>NW_004524820.1:2177384-2191485 GCF_000260255.1 Octodon degus | reverse complement strand
ACCAGAACTGGAATACAACCCAGTGTGAACTGTACACATGTGAGCACGTCAAGAACCTATTAGGAAACTTTAGCCAACTGGAAGGATAATCATAAGTTTATCTGTCAAGTTGTAAGTAATGAGTTATCCAAGAATGTCACAATACCTTAAAATATCATGGTGGATTTGAAAATCTAATGTGATGATTCTAAGGCTATTATAATGCCTGATTTGAAGAAGTAAGTAATTTATGTCTCACAAGCATGTTATTCTTAGCACTCAATTAGAAAGTGCTAAGGACAATTCTTTTTCCTAGTTTGAGTTAAAAACTATAGATGCTAAGGTTTATTTTAGGGGTCTAACTTAAGACCTAAAGTCCCTTACTACAGAAATAAAACTGATTAAAGAGACCACAAGTATGGGGAAAAAACCATGGGTCCAGTCAGACTGGGGATGAAATCTCAGTTCCATCAAATACTGTCTGCTTCCTTCAGCCTCCTCTCTGAAGAGGTAAAAAATTACAACTGTCTGGCAGAATTGCGCTAGATACGGAGTTCATATATGTAGAATATATGGTACAAAATAAATGTCCAATAAGTGATACCTTTTGTTGATGGATACACATGGTTTTAATATGTCGTGAAAAAGACTTAATATTGGTATTACTGCAACAAGTCCCCCACACATCCCTTATCTGAAATGGTACAGTCTCATAATTATCCTTAGTAGTTACTTACTGCCCAAATATACAAGCCATAACATGATGTATCTTTGGGTCACAAATATTTATCTTGAAGTAGAAATGTCAGAGTTTATGTTTTACTACCTAATATTAATCTCCACAATAAATGAAAACACAGTTATCACACATGGAAGGGTTATTCAGAAGAGACAGCATCAGCATAATAGAGGAAAATATTTATGTGGAAATTAAACAATTTTAGAATATTAAAATAGCAGGAAAACCATTTATACAGAAGTATAATTATATAAAGTTACTGCACTTTTGTCAAGAATAAGGTGGTTGTATGTATTTGTATGTGTATCTGTAGCTTCTAATCTAGTCCATTAATCCTTAGGTCTGTGTTTTTGCAAGTGCCATGCTGATTTGATCACAGTAGCTTTGTAGCATAATTTCAAGTCAGGGATTATAATGGCTCCTGCCTTGCCTTTGTTTCCCAGGATTGCTTTCGCTATTTCAGGTTTCTTCTGGTTCCAAATAAATTTTCAGAATGTTTTCTCTTGATATGTGAAGCATGCTAATGGTATTCTAATTGGGATTGCATTAAATCTATGTAACAGTTTTGGGAGTATGGCCATTTTTTTCACAATGTTGTTTCTTCCTATGCATGAGCTGGGGGTATCCTTTCATTTTATGAAATCCTTTTTATCTCTTTTTTCACAGTATTGTATTCTTTACTAAATAGATTTTTTCCTTTGTTAGACTGATTCCTAAGAATTTGGTTTTTTGTATGCTATTGTGTAGGGTGTGGGTTCTCTAATTTCTTCCAGTGAGTTTCTGTTTGTGTTTTTATTGTTTTTTTAAATTTTCTTTAATATCAAAAAAGAACTGCTGGTACATGTTAAACTATGGTGTGGAAGATATAGCTAACTAAATATTAGCAACATAAACTTCATAGCTCTATTCCTCATGGTCTTTTATGGATAGAAACTTGGGGGCTCACAATGAACTGTTTTTTCTGACATTATTGTGTTAATTTTACTATTGAAAATGCAAAACTAAATTGCACATTCAAATTGAGGACAGATTTACCCTGGGTTTAACACAATCCTTTCCTTGGATTTTATTTATTTTTTTTCTTTCAAATATTTTTAAATGATAGAAAAATGGTTAATACAATACAAAGAAAACAATAAGACATTTGAAAGTGCATCTGCCAACATGATTCTCCATCGCCTGTGAATATTTTAATGTATAATTTTTCAAAGCATTCCCCCACATAACCTCAATAAAACCATCAAAATCAGAAAATTAGATTGATACATTATCACAATAAAATCCAGAGATTTCACTCAAGTTTCACCAGTTGTTCCTGTAATATCATTAGTGACAAAAAGATGCCCAAAATTATACAGTATTTTGGTTGGGTCTTTTTACTTTCCTTCACTCTCAATCAAGTCCTCGTTTCAACTTTGACTTTCAGAACCTTGACATTTTGAGTAATATAGGCCAGCTTCTTTGCTTTTGAAAATATTAGTATGTTTGCAACATATAAGGATTACATTCATTTTGATGAACTGGTGTATGTACATAGCACATCTTCATACTTTTTCTCCATTACCTTCCACCTCCTTTTTTGCTAGCATCAGATTCATTTATTTGTCTTATAAGCCCTTAAAAAGTCAACTATCATACATAGAAATTAACAACCAGATTACTGTAGGTTTTGGTTGGGTTTTTTTGTTTTGTTTTGTTTTGTTTTTTGCAAGGTGAACAATATAGTACAGAACATATTTGACAAGATTATTTACAAAGAATCATATACAAAGAGTGCAGGAAATCTATCCCCAGATTAAAGACCAAAGATTCCAGATGAGGGCCTGGATCCTAATATCCTAAATAAGTCCAGCTTAAGACCTAGAGCTCATAGCAATGCTCCTCACAACTCCAACCGGAGGCCTACAGCCCATGACAATGTGTCAGGCAGGCCCATTTCATGGAGCTTCACTGGAAAGGCCCAGAGGTGGAAGTTAGAAAGTCTGTGGCAGCAAGATGAAGGATCTATGCTAGCAGGCTTACGTATCTGCACTGGAGCCACGAAGCAATACTCTAAGTAAGAACCAGAACTCCCCTGACAAGTAGCATAACCAGCCTCAGTGACAGTGAGGTCCAGAGTTCCTGAGGCTAAGGAAAACTGAGCCATGAGGAAACCCAATGTAAGAAGTTTCTCCAGAAGACTGATTTGCGTACCATCTTCCCCTCTGGAGCCAAGAAGTGATGCTCAAGATGAGGACCACAGCTCCCCAAAATAAACAATAGGCATCCTCAGCGACAACAAGGTCCCGAGATCCTCCTCCAAAAGAACCGCCAAGTTCTCCAGGAAAACCAGCTTGACAAGGTCACCCAGCAGAATAGCCCAAGAGAACCAGCAGCTTCCAACAGCTCCAAAAGCTTCTCCAAAAATCTTCCCGTTACTTCCCTCCTCCGTCTCTGCCTCTGATGCTGCTGGCAATAAGCCTCATGTGGGCCTCCCACACCCAGTACCACACTAATTCAATTCAAATGGGTATAAACAGTTGACAACCAGTTGACAATCCACCACACAGATTAATGGGTCAAAAAAGCATATGAAACACATAAGACAATTATACTACAATGCCCCTCAATTTGGTTTTTGTTTTGTTTTGTTTTTGGTGGGAGGGTGCAAAACTACAAACTTTATTTATTTTGGGGTTTTTAAAATTTAATTTAATTTAATTTTGAAGATTAAAAGCAGAAACAAAAACAAATAGAAAAAAAGACAAAAAAGGGGTAACATACAACAATACATATGTTATAGATTTTCAAAACAAGAATAGCTAATTAGCAATAGTTGATATATTATTTATTTTTATTGTCAAATTTATTGCTCAGATTAACAGTACAGTTATGCAAGATCAGGGAACTAATTGAATACCAGAAGTTGCTCTCAATAAATCTTATTTTTCTTTGTCCTTTTTTGTTTTGATTTATTTTATTTTAAAGAAAGTATAAATGATAATTAGAAAAGGTACACATTTAGAAGACCAAGATGAGAGGTATTCAACCATGGATTTCGTTTTACACACTGTTGTCCTTCCCAAATTTGGTTTTGTCTGGGGGTTTTTCTCTATAATTGGATTCAGGGTTTCTTTTTTAATTTTTAAAAGGAAAAAGTTATAGAAAATATAATTAGATGATACATATTACCAGATAGCACATGATTTTGATCTATTTATTTGTGATTCTATCTTTATAAAGTGGAGTCAGCCAAGTTTCTCCATTGTTAAAAGTTATGCCTTTTCTCTTTTTATTTTTCATTCATTTTAATGAGAAAATAAAATAGCAATAAGACTGTTTCAAAACAGGCTAATAGGAGAGTAACAATAATGAATACATTGCATATTTTCTTCGTAGTGGTTATTCAGAGGACAAGATGCAGACATGATATCTCGTCTAAACAACATTAGTACAAACCTTTCTTCTCATTGCACTAAGAGAAAGTAGCTGTATATCTATCCTAACTATTTTGTATATACATATATATTTTTCACTACAAAATGGTTTTTTAGTTATATCCCCCTTTTTTGTTTTGTTTTATCAGAGAAGGGTGTTTCATTGTTGTTGGAGAAGCTGTATTAGGAAAAGTCTTTAAAGGACTTTTCAAACTTGATGCCAGTACAAATATTGTAGGTACTTCAATTCAACAAAATAACCCAATATAGTCCAATAGTCTGTAATAGTACTGGGTTATCAGCAAAACTGGAAATTGTCCAAAGTTGTTGACTTGAGCCTTTTACAGCTCAGCATATTAATATGGCACCACTTTTTATACCTCACAGTTATACTCTTCTGTTGGATGGTTAAGACCAAGTTAAAGCCAGACCTATATAACTAAAAATGTCTTTTCTCTTTTTAACTAATAATTACTTAGGAGAAAATACTTTGAAGCTAGATAAATATTCCATTCCTTGTAGAGTTCTTCTCCACTGATGTTTAACATCTATTGATGTTTGAGAAATGGTGATTTTCTAATTAAATCATTCTTGTCATGTGTGGTGGAATTAAATTGTTCCTCCTATATTTATTAGTAGAAAAATCTTCATAATTTCTCTATGTTCGTATTTTTTTGAGGCTTGTCATCATGGATTCATATCAGAAGGAGCACCTTGAAGCTAGCATCGATGGAGCCATGCTACAGGCCCTCTTCTTCTGAGCCCTTTCTTAGTTTCTGGCACAAGATGCTCCAGGGTTATCTTTTACTTGTCTAGACTCACCTGCAAAACCCACCATTTTTTTCCAAGGGGATCTGTGCCACATTGGTGGACACTTATTTTTAAGGAACCAAGATCTAAATACTAAATATTTTCTTTGTTAGTATGGTGTCATTGCTCCTAGACTCTGCAATTTGAATCCAATACAACAACCATTCATTCCACTATTCCCTTTTCCATAAGCTTAATTCCGCTGTCCAAGAATTACAAACCCAATTTCTATTATTTTATTGTATGAGCTGATATCACTAAGGTATTATCCCAACTATATTTATTATTTCAATATCTTGCACTTCTAAAGTTTTTCTCACTCAGCGTCCAGAGCCTCACTCTGGGTCCCTCTCACTGTCTCCTCACAAGGACAGCCTTTCTCACCGCACCCAGGAGCACACGGTGCACCTCAGGTTGCTTCTGCTGCTGTCCCCACATAGATTCCTGGCTGAGCCACCTGCGTGTCATAATATTTAGGCCAAATTATTCAGGAAAAAAGACAGCAAGGCAGCCAGGTAAAACAGAAAGTTCTCCTTGTCCTTTTACTTGGATTTCATTGTAGATTTTTCTTCCTATTTGAATAGTGTATTTTATGTCTCATAAGCTGACTTATATTCTATTCAAAGGGTTTAAACAATGTAAAATGAGGCAAACACAAGTTTCAGTTGGAAGAATTCAAGAATAGTTCTGAACAGAATGAAAAAAGAGGGCTCATCAAATCTGCATTTTAAGCCCTCTCAGAACATGAAAGTCTGTTTTCAGTAACATGCTTTACTCCACAAAAGCCAAGCTAGATAAAAGGAATGGCCCCAGGAACGTTAGTGGCACTTTTGATTCCATATCCCTTCTTACTCACACAGATAGTGTACACTACTTGTGTGATCTTAAGCATTTTTCTTAATGTTTCTATGATTTCATCATCCATGAAAAGAAAGGCTGCTCCCAGGCTAACCTCACAGGAATGTCTGTCATTCTGACTTTTACAACATACAGACCATTTTGAATTTCTCTATAATAGTTCGTATATTCTGAGTCTTTTGCAAGGAAAAGATACACCATCTCAAACTTGGAGTGGAGCTGCCTGTGAGACTCCCTTTAGACTTAGATTTCAGCAGGAAACGATTCCTTAGTCCATAACATGATGCCACAGCTATATAGAGCTTGCTCTTGATCTAAAGGGAAAGGCTTCAGCTCTTGTGTGGCATAAAAGTAGCAACTGATAGTATCCAGCAACAGAATCACAGGGACCATGTAACAACTGTGGCACCTAAGTGGACAGAACCACAGGTCTGTCTAACCAAATACTGTCTTCCAGATGTAGATGCATAGCAAAATGTAGGACCCAATAGTCTGGCCTTAGAGGCCTTGGTCTATAGCTTACTGCAAATGAGTAGTAATTAAGTCAACTGTCTGAGTCCAGATTTTCCACAACAGGTTATGGGATCAAATGCGGTAACATATACAGGAAGACCTGATTTTCTTTATTGTCTGTTTGGTTTGGTTTTTGGCAGAACCAGAGACTGAACTCAGATGCTTGTGCTTGCCAGGGAAGCGCTTATTCTACTGAGTCATCTCCCCGGCCCGGGAAGACCTGATTTATGTTAGAGTTTTAATGAATACAAGACTCTGAACAAGTTTTCATCTGATACTTTCATGATGTTTGTTATAGCATTAAAAATAGTGACAACAGCAAAATAAAAACATGAAACTAGAAACAAAAGAATCAGATAATAACTAAGTCTGGCACACCCATACCACTGAATATCAGGCAGATTAAAAAAAAAAAATCACAGAAAATAATGAAGAAAAAGTTATACAGATTCAGTTACTTTCCTTTCATTTAGACATTAAAGAGATTTGCAAAAGAAAACAAACAAGAATAGTATCTTGTTTTGTTTTGTTGGAAAATGCAGGTATTTTTCATTAAGTATATTGTGTTAACATGTAAGGCTTTATGGGGCAGGAAGATAGCTCAGTAGAATAAGTGCTTGCCTGGCAAGCGCAAGGGCCTGAGTTCAATCCTCAGTACTGAAAAAAATAAATAAATAAAGATTTACTATTTCTATTTTAATCAGATTAACATATAATTTGATAATAATTCTAAGGATAAAAAAGAAGCTCCAAATATCATTAGAAAGAAATAACAAAAGCAATGACCTAAATAAAGACTTCACAAAAAAGAAAAGCTGAAGTATTAATTATATTAAAAGATTTCCCAATCTAACTTTGGAAGTGATATGAAGTCAATTGTTTCTGCTTCTAGTTATGAGGATTTCTAGAAAATTATTCTCAAATGAAACTAAACTTAATTGAAATTTAAAGATAATTAAAGGAATCTTTTTTTTCCAGTTACTTAAACCAGTGACTACATTGACATTGAATGACAGAGCTAGAATTTAAACAAGTTGAAAAAAAAATCAGGGCCAGCCAAATAGCTCAGCGATTAAAGCACCTACAAGCAGGTTCAGGGGCCGGGCATTGGATCCTTGGGCCTGATGTGCTGGCCCCGCCCCCAGGGCGCACTGAGACCTCAATTGAGACTGGGTGTGGTGGCGCATGCATCTATAATCCCACCTCTTGGGAGGCTGTAAATAGGTGGATCACTAGGAGTCCGATCTAGTAGTGAGATCCTGAACATCCTGTAGACCCTTGTCTAAAATTAAAAAAAAAAAAAAATTATAACATTTGGTCAGCCCACCCTCAGGACTGCTTTGAAGATCACAATGTAAAAGTCATCTCATAACTCCACAAATACAAGAAATCATAATTTGTTTGAGAATAACTTTTACCTAAAAACAATCTGAGTCTTGTGTACTTTGGACTCACAACTGCTGCAGATAAACTGTAGAATAAATGTACCACAGGTAAAAACTGGTGCCGGGAGAGAGAATCACCCAGCTTCGACTAGCTGTGTGCATGTGAGGCCTTGCAGGCAAGAAAGAAATGATTGTCTGATCAGCGACTGCACAATGATATTCATAGCTATTCAACAGTATATACAGAGCTTCCTCAGAGAAACATAATAGTGCAATATTAAATTCAAAGCACAAAGTTAGAGAGAAGAAGAAAATCCAGGCAGAAAAAAAATGATAACCACACTGGGGCATCTTTGACCATAACTTTGGAAGATAGAGGGTTAAAATGCTTTAAGATGTCACTTGTGCCTATATATCGTCACTGCTTAATTCATGGCGAGGAGAAACACAACATGCAAACCTCCAAGTACCTGGGGATGTGCTATGCCATTAATTTGGGTGTAGTACTCCCTGTGCAATAAGTAGAAAATCTAAGGAATAATTAATGGCAGGATAAGGCTTTTACTCAGTAGACAATAGTAGCTTGTATAAGGAGGAGACAATTAATTGCAGCAATGTTGTCTGTACCAGAATTCCCAGGTCTATGTGCAGAAGCACTTGTTCACTAAAGAAAGTCATAAAAATAGTAAAAATAAAAAAGGCACCTAAAACTCATTATTAAGTAAAGCATGCCCAGGTGCATGGACCAAAGACCCCCTGTAAATGAGCAAATCAGACAATACAGGCTCACACTTTTCACCCTATGCAAAAACAGGACCTTAATATGATGTTGAATGCCATTGTTTTCCCTTCTAGAAACTCCTGTACAGCACAGTACCTGTGGGTCTAGTGATTGAAAGATACTGCACTCCACTGGAAATAAAATTTCACTGTTCTCAAAGATCTTTTTCAGAATCTTTTTAAAGACTTTTCCATTTGTTTATGCAATAAGAACTTCTATTGTGTGTGGCTGTTCCTCTAAAGGAAAAAATCAGCTAATCCAATCTCCTATAATTACTTCTTATCTTGTACTGTATCTGTGACTTTCCCTGGAAGCTACACCTTCGGTATGACTAAGTAAGAAATACTACCTTCAGAGATCAGAATCGAGGACTTCTAGGACAAACAGAGAGGGACTCTCATTGTCTCTGTCTCACTGCTATTCAAAAAGGAAATCGGATGCCTCCCATTTCACTGATTACCAGTTTCAGTATCAACTTATCAAGACAATGATAGGCCATTTACAAATGTCCTCCTAATGCTGTTTTCTCAACAGAAGTAGAAGCTGACCTAGAGTTCCTGGAGTTATTGTAAATGAGTACATTGTATCTGGATACTAACTCTTTTAGTCTTGCTAGCTGGCTGGTTTATTTACTGTAATTGAGACTTTACCCGAAGACCTCTAACAGAAAGCTCAAAACCACACTTTCCTATGCTCTCTAGGAATTCAGGTTCCTTTATATTCAACATTCCTACTGTCTCATGTCAGCAAAGCTGATTCCAATGTTAAGATTAAATGCTCTTGGGCAGGGGCTATAACTCAGTGGCATAGTGCCAGCCTGGCAAGAGAAGGTCCTGAGTTCAGTTCCCAGTGGCAAACAACACAAAGCAAGACAATCTAAGTGTTCTCAAGCAACTCAAGGCAGGCACAGCAAAAAGCAGAATGTATGTGTCTGGTTATTTCTGCCAGTGATTCCACACATGGGTTCTTCATGCCTCCCAGGTAGAAGGTTGTACCTTTGCAAATGTGTAATCCCTGTCACAGCTGTTAATTGAAAGACTAGAGATTTCCAAAAATGTCAATATTATTAGTATTACCAGATGTGTTGGTTCTGCCTCAGTGTCCCAAAATAAGCTGTGTTTTCTCACCAAAAATGCTACAGCAGGCTACATCACAGCTTCCTACTACAAGAGAAGGATGGCTGCCTGACCTGGAGACAATTGACACAGACAAGAACAATTTTGCTCTTCAAACAGTGGGAGAAGAGATGGGTGGGGTAGGAAAAGCACTTAATTTGCAATCAGGTGAATGGGATTTAAATCCAGGCTCCATTACTTTATTAGCTCCCATCTTGAGCTTCAGTTTCTTCTTTAAAATGCAAACAATTAAACCTAGCTCTCAGGGTTATTAGATTTTATTGAGATAAAATGTGTGAGAATGTTTTGTAAATAGTTAAGCAATACACAAATAGGATGTCTCCATCTTTTATGGATTTTTCAATGCTATTAAAAATTTGAAATTAAGGCCATGAAGTCATAAAATGTCAAGACTAGAATATTTCTTGTTGGTTGTCTTGTTTTAATCTAACCGCATTTTTATAAATGAGTGAAAGCGCAATTCTATTTAACAACCATTTATTGAGCTTTACTTTGCATGAGCCAAGCTCTTTGCTGAAGCCGGGGAGACAAGGTTGATTAACGGGGATCCCTAGAGAAGCTAAGATCCAGGAGAAGGAAGTACCTGCCCCAGGTTTTTACAGTTTGGGGCTTAACAGCTAGAAATAAAATCAATAGAATCTTCATCTCCTGAGCTCCTGTTTAGGACTCTCAGCTTTTGCCACTTGTTTATTAAGGTTTTTCCATCTAACTAAAACCACAGGAATTTATTACAATTCTTTTAACATTTAAAATATCAGCTAGTGCCCCTTCTTACAAATGCCACTTCCTGCCTCAGGTTAACCTGGGTTCATTCAGATCACTGTGGATAAGAAATTTTAAATATGTGTGTGTGTGTGTGTGTGTGTGTGTGTGTGTGTGTTTTATAGTATATAACACCTTCTTTTTTGTCCCCTGCCCCTCTCCATTTCTTCTCTCAGTCACCTTCTGAAACCTTCTGTCTTTGTTCAGTCTTTGTTTTCTCCCTGGTTGTTCTTCCAGACATTAGAGATGGCCCGAATTCTAACCCAGCCAGCCTAACCTCCAGTTTCCCCACGTACATACACACACCTCCTCACACCATATTGTTCAGTCATGTTTTATACCACTGCCCTTAATTTTGTATATTCTTCGCAACTCCCAGAGGGCCTTTTCTCCACCTCTCCATGCGGGCATATCATTCATCTCTAAAGAAATGAACCCATAATGCTTTTCTAGAACTACCAAGACAGGGTTCACCCCTCAGTATCCCAGAGTGCTTTGCTAGCACTGACATGGTTACCTTTGCCATGGAATATCAACATTATGTTTCTTCCATGTCTGACTGGTTCATTCATTTATTGGTTAAATGAACATTTATTGATTTCCTTTTCTGTGCCAGTCACTCAGCTGGAACTAGGGGCTCATGAGAAGAACTTTAGAACCCTTGTCTTTAAGGTGCTTGCAATTTGATTATTGGCATGGGAAAAAAGATACTATATTGTGGAACTGTAAATATATTGGGAGCACTGTCTGACAAGCTAGAATCCAAAACCAAGTTGTAGACCTCTATTAAATAAGTATTAAAGGTATATATTATGTAGTCAATGTATATATAACAGTCAGCTACATTTTTTGGAGAAAAGCTTCAAAATATTTACCTGTAATCCAGACCTCAATTAAACTCCAGTACTAATAGATAAATAGATAGATAGATATCTGTAGATATATAGATATCTATAGATATATAGATATATATTCATTCATAAACATCTTCACTTGAAAATCCCGTAATCCCATAAAGATAGCAAATTTTGGCCTGGGGTTATACCTCTGTGGCACAGTACCTGCCTGGCAAGGACAAGGTCCTGAGTTTGATTCCTGGTACATTTTTTTTTTACCTGTCTAGAACTAAATTAATCATCACTAATCTCCTTTTCCCCATTCCTCTGTCTTACTTATTCTGTGTTTTCAATCTCTTTAATGACTCTCCATATACCTAGTGTCTCCAACAAAACCCACAAAGTCACCCAGGATTCCTGCAACTCCCTTACTGCTCATATCCAGGGGTCATGATGATGCCACCATCCAATGATTCCGCTTCATGTCACCCTCTTTGAGCTGAGTAAGGGTCCCTACCATTTCTTCACCAGATTGCTCCAATGACTTTTAACCCTGCCTTGCTACCCCCGCCCCCCCGCATTGCAGCCTACACGTGGGAAGACAGAGGGATTTTTTTAGACATTTGTCACAGATCCTTTCACTCAAATATTAAACTTATTTTAGTTGATACTTATCACCTCTAGAATAAATTCTAATTTCTAGCGTATTTTCAAGTCTCCTTACCTGGCCACTCTTCCTCTTGCTCTGTATTTAACATAGGCTTCCTATCTTCCAACCATATGAAATTACTCGGCTTTTCCTCTGTAAAGCACAGTTGTCACTTGGCCATATGACATTGGCCTTACTTTTCAATTTAAATTTACTGGGCTGGGGAGATAGCCCCAGTGGTCTAAGCACCTGACTGGCAAGCATAAGGATCCAGGTCTGATCCCTGTACCACACACCATGTAGGCTCTGGTTCCAGGTGCACCACGCTGGCCCCAAAACCTGGCCTGGTAGCCTGTAATCCCAGCACTGGGGAAGCTGAGACAGGAGGATCACTCTGAGTCTGAACTATGTAGCTGTTCCTTCTATCAAATAAATTTTAAAAATAAATTTGAATTCAATTAATTTCAAACTTTGAGAGAGATATGTGTCCCTTCTTAAACTCTGTTAGCATTCACATTTACATCTGTTTTATTTTTCACCACCTGTCATGATTGTTGTTTTATTTTCAGTCTCTTTGTTGGTCTTCTTTGTTTTTCTTTTTCTCTTGACTTTTTTCCCCTTCTTAATCTTAAAATAAAGTACATTTTAGATATCCACTAAGTATGTGTTGAATAAGTGAATGAAAAAATGAACGCTTTAGAATGGGTAGGTGAGGCATAGTTAAAATTCTTCTCACTTAAATTGATCACTAACAATTTAACGCATTGCACCTCTATTGATCCTTATACTACTAATTGGTTTAGTTTCAGAAATAAATATTTTTCCTTAAAGTTAAAGTGTAACATGAACAAGGTTTTTGAAATATAAGTAATAAGTAAATTTAAAATGACTCTTCCTTGGTTGTTGACTCAAACAATAAAGTTAGACATGCTGGCATATACCTTTAATCCCAACTCCTTGGGAGGTTATATGGGAAGATTAAAAATTTAAGACCAGATTAAGCAAGTTAGTGAGATACGTATTAACTTTTTTTTAAGTACAAGAGAGCTGAGGGTATAGTTCAGTGGTAGAATATTTCCCTAGCATGTGTGAAGTCCTAGATTCAATCTCATGTGCCACACACACACAAATGCAAACACACACACACACACACACACACACACACACACACACACACATACAGGAATAGCTTTATGATGAGAAAATTCCACTGAAGGGTGGTAAACTCTGTAAAGGACTATATATAATCCTCATCATATATTATTTGATTTTCTTTTCTCTTTTTGTGTTTAGTACAGGGTCTACAGGGCCTCACTACACAGATAGGACTTTTAGTGATTCCACTGTTTTCAACTTCCCAATCGCTGTGATTACAGGTGCGTGCCGCCACGCCCAGTCTCAATCACTGTCTCAGCGTGCCCCAGGAGCAGGGACAGCCTGGCATACTGGGGATTGAATCCTGGTCCCTGCCTAAATAAGTGCCTTCATCTTCCCTTTATTTGATTTCCTTAGCACAACCTCTTAATAATCTGAAATCAAAGGTCATGAATAGTCTGTTCCAGGTAGATTTGGCCTGTAGGCTATAGGCTTTAGGATCCATTCTGTACAATTATGAATTATGACACCTTCTAAGTTAACAAAATCACCAAGAACAAAGTTCTCTAAAGGTAATGCTGTGGATGCGTCTACAATTTTAGACTCCCCAAACTACTATTAGAAGTAATTCTGTCACTCTCCTCTTTTATTAATATTATCAATTCACTTTTAATAATAAATAATTAAATTTAAAAATGATTTCAATTCCCTATCACTCTACCCCAAATCCCAACTCAATGCTTGGAGAGATACAGTAGCAGAATTTGGAACAATTCTAGGCCAACACTCTAACCCACTCAGTAATCTTCACTTTACTGACAATAAAACATCTACTCCGTAGTTTAAAAAATATGGATGGGGAAATCTCATGAAATAAGAGAAATACTAGAAAACCAAATGAAAAGATAAATCCCTCCTTTGTTAGTTTCAGCTTGTGCCTAGGTAGCTCTATGACCATTAGTAAATGACTAAACGTCAGTTTCCTCCAATATAATCTAAAGGAAAACAGCTAAACTGGTGCTTCCAAAGTTTCATCAGAATACAAACCACAAATGATAAAGGGTATGAGACTGCATTGCTAACAGGTCTCAGGTGAAGCAGATGCTATTGCCTTGTAGGCCATACACACACAGACACACACA
>NW_004524820.1:2133089-2176603 GCF_000260255.1 Octodon degus | reverse complement strand
GTCTCTCCCACATCTCCTCTATCACGTTTCTGATTCAACTGTTCTGGGATACAGTAATATAGCCCAGATTTTGCACTTAAACAACTTGTCAAATGATTATGAGACTAATTTGTTCATGGAAATTCAGAGCAAGTTAGTTGTTGGTTAGCATATTATTTGTTCAGATAATTTATTTTTCAACTGACTGTTTGACCTGTTTACATGTTTAAGAAGAGTACTGAAACTGCAATACAAAGTTCTGGATAAAGTTCTGGATTTTTTCATCATCAGCTCTTGGACCATAGACAAATTTCATACTCATTGATGGGTTTTCTCTGCCGTAATAGAAATTCTGCTAAGTGATTAGGGCAGCAAGCCAACATGGCACGGGCCACTGGAGGCCATATGCTATGCTCCACCTTCCTCCTACCTGGTCAGATTACAACTTCTTAATTCCTTTTCACAACTTCTTAATTTCTTTGTTCCTGCCTCCTGCCCAATCACTGTCTGCCATGCCATACAGACTGCCCCCAAACTCCACCTCCACCCTGACCTTGTATAGCCTTTGTCCTCCCAGCCAGACCCTCAGACCTTCTAAGGGTCCACATCTCTTTTTCTATAGTCTTCTCTGCTCCCACATCTCCCTGGCCCCGAAATTGGTATATTTTTTAATCTCTTTTACCTGTTCTTTCACCTATAAAATAAACTGATAATAACACCCTCACAATTGGTTTCAACAAGGAAAGAGATTTTTCTATCCATATACCTGCCAAATAGGACAGTCTCAACCAATGCATTATTAAGCATTTTTAAGTCCTTGATTTTACCAAAATATGTTTTCTCACAACAGAATAGAGTAAAAGACAAATGTTATGGCTTTCCATTAATACTGTTTCAACTCTATTGTACTAAATTAAGCCATTCTTTAGTTACATTTCACAACCATATGTTTCATTGTTATTTTATCTTTCTGCAAGAATAGTAAATGAATTATTGTCAAATGTCTTAAACAAACCACAGTATTCAAGTACAGTTTTATTTTAATTGTCACATAGTATCATACAGATTTCTGTATGATACAGTATGACATCGCAAAATTTGTGTACAATGTACAATGATCAAATCAAGGAAACAGTCATATCTATTATCTCAGACATACGTCATTACTTTGGGTTGGCAACAATTTTCAGAATGTTTTTATTAGCTTTTTTAAAATATTCAATTAATGTATCCCTAGTCAATCTACTACATAAATTTCCAACTCCATTCCTGATCCCATGAACCATTCTCTTCATCCCCTTTCCCCTACCCTTCCTAGGTGCTGACAACCACTGTGCTACTATGATTTTACAAGAACTCCTTCCCTAAAATACAAAAGATAGACAAACAAATAAATAAAAATATAAGATCAAAGTTTTTGACAGATACAAGTCATCATCATTACTATGAGTTCAGCTGTGTAGCAAGACCCTGTACCAAGTACATAAATAAATAAGATTTTTAAAAACTAAGATTTTTATAAAAAGTCAATCCTTTGTTTCATTTAACAGAATTACCTCCAGTTCCATCCCTGCTATATTTTTTTTTTCAGAACTGGGGATTGAACTCAGGCCCTTGCGCTTGCCAGGGAAGCGCTTATTCCACTGAGCCATCTCCCCAGGCCACCTGCTATTTCAACAAACACAAATTCATTATTTTGTGGCCATGTATTATATTATATTATGTTATATTATATATATTTTTCCCATAATTTTATTGATAAACAAATAGCAATGAGACAGTTTCAAATCAAATTGGTAGGACAGTTTCAATAATTAACACATTGCATGCATTCTTCCTAGTGGTTAATTGCTGTACAAGATGTGGATATGATATCCTACTTACAAACACCATTAGAACAAATCCCTCTATTCATTAAGAGAATGTAACTATATATCTATCCTAACTACTTTGAATACACAGATACAAAATGGACATTCATCTGTATCCCTTTTTTTTGTTAAGTTCCGTTATTTGAATATTATAGGTGTGTTAACTCAGAAAAATAATCTAAAAGAGTCCAGTAGTCCATAATAGTATTGGTCTTCTGCTTCACTGGTGATGTCAGAAATTGTTGACCTGAGTCCCCTACAGCTCAACATAACAGCATGGCTTTACTTCTTATATTTCGTTTTTATATTTTTCTGCTGGATGGTTAAGACCAAGGTAAAGCAGGACCTATGCAACAAGAGTTGTAGTTTTTGGGTCTGATATTTTATTATTATATCACATTTACACTTTTTTTTTTTTTTTTTTTGGAACTGAGGCTTGAACTCAGACCCTAGAGCTTGCCAGGCAAGCACTTATTCGACTGAGCCATCTCCCTGGCCCCTTATACATTCTTGTTTACCTTTTTTTTTTGGGGAAGGGTCTACAGGGTGTTTAGGGTCTCACTACTAGACCAGACTCACAGTGATCCGCCTGTTTATAGAGGCGCCTGTTTATAGAGCTGGGATTATAGGTGCGTGCCACCATGCCCAGTGTTGATTACCCTCTCAGCGTGCCCTGGAGGCGGGGCCGGCACAGCAGGCCCAAGAATTGCACCCCTGGTCCCTACTTCTGCTTGCAGGCATTTTAATCCACTGAGCTATTTGGTCAGCCCTTATATATTCTTCATATATGTATGTCACAAGCCAGCGAGATATAGTCCCTCTACAAGTGCAGGGACCAGGGTTCAACATTATCTCTTCCTCATATTGCCCTTTCTTCCAATCTTCCTTAGTCTTTCCTTATATAGAACAGTCTCTGGTTTCACCCAAGCCTCTGTCCCTCTGCTCCTAACTGTTCTCCAGGCTGAAGATAAGATTAAGCTCCTGAGGGCCTAAGCTAGTGTTTCTGGATACTAATGTATCCTGCTTCTTCTGCTTCAGGGAAAAAAGGATAAAAATCATTGAGATCACAAGCCCACATATAATTCCACTTATCTTAGAGATGGTGGTAAATGCAAATATAATTTCAGAATAGTCTGAACTGAAAGCATATATGATGGACAAAGATGTACCGAAAATTATTTCTGACTTGCCCCATTATCTTTGTTTTGCTTTCACTAAATTCTAGAAGAAAAAATAAGAAAGACACATAAATACCTGTAAGTAGGAGGAAGGACCTTGAAACAAGACCCTCCCCCCAAGCAATCAAGGTGGCAGACCTCACAAGATGCTCTACTACAATAACCACCTTGTGCCCGCTGACAGGGGACCCTAGACACATATCCCTCCCAATATGGGAAAAGGAAGAAGTGTGCCCTGTAATGGGGTCAAGCATTCTCTAAATGCACAACCTAAATGCAAAGGCGACATGTAAATAAACAGTAAGCAGGTATGTGTGCTCTCCCACCCAAAAGGAAACTAAAACAAGCAGTATATTTCCCAGGCATCCCCAACCAAAACTTCAAATTCTATAGCTACTAAATAAATTGAATTTATTTTTTCATGTGTATATGTTTTAAATAATACCACCTTCAAAGGACATTTAAATTTTTATTTATTTACTTTCTAATGTAAAGAATAAAATTAGAGCCCACATTATGTAAGTATCTGGCATCTGTACACAAAACGAAATAATTTTACACAGATGGCAGCATTTCCCCCTTTGCAAAAGCTAGAAGGCATGAGCTCTTGACTCTCATGCAAAAATTCCAAATTAAAATCATAAGGAAAATGGCAATATATGGGCTTTACTATCACGGATGTTCAAAAGCAATTTTCCATTTTTCATAACTTCATTTTAATACATATATTTCCTCAAATTACCCAGGAGAGCTTTCTGGGCTGCATGCAAGGCACATTCAAAGTTTAAATGCAAAGTTCACTCATTCTGAGTCTGGTTTAGGAGAGAGGGGGAAGGTGGGGCTTTTGAAATTGCTTTTGTAGCAGAAAAAACCCTGCATTTTAAAGACTTGCCTTGGTCATGTTCTTTCTTCACTTGCCTGTCTGCGATGTCTCACTAAAATTGAGTTCAGACCAATTAAAGCTGCCTCAACGTGATGATAAGTAAAAGGAAGATGATGTTTTCACGGAAAGTGAAGGAAATTGAGGTCCATTCTGTACTGTGGGCCTGAAGAATTAGGCCAACGTTTTGGCATGCCTGATTATCTGGGAGCGTTAATTCCTCATTAACTAAAGGGAATGTCCTGCTTTTCTTTCTTATTTTTTCTTTTTTTCTTTTCTCTCTCTCTCTTTTTCCCACCATTCTGCTACCTCTCCTTTCCCTCCCTTCTCACTCTCCAGCACTCCTCTGCACCTCAGGATTTTTCTTCCAGAATCCACAATCTCATGCACTGTAGAAACATAAACAAGAAAGAATAGCCAATCACTCAGCAGTTTGGAATCTGTATGCATACACATAGGGATAGGTGGTATGATCCCTATACACGGTGAATAGTGCTACTGAGGGATTTCTAACAGAAAGACAGAAAGCTTCAATATGAGAAGTGGTTCGTTGACCCCTACAACAGGATATGAAGAGTTTCGACTTGTTGAGTACAGTCAATCAGTTGTGTGCTTCAATTGAAAGAAGGTGTGTCTTAAAGTGTACCAAAACTCATGGATCATGAGCAATGCATTTTGATCATGCTGCTTCAGACTGCAGCCTTTCGAGAAACATCATCCTGGAAGATGAGATGGGTTAGGGCTATGATCCTGAGATGGAGATTCAGAGCTTGCAAAGAAAATCATCCAGTTCTCAGGAGAAAACACATCAATTCAGGCCTAACCACAAGGTGATACTGATTGGGTTTTATCCCAGGATGGAATTGTGCAGGTGGAGTTTGTAGCCAGAAACATTATCGCGAACTGTGAATATTTTAAAGGCTTATTACTTAAAAAATCATGTGGGTAGAAAATGGTCTGGGAAATAAGCAAATGATTACACCCTCTATCATGACAACATTCTGTGCCATGCACTGCTCCTGGCACAGCGATTCCTAGCAATTCCTGGCACCAGAGACACTGACTCTTCTTAAAATGCCCAAGAAAGGTCCCTATTGTAATCAAATTAGGACATTGAAGTAGCCACAATCACACAACTAACCATCCTTATGAGAAAGTATTTTCAAAACCATCTTAGAAAGTGTCAAGAACTGTTTAGAAAGTAGCAAGAAATATGGGATAAGTGTACATAAAGCAACAAGAATTAACGGCAATGTGTCTTTTGCTATAATAAATATTTTAAAAACATTCACAGTGTGCTTTGATCACACCTTGTACATGCTTACAAAAGACTTTCAAATATTCAGCATGATTAGTACAGAAAAGTGGTTCCAGTGATTTCCAATATTTAAATCTTAAACAAAAGACCTGAGTGACACAATCTCTGATAAAGGGGAGTTTGCTAATTTTGCTGAGAAATTCTCTAGTATTCAAAGGAATGGCCTCACCTTGAGCTATGCCAGATTTGGAAAGTTTGGCAAAGAATTTCCCAGCCTACCAGCTACTATGGCCTTCGAGATCCCCACAAATTGATGTAGCCCTATCTCAGAAGTCATTAGATGAGCTGATTATTCATGAGCCCTGTTCTCTAATACCTGATGATTTAGATGATATCTTTAAAATTTAACAATGCCAGTTGTAAAAGAAAAAAAGAATGCAAAAGTTATTTGTGAATAGTATCTCATAAAGTGGATATTCCTTGTACCTTTTCCTAACCTGCAGTTCAAAAGCACTTCATAGAATTATAAATGAAGAAATAAGTTATGCCACATACATGTACTTTGGAAGCTGGACTGAAATGAGAGGAGGGGGTAGAGTCCAGATTATATCAGTAGCATTTGTTTTAGACTTTGAATCTTTTACAAGGAATAGTTCACTTACCTTTTGAGATTTAGATGGCTGTTAGGAATATTAAATATTAAAATGAGCTTTTTAAATGCATGTGTGACAGAAAGAAGCAACCCTTTATGTTTTATGTAGGATGTGTATAACATATTCAGATTATCTATTATAATATCCACATATACAATTTGGTTATAAAAATATGCAACACAGGCAGATGTGGATGATCACTCATGTGGAGTATCATTGTTTTTCCTCCAGGGTGAGCAGGAAAGGAGGTGGGAGAACTGTATTTCCCATCCCTCACTTGGGGGAGAGGGAATTTCTGATCTTGAAAGAACATCAGTGTAGTTTTGACCTGACCCCAGCTCTTCTGGAATTCAGCTCTGCAAGTTCCCGTTCTGCTTGCCTTAATGTGTACTACCTTCTGGGGTAGAGATGGGATGGGACAAGGTCAAAGCAGCTTCAGTCACAGGTGATCAATCCTTCGTCATGCAAAGAAGTAAAGCAAAAGCAAGGAATCTTACATGGACAAGTGAAGGCAAGTATGGTGATCAGATGCAGAGAAACTGTTCAAAAAGATTTACAGCATGGGACACTGACCCACAGGGGTAAATCAATGAATGCCTTTAAAATATATGTCCACCTTTATTGGGATATTTTGCTGAATTCAAGCACCTATAATATTTGAATGGCAATGGAACACCCATCTCTGACAAAACAAAACAATAAAGGGGGAATATAAATGAAGGACCATTTTGTAGTGAAACTATATATACATATATATATATATATATATATATATATATATAATAGTTAGGATAGATGCACAGCTACTTTCTCTTAGTTCAATGAGAAGATTTGTACCAATAGTGTTTAGACAAGATATCATGTCTTCATCTTGCACTATCAATAACTACTATGAAGACAATAATATGCAATGTATTAATTATTGTAACTGTCCTACGAACCTGCTTTGAAACTGTCTCATTATGATTTCTTTCTCATCAAAATTAATTTAAAAATATATATGTCCACAACGATACTAAGAAAAATGCAGCAAGATAGGGGATGTTGTCCTCATATTATAAATTCAGCAGCACAGGTCCAGGGCCTGCTTCTGTTTGGAATGTCTGAAAGAGTCCAAGAGCCTATTTTAGGTGACCCTGAGCAGGTGAACAGCCTAGAGCAGTGAAGGCAAAACTTTAAGGGCTTTCAGAGAAAGCAGACCTGAAAGACCGCTGCACATGGAAGTGGGAGGAAAAGCTGGAAATTTACAATTTTGTGTGGCGTTTTCTGATTCCCAATGCCGTGTAAACCAAGTCAAATATGTCTGATCTAAAGGAAAGGAAGGGATAACCTTGTCTTAGGAAGAGACTGCATCTGAGAAGCAATGTATCTCCAGGTATTTCAGAGCAAAGGGTGCTATGCTGAGGTCAGAATTATGTAAAGATGACTGGGAAGTGGCAGTGGGTGTGTACAGGTGTTAGTGAGGCGTTATTGAGCTTGAATTTTAAAGACTGCAGATGTACATTTGTTTCTGCAAGAATTGCAGGGGTAGGACCATTTTTTAATTGATAAGCTGAAGTGGCAAGCTTTGATAACTAGATTTTGAAGTGAGATCAAATGAGAGAAATGACTGTGCACCAGGAAATGAAAAGATCCATTTTGGTCTATGAGTCTTTTGAGAAATGGCTGTGCAAACACTGTGTCTATCTGTCATAAAAGGGTTGTGTAATTAACATATGCAAAACACCACCACCGTCCTGCTGGAAGCTAACTTCCCTCCCTGGAAATTCAGCCTCTATTTATTTACAACAAAATAAAGTGGACCCTTCTGGAAAGAAACACGGCTCCATGGCGGCCCGAACACTGTCGCAGTGATGCTTTAAATCTTTTATATCTCCCATACCTCCGGGGGCTGGTGCTGGATGGTATTGAGCCAGGGCCCATAAATAATTTATGCTAAGTAGCAATTTAGTTGTTTGGCTTGAGGTAAAGAAATCCAAGAAATTCATAAATAAAGTTCCCATTTTTGCTTGTGTTCCAAAGTTAATTTATGTTACTCTACAATTAACTAACATAAAGGTGAAAAAATATGACAGGCCTAAGGTACAAACTCCTGCTCATAAATCTGCTCTATCTTAACTAGTGGTGGTTTAGTGATAGTCACCTAGTTCCCTCTGTCTTGGGCTGCTGAACAGAAACTTTTTCTTGGTCAGCTTACCTCCTACTTCATGCGTCTGTAAGTATATCACAGTAGAAGAGATCTCTGGATATAACAAGGAAAAAAGGAAGATGAGATCTCAGACAGCTACAGATGGAGTTTTTGCTAAATCAAAAACATTTTATTTGTTTATTAAAAATATCAGAGTTAAATATGACAAATGCTCACAGACTTTCACTTGAAAGGCAGCATCGGACCCTGAGTACTGGGTGCAGGACAGGCCATCCTGGATGCCACAAGGGAGCTGGGGCTGGGGTAGGAGAAGGAGCAGAGAGCCCTGCAACTCCGATTCCAGAGGATAAAAAGAGAGAAGCAAGTGTGTGGACATGGACAGCTTGACCCTGGCCCTGGCACAGAAACCAGGAAAACCCTAGGACTCCACAGCCAAGCATCACCAGGCATCTGCAAGCACAGGTCCTGCTTGCAGCCAACAACGCAAAACCTCTTTCCTTGAGGTTCCCATTGGAAACCTCAGCCTAAAATTTTCTGCTGTAACAGAAAATTGTTCTCCAAAGTCTATTGAGACAGTTGGTATTGGAGATGATGTTTGTCTGTGGCATGTGACCTAGTCAAGTCTGAAGATCTTCCAGGCTTTATTCATGTAGCAAGACCAGAGAGAGCTGCATAGCTAGGTTTCATTTATTATTCATGTATTCAAATATATTTATTACATGCCTACTAGGTGCCAGGAGGAAATGCAGTAGACAATGTGGATCCTAACATGAATAAAAAATCCCCATACTTAATCAGTTTATGGAATAAAGGGAGACAAACAAAAAAGTGAACCAAAAGTTTCAATGGAAGAGCAGGGGCTGGGGACTTAGCTCAGTGGCACAGAGCCTGCCTGGTAAGCCTAGGCTTCTGAGTTTTATTCCAAGTACCCACCCCACAAAAAAAAATCCAAACAATTGTGTGGTAAGTCGATGATGAAGTGTATGTGAGATGCCAGGGGCGAGGTAAGGAGTAGCACATACAGCAGCCCAGGCAAGGTGGGAGTCAAGAAAATTTCTAGAGGAAGAGAAACTTGCATGAGCCATAAAGGATAAAAACCAGGGAAAAAAAGGAAGAATAGCTTGAAAGGCCTGTTGGAAAGGTGAAGATAATGCATTCAAGCACTGCGTGAGCCTAGTGTGATCACATGTGGGGTACATGCCAGAGAAGTAGCAGAAGAGGCTGGAAGGGACCTCGAAAATACAGCAAAAGCACGGGCTGCTTGCACTTCCTCCCAAGACAATGGGAGTCACAGAAAGGGTTTTAAACCAAAGAACATTGGAATCAGAACTGTGGGAATGGAAAGATCATTCTACCAGTAAACAAATTAATTTCAAAGTTCAGGGCCAGAATGTTTTACCTCCTGTGACAAAGGGTTTTTTTTTTCCATTTTTGTATTATGAAAACTGCAAGCAGTGATGGAAATTTTCTCCTCGGGGTGGTACTGCCAACCTAGGGTCAAGTTGGTTGGGAAGTTGCCATAACTGGTTCGATTATCCTCAAGTTTGGCTTTTCTCTTTCTTTGCACTTCTTGGATCTGAGATGTTTGACATGTTGAGTTTTTAATTTTATTATACCTATGCTTTAATTTAAGACTCCTGAAGTTTAATAGATGGTGAATAAATCATACTTAATATAATACATACAGGTGCTCTCTGAAACATTACTGAAATGACAGGACAGGAATGAATATGAAACACATGAGTAAAAATGATAATGAAAGAAGAGACACAAAGGGACTAGATAGCAACAGACTCTGGAAGATGGAAAGGTATATAGCAGAGAGAGAAAATGAATCAAGTTTGTGGAAGAAACTGAATTAATGTGGTGCTAACCAGGGATGCTAACCAGGGAACTGTTTGTGAGAAACAAGAAATTTTCCTCATTTCACCCAGAAAATCTGAGGATTTACAAGATATTGAGTAAGAGTGAGTATAAAGAAGTAAGTTGAGATTTGTATAAAGAAGGTATAGACCTCAGGGTCTCTGAGTAGCCAGACTACTCTTCCCTGTGGGATAATGGAAATAGTTTTGAAGGAATTATTCAAAACTCAAGAATGCCAAATACAGTGTGGAAGTCAGGGGCAAAACATCATTTTTTAAAAAGGAGTATATAAAAAAGTAGTTCCTTCTCTATACTATTGGATGGATAGATAGATAGATGGATAGATATCCAACAGTATATAGATATAGATATAGATATAAATATAGATATAGATATATAGATATATAGATATAGATATATATACAGATATATATACTTACATATAGATATATAAATTTCTATCAAGAGATTTAAACAATTTTACCTGAGAAAATAACACACCTAAGAAAAAGTCCATAGTCATTCATGTGTGAAGCTTCCATGTGAAAACAACAAACAACAACAAAACTATTTACAAGTTAATTACTAGACATACTTGTCTGCAATTTGAGCCTTGATATTAAATACTTAAGAAAGCCTTCATTGAAAAAAATGTAGGCTGGGCATGGTGGCACATGCCTGTAATCCCAGTACTTGGGAGGTTGAAAACAAGAGGCTCACTACAAGTATGATTTGTGTAGTGAGATCCTGTGCACCCTGTAAACCCTGTCCTAAATTCATTAAAAAAAGAGGACCTGGGGTGATAGCTCAGTGGAATAAGCACTTGCCTGGCAAGCGAAGGGTCCTGAGTTTAATCCCCAGTACTGCAAAAAATAAAGAAAGAAGAAAGAAAAAGAAAGAAAGAAAGAAAGAAAGAAAGAAAGAAAGAAAGAAAGAAAGAAAGAGTCAAGCATCATCAAGTATTTAAGAAATCTTCTAAAATGAAAAGAGGGATCCAAAAGAATCAGAGATCTATAGGAACAACAAAAACATTAAAAAAAATCTGTAATAAATATACATAAATAAAAAGAGTATGCATTTACAAAATAAAAACTATTGTAGAAAAAGATCAGAAAATATAAAAGTGATCCTCAAAGTTAAATATGTGAAGAAAAAAGATTAGAAATTCAGTTGTGTGACTAAATTTGAGAATATGCTGCAAAAAAAGAAACAGAAAAACAGGAAAAGATCCATTCAATGGAAGAGGAATTTTAAAGAAATAAAATTAGACAACAAATATAGGAAGTCCAACACCGGACAGTGGGAATTACAGAAAGAGAGAAAAGTTAAAAAAAAAAAAAAAAAGTTAAGTTTTCCCTATTGTAAGGACTCGGGAGCAAGGTTAAAAATGTCCACTTCCTGCCTCACACTCTAAATCACACCAGATCACAGTATCACATAATTTGAAAATAATGGGAATGGAAAGTAGCTTCTCGAATCTTCTGAAGAGATTATACAGGTCATCTGATCCATCTGACCTCAGCATTATCACTGGAGGCTAGAAAACAGTACAGTACAGACCTCAGAATTCTAAAGGTAGTGGTTAGCTTCATTGTAGAACATTTTTCATTCATGTATAAACTTAATATGTTGATCTCAAAGAGGAAAATAAAATAATGACTACTAGAAGATAAGAAGCATAGCCTGGAGGGAGTTAGAGGGACTCCAGGGACCAAAACAGGGAAGGGGAGTAAGGTCTCGTGTTCTATAGCACAAGAGGCTAACTATAATTTGGAAGCCTCTTATGTATTTTATAAAGAATAAGAAAACAGCAGTTTAAAGTTTCCAAACACAAACAAATGGTAAGGAAGTGGAAAATTTCAATTATTCTAATTTAATCACTACACATTTTGTATATATATACAGTGAATTATAACACTGTACCCCCAAATTTTTTACAATTATTAAAAATAAAATCAAAAATGAATTTAATTTTATGCCAGGTCAAACAGCTACACAAACATAAAACAGACAAAAGGCAATTTTATGCATGCAACTCTCAAAAAGTTATTTTCTCAGGAAGGGACTACAGTAAATACTCTACAAGAATTAAGAATATCTCCAGAAGAAAGAGTAAGAGGATCTAAAAAAAAAACAGGATGTGAATCTTGATAACAATGCAGCAAATTTTTAGAGCAGAAATGGTTGCACAGAGATCCAGAAAATGGAAGACAAAAAGTACACAGGGAAAGACAGAGACGCAAAAGTAAATAATATATTTGAGCACTCAGGAAAATTGTTTTCCTGGCATTTGTATGAGCTATTAGAATACCTGGGAAATGATAGATGTAAGGAAAATTAATCAGACTTTTAAAATGAAGAAATTATTAACTTCAGAAAAAAAAACAAGGTCATGTGTGAAGGAGGAAAAAACATCAAAGCAGTTTTAGACCCAACTATAGACATATATGTAGCCATTATAACGTAAACTTTGAGTTTATATTTGAAAACACCATTAGTATCAGAGAAACAGAGGAAATAAAGGAGCTACAGGCTCTCTTTCAAAACTATTAAGTAAATAAAAGATGGAAAATAAAGAGTAATATAAATTTTAAAACAAGTAGATAAATATTGGAAGAAACATTAGGAGTGTTACAAGTTTTTGGATATCTGGTAGAAAGCCATGGAGTTAAAAAAAAAAAAAGAGGGGTACTACTTTTTAATATAGCAAAGCATAAAGTTAGAAGAAACAACTATATTCATTACTACATGTAACATTAGTTACTGTAATATAAGATTTACTTTTTTCTCTGTTTTTTAAAGGGGCAGAGTGGGAGGATAGGGAATTTTAAATTTTTCTTCAATTACTTTTCTATAATATGCTCATAAGTAACTAAACACTGTAAAACTACACAGAGAAGACAATAAAAAGTTTATTCAAACTTCTTTGATCTAAATAACACTATCATTAAATCAGGTGAACAGTTTCAGACCATGTTCTATATCCTTAAATAGATAAAGATAGAAATGACTAGAGATCTTATTGCCTTTTCAAAATAAAATTATACATAGATCAAATCCTGTAATGTATATTAAATTTATTTTTTTATTTTTTTATTCTTTACTCACTTTAATGAGAATATAAAATAGTAATGAAACAATTTTAAAATGGGTTAGTAGGACAGTTACAATAACTAATGCATTGCATATTGTTGTCTTTGTAATGGTTATTCAGAGGACAAGATGCAGACATGATATCTTGTCTAAACTATATTAGTATAAATCTTTCTTCTCACTGAATTAAGAGAAATAACTATATATCTGTCCTAACTATTTTGTATATACATATAGATATTTTTGACTACAAAATGGTCCTTTATTTATATGCCCCTTTCTTTGTTTTCTTTTACCAAAGATGAGTATTCAATTGATGTTAGAGAAGCTTTATTAAGAGAAATCTGTAAAGGACTTTTTCATACTTGATGCCAGTTCAAATATTGTAGGTACTTGAATTCAGCAAAATAACCCAATGTAGTCCAATAGTCCATAATAGTAGTGGGTTATCAGCAGAACTGGTAATTGTCAGAAGTTGTTGACTTGAGCCTTTTACAGCTCATCATGTTAAGATGGCTTTACTTTTTATACCTCACAGTTATACTTTTCTGCTGGATGGTTAAGACCAAGTTAAAGCAAGACCTATATAACTAAAAATGTAACTTTTGTATCTGACAAGGTTAGTCAAATTCCCTCAGGATTTACCCTGGAACCATGTTCAGCACCTTGCAGATCTTTTGTCAGAGTCAGCCATCTAGACAAGTCAAGGCCATTGCTTGATCAATCAGCTTTCTGTGAAAGCCTGAGAGAATGTTTTCTGTCTAGATGACTGTTCTTAGGCACACTCTACATCGTCAGTCACTTTTCTCTGTGGCCCCATAATCTCCTTGTTCAGAAAATTTGGGACACCACTGAGTTACAGGATGTCACAGCACAAGTTCTCTTATGTTCAGAGTCCTTACTGACCTGGAAGGGCTAGGGTCAAAATAATGGCTATCCTTGTAGCCCCTCTTTGTCTCTAATTTTTGGTCTGCAAATTTTAATTTTAAACAGTCAGAAGAGAAGCTTAATGGCATTATAACTCTGTAACAGAGGCAGTTTGGCTTAACACCACTATCTGTCTGAATATCAAACACCTTAGACATAACATGGAACTGCTCTTTTCCAACAACTATGGATTTCTAAACTCCAATCCCTATAGAGTGTGAAAAAACAATTACACATTTTGACACAGAAATGTAGAAATCAAACTATATGCAGCATTGTAGCAGGATAATCCTATGACATTTTTCTTGTGTTTTCTTTTATTGCCTTTATTTTTTTTTTTTTTGCGAACATTTACTTTAAAGAGAGTATAGCAACAAATAATATGACATTAGAAGCAGTACACATTTAGAAAACCAGAATGATAGGTATTCCAAGCATGGTTTTAGTATTACACAGTGCTATGCTCAATGTAGTTGCTTAGTTCACAGATATCAGCAGACATATCTAGTGAGGGTGAGAATTCTACCCACTAACTGCCATTTTTAAAAAATTGATGGAGATTCTTGGGACAATTGTCTTAACCATCTTGTTTACATAAATGAATGCTTTTGCCCCTGCCATACTTCCTAAATTTTCTCCTTGCTCTGCCTTCGCTGTTTAATTCTTAAGTTCCCATTTTCCATTTAACTGTGTTAAGTGGAAATTCCTTTCAATTTCTATTTCTTCTTTTGAGTTCTTACATTAGTGAGACAATACTATATTTACACATGTGAGTCTGGTTTATTTTACTTTGAGTATATCTTCAAGTTGCATCCACTTATATATTAAGGCTTCAATTTTATCATTCTTTATATCTGAGTAATACTACATTTAATACAAACACCACATCTTATTCATCCATTCCTCAGGTGACAGGAATTATGGCTGTTTCCAAGATTTGGTTATAACAAATTGTGGTGTTAATAACTATAGGCAAAGTTGTGTAACTCTGATATGATGATTTCAGGCCTTTTGGGAAAATTCCCAGAAGGGGGACAGCTGGATTGAAAGAGATTTCCAGTTCTAGCTTTTTGAGGAGTCTCAAACTGATTTCCATAATGATTACAAGAGTCCACATTCCCACCAGCAGTGGACAGGGTTACATTTTTACTGCAGCTTCTCCAACACTTGTTGGTTAATTTCTGTATGATAGCCATTTTTTCTGTGGCGAGATGGTATCTCAGTGTTGTTTTAATTAATGTTTTATGAATACCTAGTGACGTGGAGCATTTTTTCATGTTTTTATTTGCTTCTTGTATTTCTTCCTCTGAGAAATGTGTATTTATCTCAGATGCCCATTTTTGGATTGGGTCTTTAAATTTTAGAGCCGTAATTTTTTTTTAGTTCTTTATAAATTCTAGAGAGAAGACTTTTGTCTGAGTGCTTATTAGTTAAGATTTTTTACAAATTTGTGGGTTGTCATTTCACAATGGTAATTTCTTTTGCCATGCGAAAGTTTCTCAATAAGAGGAGGTCCAAGTTGTTAATTCTTTCAAGTATTTCCAATGCAGTTTGATTTTTCCTCATGAGCTCTTTACCAACCCTATGTCTTCAAGATTTCCTCCTGCTCACTCTTCCAGGAGATTTAGTGTTTCTGTTTTAATGTTTAGACACTTAATCCATTTTGTCTTTACTTTAGTGCATAATGACAGATCTGCATCAAGTTTTAGTTTTTGGCAGGTATAGAAGCAGTTTTTCCAGCACCATTTGTTAAGAGCTATCTTTCTTCCAGGAAGCATGTTTGTCACCTTTGTTAAAGATAGGATAGCTGAGTATGTTTGTAGTTGCATCTGCATTTTCTAATCTAGTCTATTGATCCTCGGGTCTGTTTTTTTGCCAATACCATGCTGATTTTATCACAGTAGCATTGTAGTATAATTTCAAGTCAGGGATCGTGATGCCTGCTGGCTTGGCTTTGTTGCCCAGGATTGCCTTTGCTATTCTAGGTTTTTTTCTGGTTCCAAGTAAACTTTAGGAATTATTTCTCTAGGTCTGTGAGTTATATTAGTGGTATTTTGTAAAGTATTGCATTAAATATGTGTAACAATTTTGGGAGTATGGTTATCTTCATAATGTTGGTTCTTCCTATCCAGGAGCATGGAATATCTTTCCATTTTCTGAAATCCTCTATGATCTTTTTTCAGAGTACTGTAATTTTCATTGAATAGATCTTTGACTTCTTTAGATAGATTAATTCCTAAATATTTCATTTTCCATGATGCTATTGTAAAAGGTATTGTTTCTCAAATTTATACTTCAGTGTATTTGTTATCTGGGTAGAGGAAAGGGGAAAATGCTACTGAACTTATGTATTAATTCTAGTAGCTTCTTAGCAGAATTTTTTGGATCTTACAAGTAGAGTATCATGTCATCTGCCAATAGTGATAGTTTAACTTCTTTTTTGCCTATTCTTATTACTTTTATTTATCTTTCTTGTCTAATGGTGCTAGCTAATGAATCCAGTACTATACTGAATAGGAGTGGTGACAGAGGACATCTTTGTCTTGTACCTGATCTGACAATAAAAAATTTCAGTTTTGCCCCATTTAGAATTATGTTGGCAGTTGAATTCTCATGGATGGCATTTGTGAGACTGAAGTAGAGGCCATCTATTCCAATTTTCTGTAGGACTTTGAACATGAATGAATGTTGGACTTTATCAATAGCCTTTTCTGAATCAATTGAGATGATCGTATGGTTTTTGGATTTGGCTCTGTTGATATAACGCATTACATTTACAGATTTGTGTATGTTGAACTGTCCTTACATCACTGGGATGAATCCTATCTGGTCATGATGTATAACCTTCTTGATGATTTGCTGTATTCAATTTGCTAGGATTTTATTGAGAATGTTTGCCTCTGTGTTCATGAGGGAGATTGGCCTGTAGTTCTGTTTTTAAGTTGAATCTTTCTCTGGTTTTGGTATCAGTATAATACTTGCCTCCAAGAATGATTTTTGGGGAATTGTTCCCTTTTCAATTTCATTAAAGAGTTTGAGGAGTATTGGGATTTTATATTCTGTGAATTTCTTGTAGAATTCAGCTATGAATCCATCAGATCCTGGACATTTTTGTTGGTAGGGTTTTGTTTACGTTTCAAATTTTATTGGCTTTTATTGGATTATGAGAGTTCTTATATCTTCTTGATTCAGTTTGAGTTATTTGTACCTTTCTAGGAATCTATCCATTTCTTCTGTGTCTTTGATTCTGTGAGAGTATAGCTTGTCAAAATAGCTACTGATGATCTTAATTTCCACAGGGTCTGTGGTAATTTTGCCCATTTCATTCCTTCTTGCTTGAATTTTAGTTTTTCTTTACTTTTTTTGATGAGGTTAGCTAGGGGCTTATCAATTTTATTTAGTCTTTCAAAGAACCAGCTTTCGATTAGTTAATTCTTTGTATTGTATTCTTTGTCTCAATTGCATTAATTTTTGCTCTAATCTTTATAATTTCCTCCCTCCTTTGGGCTTTGGGTTTTGTTTGCTCTTCTTTTTCTAAGATGTTTGAGGTGCAGCATTAGGGTATTTATTTGTTCTCATTCTGTTTTCCTAATGTGTGAGTTCACAGCTGTAAATTTCCCTCTAAAAACTGCTTTCATTGCATCCCATAAATTTCAGTAAGTTCTATTTAAATTCTCATTGAATCTTAGATATTGTTTAATTTCTTGTTTAATTTCATTTGCAACCCATTGGTTACTGAGGTTAATTTCCACGTATTTATGGGGTTTTTGTGGTTTCTTTTATCTATTTTCAGTTTCATTGCACTGTGTTCTGATACCATGCATGGGATAGTTTCTGGTTTTTTGCATAGATCTATGCATGACCTATGGACTACTATTTGGTATATTTTAGGAAATGTCCCATATGCAGCTAAAAAAAATGTGTATTCAGATGTGGTTGGTTGGAACACTCTGTATATTCTGCTAAGTCCATTTGTTCCAAGTTCTAGTTCAGTTCTGATACTTCTTTGCTTATTTTTTGCCTGATTGACCTATCTTTTTAGGATAAGTGGGCATTAAGGCCTTCAGTTAAGATTGTGGTATTGGATATCAGACTTTTCATGTCCATCAAATTTGTCTTATATATTTGGGTGCTCCTGTCTTTGGTGCATACATATTTATGAGTGTTACCTCTTCCTCTTGAATGTTCCCTCTAACCAGTATGTAGTGGCCTTCTTTATTTCATTTGATCATTCTTTCTTTGAAGTTCAAACTGTCTGAAAACAGTACTGCTACCCCTGCTTCTTTCTGAGGTGCTTGGGCATGTAGTATTGTTTTCCATCCTTTGATTTTCAGCCTATGAATTTCTTTATGAGTTAAGTGTATTTCTTTATATAACATATTGTTGCATTTTGCTTCCTAATCCACTGTGACAGTCTACTTCTTTCAATTGTGAATTGAGTCCATTTACATGAATGGTTACAAGTCAGATGTATTCACTTATGATTGAAATGTTATTTACCTGCTGTCGTATACCTCTTTCTCCTGTGTTTAATTGTTTGTCCTATTTGGTGGGATATTTCCATTCTCATTTGTGGAGTTGTGGTCATTTTGGTCCCATTCTAGAATATTTTTTATTAGTCTGTGTAGGGTTGGCTTTGTCATCATGAAATTCCTTAGTAGTTCTTTGTCATGGAAGTATTTCACTTCTCCATCAAATTTGAGAGTTTTGCAGGGTATAGGAGGCTGGGTTGGAATTTATTTTCTTGGAGGACTTGAAGTAGTTTTCTCCATGCCCTTCTTGACTTGATGGTTTGTGAAGAGAAATCTACTGATGGGTTTTCCTTTAAATGTGATCTGTTTATTTTCTTTTGTGGCTTTTAGTATAAGTTATTGTGTTGAATTTTTGGGATCCTGATTATTATATGTCTGTGTGTGGTTTTAATTGGGTTGATGTTCTTTGGAGTTCTATAAGCTTCAGTTTCCAGAATCTCAGATTATTTCCCCAAATTTGGGAAGTTTTCTGTTATTACTTCTGCCCTTATTCTTTTTATATCATTTGTATTGACTCCTTTCTCACTGATGCCTATTAGTCTCATATTGTTCATTTTTGCATCATCTTGCAGATGTTGAATTTTTTTCCTGAATTCTAATTGTTTTTAACAGATCTTTTCTTACTTTTTCACTAGCTGCAATGGTATCATCAAGATCTGAAACTCTATCTTCAATTTCATTCAAACAGTTTTGCCAGCTTGTGACTGTGGTATTAATTTCCTGGAGATACCTTTGAATCTGCTTCATGCATTCTAGTTCTTTCCTATATTTCTCAAAGTTTGCATCGTTTTTCTATTCTCTATTTTTCATCAGTGTCTACTTTAGAAGCACTTAGTAATTCATTATAGTTATCATTTCCTTTTTTACTTCAGAGATTATTTCTGACCTGATATCCTCTATACCTTTCTACAGTTGTTTCTTTCCTTCAGACCCTATTATTTCAGAGATTTCAGGAGAGTGGCTTCCAATTTCTTCAATGCTAGTGTCTCCTGCATTTGTTCTTGGTGGGCTTGGTGCCTGAGACTACATTTTGCTCCTTCTTTTTGTCATTTTATTATAGCACTGTTCTCTTGTTGTAGGCATATGTTACTTCCTCTCTAGAATGAGAGAGAGAGAGAGAGAGAGAGAGAGAGAGAGAGAGAGAGAGAGAGAGAATCCTCTCATAGATCTGAATGTAGCAGTGTCTCAGCTTACTAGTTCAAATCTACCAAGTTCAAATTCTTTCATCTGGGCCTGGCTTGTGTCTGGCTGCTGTGTTTGGCTTCTTCCTGCTGCAGCCCACAGAAGTGAACCCGCTGTGCCCCACTGGCAAGCTGTTCTGCTCCTGGATTAGCTGGCTGGATCTCACTACTAGCTGCTCTGGTAGCAGTTCCACTTCAGGGTTCCACACCAGCCCTGACTGCTGGCTGGAGGCCAGAAGTTCCAGCAGGGCACGGGGCCTGGCCACTGGCTGGAATCAATGGGTGGGGGTCAGGAATCTAAATTTAATTATAAATAGCAAAAGGGGAAACTGAAGCAAAATTAAATTACAAATTATCAAACACCTGGTTTCTCACCATAAAATGTAGAGCTCTAAGCTTGAAAGAGAAAGGATAGGGAGATGTGAAAAACGGTAAAAGTTGGAGCAACTGCTGTTTTACTATGTAAAATAATACAATCTATAATATCAGTAAGCTCCTCCTGCTGAGAAATATAGGAATGTCACCTTTCTTTTTTTTTCTTTTCAAAGTTTTATTGATAAACATATAGCAATGAGACAGTTTCAAATCAAATCGAAAGTACAGTTTCAACAAATAATACACTGCATATATTCTTCTTAGTGGTTAAATGCTGTACAAGATGCAGACCTGTGATCCTACTTACAAACACCATTAGAAAAAATCATTCTATTCATTAAGAGAATGTAACTATATATCTATCCCAACCACTTTGAATACACAGATACAAAATGGACATTCATAGTTATACCCCATTTTTTAAGTTCCGTTGTTGAATATTATAGGTGTGTAAACTCAGCAAAATATTCTAAAAGAGTCCAGTAGCTCATAACAGCATTGGGTCTTCTGTTTAACTGGCAATGTCAGAAATTATTGACCTGAGTCCCCCACAGCTCAACATAACAACATGGCTTTACTTCCTATATTTCATCTTCATACTTTTCTACTGGATGGTTAAGATCAAGGTAAAGCAGGACCTATGCAACAAGAGTTGTAGTTTTTTGGTCTGAGAAGGTCAGCGAAATGCCCTCAGGATTTATCCTGAGATCCTGTACCTCAGATTGTAGAACGTTTGTCAGTGTCAGCCATGTGGATGAGTCACGGCCAATGCTTGGCCAATGTGCTCTCTGTGAAAGCCTGAGAGAGTGTCTTCTCCCCATGTGACTCTCCTTAGGCACACTCTACGTCATCGATCACTTTCCTCTTTGGCCCCATAATCTTCTTGATCAGAAAATTTGGGACACTACCGAGCTAGCACTGTCCTCTGCCCTTTGTTGTAGATCTTTGCTGTAGTTATAACCTTCACACGTACTGAAGTTAAGGTGGAGCTCTACAGAGTTTGCACTTATCCAGCTGCTTCTGGCTTAGGTCTGGCTGCTGTCAGGAATGTCACCTTTCCCCACCCTACCTAATTACCTTGGCACCACTAATTTTACATTGTTATGATTGATAGCATTAGCATTTACTTCTATATCAACAATCCCCTCAAATATTTGGCCTTAATTCCATATTTAATTTAATTCAAGCACCACCAGTCCTTTTTACCACAGCTTCTTGATTATTTTGATTTCTTAACTAGTTACAATTCATTCATTGTCAAGCAGCTGTCAGGAAAGACTCGAGTGCCATATTCCATGAATTCGTCCGTGTTTGTGAATGTATGCTTGCTGTCTTTTTCTCTCTTGGCATCTCAGTTTTCTTTCCTTCAACTTTGCAGAAATCCCTCCATCATCTCTGGCACCAAAAGTTGCTGTGAGGAAATCTGGAATCTGTTTGTCTTTCAAGCCATGGCAGCTGCTCTCCTTTGCCTACCCATAGATTTATAGAACTGGGATTTTAATCCTTTTATATAATATGACACATCAAAATTCCTGGAGTATTGATCATACTTTTAATCTAAATATTTGTTTTTCTCTTTACTGAAGAGAAACTACTATTGTATTCATTTATTCAAAAAATTTATTGAACATCTACATGCTAGGTGCTAGACTGCTTAATACATCACTATAAGAAAATCCTGTAGGTAGCTGGGGCAAGGAGGGGGAATGAAGAAATAGTAAACAGGAAGCATGATGAAGAAGTAAATCACATAGTAAATTAAAATACTGTGACAGAAGGAGTGAAAGGCTGTGGAGAAATAAAAGGAAAATCAGAGCAATGTAAGACTGAGGACATGGGTTTGGGAACATTGCAAGATCAGTTTTCAGTTTTGAGCAAGTCAGCCTTATGTATAAGGTAATGGTTTACATGGGCATAATCCTAGTAGGCTAAGGCTGGAGGATCTGAAGTTTGAGCCCAGCCTGGGAAACTCAACAACTTAGGGAGATCCTCTCTCAGAATTTAAAAGTGAGCATGAAGGGTGGAAATGTAGCTCACTGTAGAGCCCTGGCTTTAATCCCCAATATGGTAGGCAGGGAGGTGATGTGTAAGTAATGAGTTGAAGGAGTAAAGGAATGAGTAATAAAGATCTTTCAGGGATGAGGATTAGAACAAGAGAAAACAGCGAGCGCAAGGGCTATAAGGTGTACACTTGGCATTTTGGAGAATGGTAGAAGTAAAGCGGTCACTGAGACAAGACTCCAGGGAATAAAACAAAATGCTGTGTTGCTAAAATCATCCAGTGATGGTGGCCAGATAGTCGGGGTCATGTAGGACATTGAAAGGGTTTCAGTTTTAATTTTATGGATTTAGCCAATGGCATTATATGACTGAAGATTTAAAGGGATGACTCCAGCTATTTTGTTAATAGTCAAGATGTTACAATGAAGTACAAGGAAGGGAAACAGCTAAGATGCTGTTGCTATAATTTAGATAACATACTTTATTATCTACTTATGTATTTTGTTAGGTAATAAGAGAATTCTCATATGAAAAGTTTTCTAAAGCCAAAAGAATATGATTTTTAAATTCAAGGGATGAGCAATTTCACTAATAAAATACAAGGAGTACCTGGAATAGTAAATACAGTATCAATGAAGAAAACAAATCTGAAAAACATAATCCTCAACTACAAGAGTTACTATAAAATTAAAGTAACCAAGAGGATATGGCATAGGAAAGAAAACAGATAAATAGTTCAATGAAACAGAATGAAGGGTCCAAAAATAGACAATATGACATAAATATGTCAGCTGATCCTTGACAAAGAAGCAAATGCACAAGAATGACTAGACTTCTACCTGCAAAAGAAAAATCTATCTCAAATTTTTTATAAAAAGTGACTCAAAATGGACTACAGACTTAAATATGAGAGAAAAAAATCCTAAAGCTCCTAGAAGACAGCATACAATATTCTAGCTGGCCTTGGAGAAGCCAATATGTTTTTATATATACACCACAGGATTCAGAAAAGAAAGAACTGATAAACTGGGAATCATGAGCACAGAAAATTTCTACTCTACGAAAGACACCACCAGGAGAATAAAAAGACAAACCACAAAAAAAGGACAAAGAACACATGGGATAAAGGATTGATATACAAGCTATACAAAGAACATTTAATCATTAATAAAGAAACAAATGATCCCATTTTTAAGATGGGCCAAAAACCTTAACAGAAACTTCACTGATGAAGATATACAGGTAGTGAGACAGCACCTGAGAGGTGCTCCACATCATATGTCATGGGAAAATGCAAACAAAAACACCAAAATCCGGAACACTAACATTGACAGTACCAAATGCCAATAAGAACGTGCAGCAACAGAAATTCTAATGAAAGTGCAAAACAGAATAGCCACTTTAGAAGACAGTTTGGTGGTTTCTTACTAAACATTCTCTTATCCTATAATCCTACAGTCACATCCTTAGAGCCTGTTTAAAGAGTTAAAAGTTATGTCCAACCAAAACTCTGCACACCTGGGGCTGGGAGATGGCTCAGTAGAGTAAGTGCTTCCCTGGCAAGAACAAGGGCCTGAGTTCAATCCCCGGTTCTGGAAAAAAAAAAAATCTGCACACAGATGTGTACAGGAGCATCAGTCATAGTTACAAGAACATGGGAAAACACAAGGTATCTTTCAGCAGGTACATGAATAAGCAGATCCAGTTATTTTCAGAAAACAGAACACTATTCAGCACTAAAAACATGATCTATCAAGCTACGGAAATATATCAGCCAAATTAAAATTCATGCTATTAATGAAACAAGTCAATCTGAAGAGACTACATTGTCATTTAATTCCAACTGTACCACATTCTTAAAAAGACAAAACTCTAGGTTTTATATATTCCTTTGGTGAACACATGTCATTTACTGGTGTTTTGGGTAGAGAAAGAAGGGAGTTCAAGGATGGAAAATGATAAAGATAGTACACACACACACACACACACACACACACACACACACACAGACATATACACATGTTTATATACGAGTTTCCCAAAATTAATGTAACTATTATACATTGCAAACACACACTAGTAAAGCAAATACTTTTCCAAATCTCAAAAGCATGCAAGATTGAACTTTGTTGTATTATCTGACAGAATTCAGGTGATACTGATATTTGAATACAGCTTCATCAGTTATAACAGACATGCCAGTCTAAGAGGATACTCAAAATGCAGGAGGTTGTTCATGCTTGAAAATAGGAAGAATGTGGGAAATTCTGTACCTTCCACTCAGTCTTACTGCAACCCTAAAACTGCTCTAAAAATTGTTTAAAAAACTAATGATAATAATAAATTTTTAAAAGATGGACAGAAAAAGAGACATCGTGTGAAGCTTTTTCAATGTAGGAAACCACCCAGTGAGATAAATTAGATAACTTGAGTCAGCCCTACACCAAATCTCAAAGAGAACATAAAGATAAATTTAATGCTTCAAAGTACAAAGTGATTCACTGGGGACAGAGAATATTATTGAAAGAGAATTTTTCTTTTCATTTCATTTTATTATTAGTGGGAATCTCCCTATGTAATTTTATCATCTCCAATCAAGTGCCAGCAATCATTTCTTCAGACTAAATAAAGTCCTTTTCGGTTCAGATTTCTTGGGCAAATATTGTTAAGGTTAAAAGAATTTTCCCACATCTGACTTAACCATTACACACAGAACTTCCTGTATATTTATCGTTATTGAATCAAATGCTTCTAATCTGTTTAGCCTGAAAGACAGTTTGGCATCAGAATTCTTCCACTGTCTTCCTTGCCTGTGATCACATCTCCCCTCTGGTCTCATCTCCGTCAGGACATAGAGCTGGCTTCCTACACAACTTCCCAGGCCTGCCAAAACAAAACCTCATGGTTCACTGAAAGATAGGAGAGATCTGCCAACTCAATAACTGAAGCACTGGCACAGGACTCATAGGATGTGAGTTTTTGCCTCCAATCTTGGTTCACTAGGTGACTCTTGTAAGCACTGATACTGAGCCGTACAATGGAGGTTAAAATGGGAAACCATCGCCACTGCTTACTCAGATACCACAAACTATTCACAACAAAACTCTATTTGAAAATAATCTTAAAATATAAACTACTCACTAATTAGCAAATACTAAGCACTATTAGGTGTCTGATTTAATTTGTGTGGAGTAAAAAAATAGGATAAAATGAAAAGCTCTTCTCAGTACATTAATTATTCAGCCTAATGCTAGTTTCAGATCACTTAATTCAATATAGCCCTGTTCCTAAGCACCAAACAGGTAATTGAGTATCTGAAACTGGTCAATCCATCACTTCAATGCAAATTCCAACAGACAGCATCTTACATGTTTGACCAACTCTACAAGGTCCTTCGTACATGGTGGGGCAGCGCCTGCTCATCACTGTCAGCTTTATCTAAAAGCTTCTGTTAAGCATAGGGCCGAATTCAGTTCTGTCTTTGGTCCTGAACAAAGTGACACAATACCCAGTTTCTTTGCCCTCTGAAGGTCTGCACACCAAGAGTAGGAATGCCAAAGCAGGGAGATGTAGAGGAGATTCAGGTAACTGAGTAAGCTTTAAAGCATTGCAGAGATTAAGTGGATTCATACAAGTTTAATGTTTTACCTGAATAAAGGGTAAATGAAAAAGTGGTAAGAACTCCTCTCTGTCCCAGGCATTTTGATCAAGTGGAGATGTCACATGAGCCGAATGAGCAAACATATTAAAATAACCAAATTTCACTTTTTAACACTTCTGCTGGGTTCTATGTTACATAGCACAGTGGTAATTGGAAACTATCAGAGGTTACAGTAGTATATCCTGCACTTTTTGAAAGAAAGAAAAAAACAAATTGGTTTTTTCTTTAATGTAATGAATTATAAACCCTTGTGAACTTACAAAATCCCGTAGAACAGTCAGTTTCAGCTAGCCCACAGTAAAGAAAGCTCTTAAAATAAGGTAGAAAACTATGAGCTGCTGAATTATACTAGGCAGGCAGTCTGAAAGGGACTTATTTAATGAAGCTTGTTTTAAATTGTCCATCTCTTGTAAGGATGTGTGCACTTCTCAGAGTCCTTCTGTGACTAGGTTTTGTTTTTGTGAACTTACTGAATAGGATTTAAACTTCTTAGCTTTTTTTTTTCTTTTCAAAAACTACAAACGCAATCAGTCTGAGTAGAATCCATTCAATTGGCCTCTGCTTTCTGAATGCAAGAAAGAAGTTACTTTTCCTCCCCTTCGTTTCATTCCAGCTGAGCACAGTGCTGCAAACATCTCACGCTGAAATCAGTGCCTTTTTAAAACTTCAAGGGGCTTGAAAGCTCCGAACCTGCTCAGAGGTGAAGTGGCTCAGAGACACCAGCTCAGATGCACCCTATTTGCACTTCCCTCTGCTGTAAAGGGTCTCAGTCCTTTATCCGCAGGCCTCATTATGAAAGTTCTCTCACTATGCACGCCAGACCAGGGCGGGTCTCCTCTTTGCTATTGCAGCCCTGCTCTCCATTTCACTCACTGAAAAGAATCCCGGACACTGGCTGAAGTCTACTGCGAGATCAAGAGAAGCCTAGTTCTCTACAGTGGAGGGAGAGTTAATTGCTATCCCTTCCCCAGGAGCCAGTGGCAATTCTTTCTGGCTTTATATAAGCTCTGGTTTCTTCCACTTCTTTCTAAGGGTTCTAACTTGCTGAGGGCCTTTACCTTGCTCTCACTGCCCAGCTGAGCTCGGTCAGTGTGAGTAGACCTCCCAGCCACATTCTTCAACTCTCATAAAGGAGACTACAGATTCCCTAATATGCATCTCTCTTCAGAATCCCCAGGTCTTTAGTTTTAGCTTTTTTCTTCTCAAAAAGTAGAATTAATTTCTTAAACCAGGAGCCTTGCAGGAGAGAAGAGCAAATTACACTTTCCATGTATTGTGTTGAAAGGCACTTTGCAATCAATTGTCATGCAAATCAATTGTGGACTAACTGGCCAGTTTCCTACAAGAAATTTGATGTTTCAGAGTTTCTCATCTTTCTGCAAATAACCCCTTGTACACAGTATTTTGCTCTTTGTTCATTCAGGCTCTGTAACATTGGTGACTCAATCCAGCACTGTGGAAAAGGATATGGTCTGAGAATTCTTAGACGAAAGTGTTTGGTTTTGAATGATTCACCGAGTGGAATTTCTTCCTTGGGTGCCCAAATTACTGTCAATTGTTTAGCTTACTGTCTTAACGAATCACATTATTTCTTACAGGTAAACAAATTAGCAGCAAAGCTTCCTGATATAGCAATTATTTTTCTCCAGTACTTAAATCTCACCATAAGCACTGGCCCTGTGGAAGTTATGCATATGTAGATTTTTCCACCTGTATCCCAGGTTTGGCTGAGCATTGCCTGTGACACTCCTCTACTGAATTCTGAAGATATCTATTAGCAATGTTTCAGTAACTGTAAAAATCTGCCTTCTCAAATCCAATTGATTTTACACATCTACAATAGCAAATTGAACCCAAATTTATGAGTGGCAGAGCTAATTTTGCTGCAAATCTAAACAACTTGCAAGACTCATTATGTGATTCCTCTGAAAACAGGATTATTTAAGAACTATCTAAGGTTTCAAGTAGAAGGTTCTTTTCTCAGTTCTTTGTTCACTGTAAAATTTGCACATTTTAGATTAGTATTAAACATTTTGTTTCAACTACTCACAATAATGAGCTTTTATCTTGAACCAGGTTCATTTTAATGTTCATGGATTAAGCCTAAACACTGAGTATACACTCACATGGAGGCTCTAGTATTTTCTCACTTGAATGAATATTATTTTTATTAAGTAGTTTATCTTTACCATCATCTCATATTTGTACTTCAAATAGTCAATGTTTTCATTGGCTGTGAATTTCTGCATTTAAGGGAAGACAAGTACAGCTGTTAACTACTCAAATTGATAGTTTATGTAAGAAGAAAAACAACCTAGGAAATCAGGCCTTGTTCACAGCAAGGCAGGCACTTCAGGGCAGTAGTATTCCAGGGTTATGTTTCTGTGTGGTATTTTCCTGTTTTTCTGTTGAAATCTATGGAATATAATTACCAACACTGGATTTGATGGTTTGTGTCTTGATGTCCCTTCAAAGCCTCATGCAGGCATGGGTCATTTCACAGGAATGACCTGGAGTCTGGAGTTGGAGAAATGAATCTGGAGTTGGTGACTGACTCGGGGTCCAGTGCTGGGATGAAGGATGTGAGTGCTGCGCCTGCCCTAGGGTAGAAAGCCTGCAGACAACGGAAGGGACAGAAAGAGGCTAGATCCTGCTCACCAGCTCTCACTGCTTTTGCTATCTTCTGCTGCCGTGAATGGTGGCCCCTCTGCCATGTCAGCCAATGATGGACTGAAACCTCTAAAAGCTGTGAGCTCAATAAACCTTTTCTCCCTTAACTTTGGGTATTGGATATTTTGTCTTAGCAATGCGAGAAGAGGCTAAGACAGGATAAAAGCAGGCAATGTTCTGAGTTAGCTTACCCCTTACAGTGTAAAACTTATCACTATAGTAGATCAAGGAGATACTTAATATTGATAGGCCAGAAGCAAACAACAGTATATCCCTACCCCCTTGGTGGCTAATGGTATAGTACAAGATCTAATTCAAGTTCTTACAATATCCAAATGCTGGAAAAACTGAATCACATGCTGTATTCAAGTAGCTAAAACATCTCTTGGATGACATTCCATGACAAATGGCCTTAAGTTTAGTAAAAATTCAAAAAGACTTCTTTCGTGTATTTTCCTTTAATGCAGTGAATTATAAACCCTTGCAAACTTACAAAGTCACTATTCTCAAATCTCTTCATCTCTAGTCAAGAGGCCTCAAGTTCCCGCGTCACAAAACTATGCAACGTTTCTCTCCGGACCTCCCTGTTTTGCCGTGCACCCAACCCCTACTTGGCACCTGACACCTCAGAGGCCTGAGTCCAGAACGCTCAGGAGTCAGGAGGAAACGGGGCCTCTTCCTCAGGCAGCCGGCACCTGCCCTTCCAGGTCCCTTTCATGTGAATCAGGTCAATGGAACAAGAGCTAAAGCTTGTTCTCTCTCCTGGGCTTCTGAAGTGAACTTTCCCACAGTGTTGCTGGCAGGGGGAAGTTGGTATGGCAACAACAGACTTCAAATAGTTTATTATTTGTATCCACTCATTGCTTCAACCAGTACTTAATGAACCCTTACTTAGTTTCAGGCACTCTCAATGGGACATGGTCCCTACCCCCTTACACTTTGTGATTTAGTAGAGGATGCAAATAAATATTTTAAACTATCTCTATAGTCTCAAAACATGAGAAAAAATAAAGGTACTATAAAAAATCAGAAGATTTCATGAAAGAGATTAGAGGACTATGAATTCACCTGAAAAAATGAAAGAAAGTCCTGATAGAAGCAATATCCAATTTCATCAATACAAGTACTATTTGACGTTCTAGAATTGGTGTTTTCTCCAATAGATATTTTGTCTCTATGTTTCAAAGCTATAGTCTCTGTAGTGTTTAAATAGTCCACTCTTGGGAGTGGGGAGATAGCTCAGCAGTCTAAGAGCCAGCCTGGCAATCACAAGCACCCGGGTTCAATCCCTGGCACCACATGCTGTGCCAGCCCTGTAACCGTGGGAATGCAGTGCTGCTCACCAAAACTGGGCATGTTGGCACATGCCTATAATCTCAGTGCTGGGGAGGCTGAGACAGGAGGATCACTAGGAGTCCGAGCTGTGTTGGGAGACTATGTACAAAACAAATAAATAAAAAATTAAAAAAAAAAACTTTTAAATGTTTATTTAAATAAATACATAAATAACTCATCCTGTTTACCTCTTTGGCTTTATAGCCTGTCTCATCCTGCCTTATATTCACTCTCCAGTACCCCAAATTTCTTGTATTTATCCCTCAAAATGCTATTTAAAGCCTCTATCGCTTAGAATCTGCTGGTCCCACTACACCTATTCCCAGCTCTTCGCTGCAGCGATTCCTCCTCATCTTGTTTGCTTATCCCAGCCAGCATGCCTCTAATGCTCTACCTCTTCCCTGGACAGCAAGCCCTGTACACACTGCCTCTTCCCTGGACAGCAAGCCCTGTACACACTACCTCTTCCCTGGACAGCAAGCCCTGTACACACTACCTCTTCCCTGGACAGCAAGCCCTGTACACACTACCTCTTCCCTGCATCTCAATTTCAAGTGCACATTCACATTTCATTTGTGTATGTTAAACATTGTTGAAGCCCAGAAATTTCGTATGTTCCAGCGAAGTGTGTGGGGGCCAATCTTCAAACCCTCCTTTTCTCCAGAATGCGATGTGCACCTACCTGACCTCCGAGGCCGTGAACTCTGGCAGCTCCGCTCACTGGGTGGTCTTCCTGAATTCCCACAGAACCCTGCAGCTACCTCTAAACGTAATCATGCTATTTCACACGAAGTGGTCTGCTTGTGCTGCTTCCCCTCTCAGTCGCTTCCTCTGATAGCCAGTGCTGGCACAACTGGTTGAAACCGGCCTGTTGAACCCCAGAACTCAGGTGAAGCTTGAGTGGAAAAATGTCCAGAGCATCATTACTCACAGAGATTAGAAACAATAGTACGATTGGGGGAAAAATCCTGTAAAATACAAAATAAAGCATGCAGAACATGTGCTGCTTCAGATGTGGTTCACCAAATTCAGTTAGCAATTAGCAAAGAGCCTTTTATTACAACAGTAAGAGTAACTATCATTTTTTGAGCATTTACTAGAACCAAATCTTAAATACATAATCCTTCATTTTCACTGCTGTGCTTACATAATATTATTCAACTTTTACAATTGAAAAATGGGGCTGGGGAGTCAGCTCAGGGGACTAAGTGCCTGCTTAGGCAAGCACAAGGACCCAGGTTCGATCTCCAGCACCACGGGCTACGCCAGCCCCACCCCTGGGCACACTGAGCAGGTCACCAAGAATGGGTGTGGTGGCATATGCCCATAATCCCAGTGCTGTGGAGACTGAAAACAGGAGCATCACTATGCATCCAAGCTCCCTAGTGAGACCTTGTACCAAATACATAAAATAATTGAAAAGCGGAGGCTTGAAATTAGGTAATTATGCAAGTACACACTATATTAAGAAATGGCAGAGCTCAGACTTAAACCACACTCTGATTCGAAAATCCATGTTCTTTAAACCATAGCACATTGTCACTGTTATTCATTCACTCATTCGATAAGTATGTACAGCTTTAGGCATTGTGTTGGTATCCTCTGTCCACCTAACGTGACTTGATGAACTTGCAGTTTAGTGAGAAGAATAAATGTTGAAAACCCACAGCGAAAAGGATGAACTTTAATACATATTAAAACTACCTTGGAGAATATGGGAGTTAAACTTACAAAAGTGTTGTGATAACTATTCCTTAAAGAGAAAAATTCTTTCCATTATTTAATTTTCAAATAGTAAAGGTACTTCGTGCCTTAATGCTTCTAACTACTTTACTTCAGAACACCTAGGTTTCAATCAAGACAAGCTATAACTCCAGCACAGCACTTCCTAGTCCCAGGTTAGATAATTTCTTTTTAACCAACAGTGATATGACCAACTTCAAAATTTATTCCTGAAAATGGGCCGTCATAAGTGACTGACTCTACAATGTGGATTCAACTCAGAAAGAATCTCTGGACCTCTGATGAAGAATCGATTGACTTCTCTGCGCAATACTAACACTGCTGCTTTAAATTAGCCTGTTGAATTTCAGAACTCAGGCCGAAGATTTGGTGGAAAAAATGTCCAGAGAATCATTACTTACAGAAATTGAAAATAGTAGTTAAGATTGGAAAAAAAAATGCTGTGAACTATGAAACAAAACATTAGAGAAATGTACTGATTCCGATGCTATTCTGTAGTAATTGTTTTAATTTTGCCTCAGTTATCAATCAAAGAACTGTAACACTACTTGGCATAATGAGAAATACTGAAGAACAAATTGAATCTCAGAAACAGAGATCTAGAATGAGAGGAAGCCTTAACAATCTTCTATGCTAGATTCTCAAACAGGTCAGGAAGCCCATGGAAGAGATTTTTGTCCCATCCCAGATTTCCTTTAAATTTATCTACAGACAGAGACCTTGTTAGAGTACCATAACTACTACTGTAGGAAGTCCTTTTTCTAAGCATTCAAAATGTCTCCCCTGACAACTAACAGATGGGATCAGTTGGTGCCCTCAGAAAAGGACAATCCCTGTTCAGAATGCCAGTTTACCCATTTACGCACTTCTGTACTTCTTTTCTTTAGGTATAAAATCTGCTCAGTGTAGGTTTTTCTGAAATGTCTAGAGACATCTGTCAGAACTTTATTGAGGATATAGAACCTGAGGGAGGGCAGTAGATAAGTAGAGAAGCATGAGTCTCAAACTCTGCTCCATAAAAACGTGAATTCAAATATTCATTAGTTGATATGGATGGTGTCCTGTGGCGCAGTTAATACATGGATCTATTCAACAATAGCAGAGTTAATGCAGTTACCTGGCAGCAAAACATTTCCAAAAAGCCCAGCCTTTCTTCTCATTGACTATTGATGGCTGCAGCCCAGGGGAAAGTAGTACATTCATAAACATCAATCAGGCCAGCAAGGCGCCTTGCAGTCTCTTTTCAAGGAGATAATGTATGTGAAAGCTCTTTGTCAACTGTAAAGCAGTATACAAAATGTATAGAATTTTTACTATTGTTTTAAAAGGGAGTTGGAATAAAATCTCTGCTGTTTCTTTTAAGTTTGCCATGTAGCTCTCTAGCAAGAGGACTTTGCATCCCTTTCCATTTTCTCTGCATAGGTATCTGACAAAATGATTTTTAAATAATGAGGCTCAAGCACGTTGTTATTCAGTGCAGGCTGAACTTCTGATTCTAAGTTTCAGGAAGCAATTTTCTGTGGTATTTCTTCAATATATATCATTTTGTAAAATGACAAAGGTTACAAAACACATAGACTATACTATATGATCTATCCTGAATTAACACAAATGTCCAATCCTGTCAAAAACAACAAGATTTACTGTATGTAGAGTAGCTGTTATATTCTGAGAGCTACCAGAAGTTGGATATATATTATCTCAGCTAATCCTCACAACCAAATCTATCTCAGTTTACAGATGAGAAAACATTTAAAAACTATCCAGAGGTTGCAAAATTAATTATTATCAGATCTCAGAATTAAAATTCAGTAGCCTCCCCAAAGAAATACCTTTCTTCTATTTTCTAGAGAAATTACATTTGAAATGTATGCATGAAAGCCAGACTATCCCTCTGCTAGTGATTTTCATATGCAAGATTTTCACAAAAGGCCGCATTTTAATACGTACTTTAACAGTGTCTTTTTAGTTCATAAGGTACCATGTGATATTATCTAAGCTTTTATCTATTTAAATATATCATTTTCTTACCATAGAAACTTAAAACTTTAGAAATCTCACGGTTGTGTCATTTGCAAGAAAATGGATGGAAATGGAGATTTTCATGTGAAGCAAGAGAAACTACTAAGAGCAGCAAGTGCTGCACATTTCTCTTACAGGTAAAACCTAGGCGCGGGAAGAAGTAGAAGAGGTAATATTAAAGAACATGAAAGAGATAAGGGGACAGGGGCAGAGATAATAACAGAGGATAATGGATAGGAAAATAGGATAAAATATGCTATATGCATGTATGAAAATGCCACAAGGAACCCCATTATTGTAAGCAATAAACATATACTAATAACTAAGACAGGAGAAGATAAAGAAGCCTTTCTTCTAAGTCATCATTGGTGATCTTAGTAATTGTATGTTTCCCTTTTAATCAATAAGTTAAAATCTGAAATTGCTTTTTAACATTCTATAAGGATTTAAAGTTTAGAACATACATGTTTGTTGGAAAATAGCAGCTCCATTTTATGTCTAAGGGATGTGATATTTAGATGGATAGCGATGTTAAGCTTCACTTCTGGTTATAGGGAAATAATATCAATAAGCTTCCCTTCTGGATGTTTAACAACTAAAATTTCAGACCAAAAATTAGATAGATAGATGGGCTAAAAAGATAGCCAGTATTTTGGCCCTAGCCTTTCAAGGTCAAGAAACCCTCCTGTGGCATCCTATAAGTGGTGTTCCAAATTTTCTGATCAAGGAGATTATGGGGCCACAGAGGAAAGTGATCAACAATGTATAGGGTGCCTAAGGAGAGTCATCTAGAGAGAAAACATTCTCCCAGGCTTTCACAGAGAGCAAATTGATCAAACAATGGCTATGACTCATCCAGATGGCTGACACTGACAAAAGATCTACAAGGTGCTGTATGTGGTTCCCGGGTAAATCCTAAGGGAATTTGACTGGCCTTATCAGATAGCAAAAGTTACACTTTTAATTACATAGGTCTTGCTTTAACTTGGTCTTAACCATCCAGCAGAAAGGTGTAACCGCGAGATATAAAAAGTAAAGCTATATTAATATGCTAAACTGCAAGAGCCTCAAATCAACAACTAGGGACAATTGTCAGTTGTGCTGGTAACTCACTCCTATTATGGACTATTGGACTATATTGGGTTATTTTGCTGAATTCAAGTACCTACAACGTTTGAACTAACATCAAGTATGAAAAGGTCCTTTAAATACTTCTCCAAATACAGCTTCTCTAACAGCAATAGAACACCCATCTCTGCAAAACAAAACAAAAAGGGGGATATAAATAAAGGACAATTTGCAGTGGAAAAAATACACATATATGTATATACAGGATAGTTGGGGTAGATATACAGCTGCTTTCTCTTAGTTCAATGAGAAGAAAGGTTTGTACTAATATTGTTTAGACAAGATATCATGTCTGCATCTTGTCCTCTGAATAACTACTATGAAAACAACAATATGCAATGTGTTAATTATTGTAACTGTCCTATTAACCTGTTTGGAAATGGTTTCATTGTTATTTTATCTTTATTCTCAATAAAATGAATAAAAAAATTTTCAAAAAAACTAAAAAATAAATAAAATAAAATCTGAAACATGAAAAATCATACCTAAAAGAATTTAAAATCATCTACTTACAGAAACCAAAGAAATACCATAAGCCTTTAAAAATGCATCCACGGTACATTATCTTTAAAACTGTGAAGCTACTAGTACTTCCAAGAAGAGACTAGAAATGCTCATCTGTATTTTCCAACTACAAACAATTCATAAAAACCACAGAACTTATATGTAAGGCAATGACAGGACTCCAAAAGTTGGGAAAGAGAAGCTATCCTTGCCGATGACTTTAAGATCAAGATACGTGGCAGAATTTCGCTGAGTATACCACTTTAGGAAAACTGATCCATTTTTAGAGTATAATGTTGAATGAAATAAATAAGAAATGCCAGCTACAATATCACATGGTTTCTCTTGTATGAGAATCAAAATACAGATCTAAGTGAAATAAAGAGAGATAGTAGGAACCACAGAGAGAGAGATTGTGTGCAAGTGGGCAAGAGGCGCAGAGGAGAAAGGAGAAGAGAGAAAAGGAGAGACACAACAAGGCATATGCACAACACTCATGTATGAACTCCCAACACTGAACATAATCATTAGACGCTGCAAATCAGTACTAATACCGGGGACATATGCCCTTGTTTTGATATTCACTGAGTAAAACTACATGCCTGTAGTTAGATATGAATAAGCAATAACAGTCTCTGGTCTCTAGAAGCTAAACACACAGCAGTGACCACAAACACACTATGCAATACAGGCTGTGTGCCTAGCACCAATCTCAGTGTGCAAGTATCTTTAGCAACAAGCAGCCAGCCTTTACTGAGCACTTAGTTTTCAATAGACATTTAAGCTAGAATCTTTTTTCTTTTATTCATTTTAATGATAAAGCTAGAATCTTTACATTCATTCTTTAATTAAGTTATAGAAGAATGCTGAATATTAATTTATTATCCACATTTTGCAAATAGAGAAAAAGCCATAAAGGTTATGTGGCCCAGACAAGAAGCGGTGAAGCAGTAATTCAAACACAGATCTGAACTCAGAGCATCCTATGCTCTGTGCACAGGGTCACACTCCCTCTACCAGAAGTTTGTACCATATATAACATAGGCCAGAGGAGTTTGAGTCTAGCAGGAAGCATGGTTTGGGTGTTGAGAGGACAGAAACAAGGTCATGGTGAGATTTAAAGAGGAGGTGCAGTTCATGCTGTGTCCTGAAGGTTAAAGTTGTGTCACATGAATAGAAGAGAGCCTCCAGAGCCAAGTCCTATCCATCTTTCTCATGAGGAAATGGTAATATCATGGGAATAGAAGCAAAACTCACAGAATCACTGCCTGTTATAAATAGGGTTGTGTCTCCACCAATATTCTGAGATCCCAGTACCTCAGAATGTGACTTTATGTAGAAACTGGTCACTCCAGATGGGATCAGTTCAATGAGATCATTAGGATGAGATCTAATACTCTATGACCATAACTTGGCAAGCGGGGAACTTGAGCAGAGATGACAAAGGGGAGAAAGTCATGTGCACATAGGGGCAGAGATAAAGGTCATAGTGTAGTAGGCAAGGAACACCAAGCAAGGATTGTCAGCAAGCCACCAGAAGCCAGCAGCAGAGATGCATGGAGTAGATTCTGCTTCACATTCCTCAAAATAACCTAACAGTGTATAACACAACCATTGATACTTTCCTACTATCTTGCTTTGAATTTTTTTTTTTTTTTTTTTTTTTTTTTTTGTTTCAGAACCAGGGATTGAACTCATGGCCTTGTGCTTGCCAGGCAAGTGCTTATTCTACTGAGCCATCTCCCCGGCTGCTTGTTTTGAAGTTCTGTATCATTTTTATTGCTTTGTATTGTTCTCTTTTTGTCTTTGTATTTGTTACTTTTGTTTCTTTTTCTCTTTAAAAAAAATAACCTCATCCATTGACACTCCAACCTTAATCTTCTGATCTTCAGGACTGTGAGGCAATACAGGTGAGATTGTCTAGGTTTTTAAACCACCTACTTTGCGGTGCTCTGTTGGGCAGCCTTAAAGAGCAGAGCATTAGCATCTAGATTTCTCTATACATGGAACAAAGGTGACTAAGAGCAGGTGCCCCTGCTGGGAAAAAGCAATTTTTAAATTTTCAGTTATTTTTTAAACTAATTGAAGCCCTTACTCAAAATAAAATTATGACCTATAATTCAATGATAGAAAGCAAACACAGCCAGTATTCACAACGCATCACAGCATCATAACTTCATATTTGACTATGAACAATGTTTCTAGTCTATGGCCATCTACTCCACCTGTATGATGGAATAATACTTAGTAATGCACATGCTACTGTACGCGTCTCTCAACTATGCAACTGGAATCATCACATCGATAGCTTGAAATTAACCCCGATGGGATAATTCACACCACAACAGTCAGGAAATGCTACAAATTTGGGCTTTATTGCCCTTCGGATGGCAGATTATTAAATACCTGCGGTACTGACCTACCACTAGTCCATGGAGGCTAATGGCTCATCTAATATAGCCAGGCTTCCTTTTGTTGATGTCAACAATGTCTTTCTAGTTCCTCCTCCCAGTCCATCTTCTGGCTCTTCTGCTTTTTCTGACTCATAGAGCTCTGAGTGACTTTGGATTCCTTTTTCAGTTTCTCCAGCAAGGCCAGTTTTGTCCGGAGTGAGCTCCATTCCACACTTCTTGCCAACTGAGTTGAATGAACGTGTGCTTCAGAAAGTATTTTCAGTTTGTAAGAACAGCACTATTTAGGACTCCAAGAGTAGCAACATTTCTCCAGGGGTTCTGAACATTTTTTTCTGAGGTTGGAAAAACAACTTCTGTGTATAACAAATTCCTCTCTGGTTAAAAGTAGTTCTTACTTTCTAGTTTTGCTTTCCAAGCTCAGTGTGTTTATAGGCACTTTGAAAATAAATGCTGTTTGTTATACATGTGGTAGGTTATTGGGGTTTGTTTTTGTTTTAATTTTCTGTATTTGGTACAGGGTGTCACTATGCAGCTCGGACTCGTAGTGATTCTCCTGTTTTCAGCCTCCCCAGCACTGGAATTACAAGTGTGCGCCACCACGCCCAGACTCCGTCACTGGCTCAGTGAACCCCAGGGACAGAGCTGGCTTTGTCTCTGCACTTGCCAAAGCAGGCGTATCTGTGTGTGCTCAAGAAAATAAATATATGGTTGTGGTAGCTTGTATGGGAAGTTAGTACAAAAATACAAAATGCCATACTGTAAAACATTTATTCTGCATGTCCTGGGGAGAGCTGATTCATTTTTTAACAGTGACTTAAAATGATCTTAATATATTTTGTATGTATATAATTATTAAATAATACAGATATAAGCTAACTGAAAAAAATAATTGTACAGTTGCAGCAAGCATGTAAAGCCTTAGATGCCAAGAACAAGCTTCGTGGTAATTAGAGTTGCCGTTAAATGATAATATCCAATTGGTATCTAATCTTCAGGCTACAAATAAGCATGTAGTGCTGCAAATACACTCTAATTACATGGCTGTTTGTCCCTCATAAAAGTAATAAGATGAAGTACAAGTACTGTTACCAATTCCACTGAAGAATTCTATTCAGACTCTAACGAAAGATGCCAGGTGAGGCTTATGGCTTTCGACCCTCATATCTATCTTCAGTGCCAATAATTTTACTACTTAGTCCCAGATGTCAAAGTTTGTGTTTTAAAATTATCATCATTATTTGACGCTGCTGTCATTTGATGAGGACTGACCTGATAATCTACTGAAACCTGCAATTCTTATCTGGAAATTGAAGCAAAATGAATAAAATTCTTATTTGATATACTTCAAATAAAGCAGAGACTAATTTCTCCACTTTGAATTATTGGGAGAGAACTTCAGCATTCATTTTAAGCCATAATTGTTCTTGCTGTTACTATTTTGGCCTTAACATAGAGGTAAATCTCTTAAGTGAATTTCTATATCTGAATGTTCATATGTGCAGTACTTGGTAGAGTGACCTGAAATGATCTTATAACATCTTGTTATAAGACGCAATAGCCTAGTCAATAATTTTAATCAATTACTGAATGAGTACATGAATGAGTGAGTGAGCAATTGAATTATTTATAAATCCTAATTTATTTCCTACGAGTAAATAAAGTCAAATACATTGTCTTTTTTTCACTGAGTGAATAACTATATTGGTGCTTTTCTCATAGGCTAGATGTATTATATTATGAAAACATTATGATTATACTGATCTTAATAGAGAATCTCCAGTTGTCTGTCTCTAAGGCTGTATCTATTTGTTTAATACTCATCAAACAAACTAGGATGCAATCAAGAAAAACTAACATTACAAACTGAAGTAAGAGGTGGGATGGTGAGCAAAAAGAAAGTGGAATTTTTATCATTTCTAACTTTTTTTTTTACTTTTTAAAATTCTCTTTAAAAATAAAAAAGAGAGGTTTTCGGTTTTCAAGTTGACAATTTATGGCCACAGAACATTTTCTGTGCACTTTCTCTGTGCTTTAGAAATGAACAGTTCTCGAGTCAGTCACAGTCCCTCTGTGGTGCATTTTCATTTCTTTACCTTAAAAGCAACTTATTTCTGAAACAGCAACAATATGGACAACACTCTTGTATCTACATCTACAGATGTAAAGGTGAGGCATGTGTGAAAAGATCTCCCCAGAGTTGAAAAGCTGGAGAATAGAAACTCAGACCCAGAGCTAACAGGAGTCACACACCAAACCACTGTGCCTTCTGAGTAATTGAGAGTCTACAGCAGTTCCAAGCTCTAAGCTTTTTCATTCATATTTCCAGGTAAGGTTGCAATCTTCTCTTCCCTGTATCAGTCAGTGTTTTGCTAGAAAAAAGAGACACAATGTGAGATACACAAAAGTATAAGAAATGACAAGATTGGCTTCAGTGGACAGCCACAGAGTTGGATGAAGGAGTGAGTAGAAGGTATCTTCATGCTGAGGATCCAAGGATTCAGCTCAAGGTCTGGAGCTCACTACAGTGTCCCATACACACCTCAGGAAGCCAGAGTCTGCGCTGGAAACAAGCAGATGGTGTCCAAGCTGAAGGTGAAGACTGGAGCTCCTCCAAAGAAATAGAAGGTCTATCCTTTCTCATTTCCCCTTTGTGCTAGCAAGATGATGAGCCACTCTAGGGTGGGTCTTCTACACCCTAGGGTGTAGAGTTGCTCAACCAATTTAATCACACTTCTCTTAACTGAACTTCTCAAATTGATTGACACTATCAGGCGCTATATTCCTCAATGGCTTCTTTTTTTTTTTTAACTTTTTGGGACAGAGTCTCATCATGTAGTTTAGAATGATCTTGAACCCACTTTTAGCACAGGCTGGCCTCAAAATCACAGTTATCCTCCTGCCTCAGCCTCCCAAGTGCTGGGATTAAAGGCATACCCCTCCAGGCATGACTCTCCCCAATAACTTTTTTTTTTTTTTTTTTTTTTGTACTGAGGATCAAACTCAGGACCTTGCGCTGCAAGGTAGGCACTTAGGCCACTGAGCTATCTCCCCATCTAACCCAATAACTTTTAAAACTCTGCTCCAATGGCCTCTTTCCCACAAGATTCTAATCTTTGCTGCCTCCTGTCCCATACAATATTAAAAGTCTATACACATAAGGTCATGGAAACTGTATTTCAACTTACTTCAGCTCAGTTCTCCACTAAGACCAAACCATCTTCGTGGTAGTTCCTTACAAGGTAGCCTGCTTTACTTTGTGCCCTACACCAAGAACACAAGAATAGCTGGTAATTGTTTTTTGATTGAATGATAGATATCCTTGAGGTTCCTGAAAGTAAATGAACTAGTACACCTTCAGCATTTAGACAGTTACTTTGTATTGTCTCATTGTCAACAAAACGGATTAAACCTAGATATCTTTTATAAGAAATGCACATTAAAACTAAAAAGTCACAAAGCCACTTACCTTAGAATTTTCTAAGTATGAAACAGTATGAATAGATATGTGATTCCTTGCCCCCCCCCCCGAATTTTCTCTCCCTGCCAGCCTTCCTTTTACAGATGTGATGGGTGTGTGCTGTCAGTCACCTAGAGGCCCTCCTTCTTCTGTGCTTCTAGAACAGCACAGGGACCTCTCTGTTTCCAAGGATATGGTACCTTAAAGATAGAATTCTTATCAGAACTAATCCCATAAAATAACTAATCTTGAAGAATGAATATATATATATATATATATATATATATATATATATGCATTTGTTCTGTTCTCTACCACATCAGAAAAAGATTTAATAAAACTTAGACACATTGATATTTATAGACTATTGACTTTTGATTGTTCATTATATCATATGGGGAAAATAGTCTAAAATATGTATTTTCTGGTTAGTTACCATCCCTTTTTCTGGTTAGTACCAAAAGAAATGTCTAAATTTACAAGAAGAAGTGGAAGAAGTGTTTCTCATAGCATCACAAAACCCCTTCAAGTTTAGAAAGGAAACTTAGGTATAATAAAGTGCCTATTTTTGCTGTTTTCAAAAGTATTCAAGACTTTTTAAAGACTAATACCTGGCCTATCCCAGTCTCTCTCAGTAACCACCAAATATTTGATATCTCATTCAGTTTGCTGGCTGTTCTGTATCTAAATCTCACTTTTGCTCAGAATAAAAATGCTAACTCCTTTGCCCTACCCACCTCCAGGGAATTTCATTTGCTGTTAGGTTGTACATTTACCAATTCCAGAATTTACTGATCCAAATGTTGGTCTGTGTTTTGTCTGTCTCTTCCTTTCCCCTCACATTTATCATCATTTTCTGCTTGTATATCTGTCCATTTGTCTTTCTTTCCTTTAATTTCTACTCCATGGTCCCCAGATAGAAAATGAAATATTAGGTTTGTCAAGCGTATATCATTGTTTAAATGCCTGGAGATGATGGGTTAAACAGACCAATCAATGAAACAAACCTCCAGTGCTTTGCAGGGGCTTCAAACGATGTTCCCTTTGGCTCTTTAAGACCTAACAAGTCAATAACCTATTAATATCATATTCTGCCAGTCAACTCTTTACAATTCACATGTGACTTTTTAGGACAAAACTTTGTAAGTTGTGGTGAATTAAATAAAGACTATATCAAAACTCCAAACTAAAAATTAGACTGTAAGTAAATTTAAAATGTGATAGAAAAAAATGATAATATTATATGATTTAATTGTACAATACACCACAACTACTACAGCTACACATGAATAGTACAAGTAAGTAAAATGATCCCAATTTTAAGCAACAAATCATTTCACTAATTTTTTAATATATTGCTATAGACAATGCCCAAATCATTAAATGTCCATCTTATGACAGAGCAAAACCTTCACACTACTGAGTTTGTATTGTGAAAACAGAAATGACAGAAAAATGTCTTTTTAGGTAGTTTTCCTTATGTCATATAATAAACAATCAAAAATTAATAGTCTAAATATCAAAAAAAGAATCTGGACAGAATTTCTTATTATATATGGCACACAGTTGTTTAACCTTAGTATTTTATAATTTTTGTATCTATAAAATCATTTATGAATATATATTTATATGATATATGTTAAGAACATCAGTGGCTGAGATGCAAAATGGGCAACTTATTCTAAGATTATTCTCATCTTGTTTCTCACTTACATGTTGGTTCCTATTTCATGAGTGAAAAGGTTGCAAAAACCAGTGACCAAATACTTCAAAACCCAAAATTATTTTTAAATATCAATTAATTCCAAAGCTGATTTATGTGACGACTCCACATGAAATGCAAATCAACAGGTCAGTTCCTCCAGTTCCTAGAAACAAAATACCTTACTATAACAAACTCAGATACCAGGCATCTTTTGTAGACACAGGAATTTTCTGTCTTTGACAACATCCTTCCCAAATAGAACTATTCCTAACATCAAGATCAAAGACTCAGTTTTATAGCCTGACAGATTTAATTTCAAATCCTAGCTCTATTACTTAGAAATTATGTTGCTTTGTTTTTTTTAAATTTTCTTCTGAGAGAACAAAAATAATTAAAAAATAGAAATAATACAAACTTTCACTGAGCAAGATGATAGCAAGACAACAATGGTTGTTATATTGTGTACTGTTGCCTTCAGACTAGTTGTGCAGATGACCAGATACTTAAAGTGAACATATTAACCTCTACCTCTATGAATTCGGTAAAAGTTCAATGAAGTGTTGTATGATAATAAAGATAAAGCAAATTGTCCAAGACTAGGCACAGAATAATCATTTATTAGTGGAAGAGAATGAAATTCTTGCAACTCACCCCAGCTCTACATAAACTCTGGACATAACTTGCTTGAATACTTTATCTCCCAAATGGCCCCTATGCTGTATGTCTTGAATCCACCCATCCATTTTATCATAGAGTTCTTTTCTTGGTTCTACGTTATATAGTTTCTTTTTTTTTCAAAATTTTATTGATAAACAGATAGCAATGAGACAGTTTCAAACAAATCGAAAGTACAGTTTCAACAAATAATACACTGCATATATTCTTCTTAGTGGTTAATTGCTGTACAAGATGCGGACTTGAGATCCTATTTACAA
>NW_004524820.1:2120947-2128447 GCF_000260255.1 Octodon degus | reverse complement strand
CATTTTATTTTATATACTTTATTCTATACCAGTGGTAAATTTGTCATTCATGTTCTGAACTCTTTTGGGTTGATCTTTCAATTTTTTTGTTTTCCCCCCAAATCTACACTGATGATGCTTCTTAAAAATTCTACAGACTTTTGGGTTATGTCTTCTTTCAAGTCACCAAGTTGATTTAACTCTTCTGTAATCAGTGTGAAATTTTTCATATCCTACTGATTCCTTTCTTCTCCACTGGTGTGCCCTGGAACTGCCTGTGAGAGTGGGAGGATTTGCATATATTTTATTGTTTTATTTTTTCTATTTTCCAAGTGTATGTACATTTGGTTTTTTGTTTTCTTTGTCTTTGCCTTTTACTTTTCTTTTCTTTTCTTTTTTTTTGTGCTAAAGATTAAAATCAAGTAGGATAAGTAGAGCTTGTAATGTCTATGAAAACTTTTTAAGTAATATATTGCCTTCTTATGATGTGTTTTCAGTATTATTTGTCCAAAGACAGTATTGACTTCTTTAAACTATGTGAATTGGACTATGTGTTTTGAAGAAAGAAATACTTCTGGTTATAACAGCAACAACAAATCCAAGCATATATTGCTTATATGTAATAGATTTTGCATTTCCGGTTTCAGTCCTCAGCAAAACTTTTTGTAATCTATACTTAATCAGTATTATTAGTTGTGGAAGGAGAGGAGTGGGAACAGATTGGGTGGTCAGTGAAAGAAGAGTTTAATCCAGTAAGAGTAGAGGTTGATGAGGGAGCAGGAATAGGATAAAAAGTAAGTAGATAGGGGGTAAGATTCTGTTGGAGTTTTTAGTTAAATTAAAGCACCAAGTGTTAGTGTTTTAAGAAGATATTTGTGGGACCAAAGACAGGACACTGGAGGAGATGGATTTACTTAGGGTTTTAGAAAATCTACTAGGTTTCTGGACTATAATGATGTATATTTTTTCTTCTTTCTTTTTTATTTTATTTTATTGAGAAACAAATAGCAATAAGACAGTTTCAAAACTGATTAATAGGACAGTTCCAATAATTAATACATTGTATGTTGTTATCTTCTTAGTGGTTATCCACAGTACAAGATGCAGACAGGATATCCTGTCCAAACACTATTAATACAAATCTTTCTTCTCATTGAAGTAGCTATATATTTATCCTAACTATTCTGCATATACAGATACAAAATGTTCCTTCCTTTGTATCTCCTTTTTTTGTTTAGTCCTGTCAGAGATGGGTATTCCATTGGCATCTAAATACTATAGGTGTATGAATTCAGCAAAACAATCCAATACAGCTCAGCCATGTACAATAGCAGTGGGTTATCCACCAAAGTTGTTGACTGGAGCCTTTCACAGCTCAGCATATTAATATGACTTTACTTTTTATACCTCATTTTCATATTTTTCTGCTGGATGGTTAAGACTAAGGTAAAGCAAGACCTATATAACAAGAAACGTAACTTTTGTATCTGATAAGGTCAGTCAAGTACCCTCAGGATTTATCCTGTAACCCTGTACTGCAGTTTGCAGATGTTTTGTCAGTGTCAGCCACATGGATGAGTCATGGCCATTGCTTGACCAATTTGCTCTATGTGAAAACCTGAGAGAATGCTTTCTTTCCACATGACTCTCCTTTCGCACACTCTACATCATCGATCACTTTCCTCTGTGGCCCCATAATCTCCTTGATCAGAAAAAAATTGGGACACAATTGAGTTACAGGATGTTACAGTATAGGTTCTCCTATGTCCTGAGTCTTCACTGACCTTGAAAGGCTTGGAGGCCTGCCCATTAGCTCAGATATTTAAATGCCTGCTGAAACAAAGCAGTCAGACTCAGGATGCTGTGGTTCAATCCTCTCATCCTGAAGCCAAACCAGACTTGCCCTGAAGGCAGCCTGAGTGGCTCAAAAAAAATCCTTCTGCCCTTTTAAAGGCTATGTTGATATATTTGTGCACTTGTAAAGTGGAAAAGATGAGAAAACAAGAGGCTGTATAAGATCAATAAAAACAAAGAGAATAGAGAGGGCAGAATGTTAATACAAAGGAAGATAGGAGTGACTGAGAGAGAGCAGAATATGGTGAAGAAAAGAATGCTTTAACATGTGAGACAAATAACTGAAAAATAAGAAAATAGTACTGCTATAGGAGCTGTAGTTGAAGAGTCTAGCTAGGGAGATGGCAAGAAGGAAAGTAATCACCAATTAGATCAAAACAAAAATTTTAAAAGTTAAAGACCCAACATAGAAAAAATATCCAGTGGCACCTATGACCCATTCCTTCGGCAAGAGGCTGTACCAGGGATTCATCTATGCTCACACTAAATAAACAGGCCGAGAGTTCACACAGGATCCTTCTTGCCTCCATTGCAGTCTGCTTTTTATGCTTTTTTATTTTTTAAAGAGAATACAAATTAGAATTAAAACAAAAAATTATGAGTGATGCAGAATTTCACTTCATAAGTAGAAATTTCACAGTATGTGTTGTAATACATGTTTTCTTCCAATCAGTTATTCATGTTACCAGATATATATATGCATATAAATTTGGAAGAAAGAAAAGAAATGTGTAGGAAATTAAAAAGAGAAAAAGTACAATTGAAAAAAGGCAATGAAACAAGTTAAGCATTAACTTCTCCTTTCCATAGACCAGCAGAAATGCACAGTATAGTTGTCCATACCATTCCAATTACATATATAGATAAATCTCTTTCCCCCACTACCTCTCATGTCCTTCTCCTCAACTCAGTAACTGTTTCCTTTTGAATAAGTTCATTCCCTTTTTCCAGTATCTATTGTACCCCTCAGATACCATTTTTCTCTTTCAGGTTCTCACACCCAGAAGACAATACAGTGTTTGTACATGCTGGTCTGATTTATTTCATTTAAGAGTATGTTCTCTAGTTGCATCCATTTACCAACAAAAGACTCAAATTTATTCTGTTTTATACCTGAATAATACTCCATTGTGTAAAAATACCACATTTTCCTTATCCATTCTTCAGTTGATGGGCATCTGGGTCGTTTCCAAGATTTAGCTATAACAAATTGCATTGCTATAAACATAGGTGCATATATATCACTGTAGCATGAGGTTTTCAGTTCTTCTGGAAAAATACCCAGAAGGAAAATAGCTAGCTTGAATGAGATTTCTAATCCTAGCTTTTGAAGGAATCTCCACACTGATTTCCATAATGGCTGTACCAGTCTGCACTCCCACCCACAGTGCAGAAGGGTTCCTTTTTCGCCACAGCTTCTCCAGCATTTGTTACAGGCTGACTTCTTGATGCCATCCATTCTTTCTGGGATGAGATGGAATCTCAGTATTGTTTTAATTTGCATTTCTCAAATGACCAATAATGTTGAACAGTATATATATATATATATTTACTTGCCAGGTTGCAGTCTGCCTCCAGACAGCCAGTCCATGTTCCCCTCTTTCCTGTGTGCTCAAAATACAAGCAAAGCCAGGGCTACAGGTTCTCTCCAACTGACAGCCAGGTAGAATATGACAATGACCCCAGGCTTGGTTTAGGAACTCCCTGAATGCCCAGAAATGAGGAGGGATTCCACAGGCAGATCCATCTGCAAGTATGGGGCATGTGGGGACCCTCAGGTTTTCATAAACACATTCACATGTCAGCAAGTGTCAGAGAGAGATGTACTACTGGCATGGAGCCTCAGGAATGTGTGGGTAATTCTTTCTCCATGGAGCATGTGGGCAAATCTGCTGGCTCTTCAAAGCCATTTGTCCTCTCTCTGCCTGGCACAGGGCTGGGCCCCTTGGCCCTCATGAGTGCAGGTAAGGATGCAGCCAGACTGAAGAATTCCTGGTGTGTGGAGGCGAGGAGATGGGGAACACAGGGTGGTCCATGCAGAGTCTGACTCAGACACCATCCTAGGCAGGGCCAAGTCATTCTTTCCCAGAGTCTCATTGCAGCTGTGCCACAAAGAGGCCACAGCGGGAGTGGTTCAGACCAGCTTTAGTGGCATAGTAACTCTTTTTCTCCTCTTCTGTGATCCAGTTGTTGGTTTTGACCAGTGTATTGCCCTTCCACTTAATTTTCAACCTGATTCAGGTAGAAAGACCCTCCCCATCACAGTGCACCTGTGGTTTCAAGATTTCTTAGAACACCTCTGAGATGTCTCTGTTCCAGTCAGCATGTTGGAGCCCTCCAAAACAAAAACTTTTTTCATAATTGTCATATTCATTACTTCAAAATAGGCTTCAAATTTGTGAAAATTGCAAATATTCTTCACTTGCACAGAGTTCTTGCCCTTTCATTCTCTAGCACACTACAGGTTTATTAATTTTTCATCAACTAAGTTTCTATCCAAAGATTTCACCAACAATAAAGATGTACTCTCTGGTCTCTTTTTCTTTTCATTATTTTAAAATGATCATCCTATTTGCCCCAATCTTTGACCCAGTCAGCCTAAGCTACTTAAAACTTCCACTCTGTCTAAAACACACATGTACTTTAGAATGACTTGGGTAAGTTTTAAATTCCTGATGCCCAGGCTGCAACCTGGAAAAATTATGTCAAAAATCTCAAAACAAAAACTGGCACAACAGCTAATGTGTGACTCTCCTCCTTGCTGCCTCCAGTAATTTCAGGGCCTGTTCAAGGTTGCGGTGCTTGTCTTACTTTTCAACTCCTTTCTTTGTTACCTCATTTCCCATTCCCCAAGAAAGCACAGCCCAGACCTTTCTTTCTGTGAAGATTTCCTGGACTCGACTGATTTCAAGACTGGCTTAGGAACATACATTGCTTCTCTATTGCCTCCTAACAAACGCAACAGCTAAAATCGACATGATCTAATAGCACACAGTTCTATAGGTCAGAAGTCCAACATAGCATGACTAGGTCCTCTGCTCAAGGTCTTGAAACCTGAAATCAAAATGTCAACTGGCCATGTCTTCCTCTAGAGCCTCATTTACAGTGACCTCCATTTCCAAGTGCCCTGAGTTTATTGGCAGAACTCTTTTTCTGCACTTATGGGAACATTTTCCCTGTTGTCTCGCTAACTTCCAGAAGGACTGCTTGCTGTTGGCTTGGACTAACTGATTTCAGGTTCTTGCCCTGTCCAGACCTCCCAACTGCTCCAGTGCTCTAACTCCAGAATGGCTAATTTCCTGTGGCATGAACCAGCTCTTTGCTAACATTAAAAGCTTTGAAAGCTCTGCCATCACTTCACTATGGGCTCATCTGATTAGATGTGATCCCACCTGGGTCAACTGCCCTTTCTTCAAATGATCAGTACCTTTTTCATGAGTGTGATATACCATGATGCTGGCCAGCTCTGGCCACACTCAAAAGTTAGGGCTTATAGAAGGCATGTGTATCATGCCGTGGAGATGTTGTAAGCCAGCTCACAGTGTGCTCCTCTTGTGACTCCCAAGGCTCCTCTTCTTTCCACAGCATTTACAATGTGTGTGCTCCTATTTCCCTTCCTGACCTCCACTGTATGCTCCCTGAACCCTAGAAGGGCAGATGCTATGTCATGCCCATATTTGTATTCTCAGAAGATAACAGAAAACTCAGAATAAGGTTCCAGGTTTTATCAAGGGCTTACCATGCCATGAATATGCATAAATTAGATCCTTTGCACATTAGAAAATAGAATAGGCACAAATTCAGATAAAAGCCTGATCTAGAGTCTGAGGAAAGATGCAACTAAGTCAGAAGTCTCAAAACATTAAGTATGAGTGACTTCAAAAGCACACTAATAAACATAACAGCATTCTTTACTTTGAAGATCTTTAATTAATTGCATTGTTTATAAAATCATTGTTGTCCCAAATTATGTATGAATTGTTTTTCATACTTTATTGTCTTTGAACCTGAAGAGTCCTTTTCCATTTCGCATCCTCATTTTGATCATTGAGAAATTAATTTTCCCTCTCTTGGCCAATATGCCAAATGCGTCATTCACATAGTGCATGATATGCATAGAAATTAACAGTAATAGTCTAATTGATCTTTGAATTATAATCATAATGCTAACTGTGTAGTGCATCTCTTCTGTCTTGAGGGTGTTTAGTGAAGTGAAAAGTGGAGACTTGAGTGTTTACTCTAAACTTCCAGCACTCCCAAGCTCCTGGCTTTCAACGAGTGACTCAACCTTGCATCCTAAAATGGAGGTGACAACACCTTTGTGAATGGGAAAGGAAGGAACAGAAGTTAGTTATGAAGAAGAGCTGGTACAGAATGTGAAGTGATGATGGGATGAAATTCCAGCCCTTCACTTTCTTCTCATTTTGCCCAACATTGAAAGATCCACTGGAAGAAGGAAAAAGTAAGTTATATGCACACACTTCTGCTTACAGGAATGAATTAAGAAAAGAGCTATCCACCCAAAATTTTAATATCATCTGTAGTAAAAATAGAATCATAGGTGTTCTGAAGTATGTTGTTGATAACATCTAAGAAGCAAGACAACAGAAAAGTAGCTAAGCTACTTTTTATAAATATAAACAGGAGGAAATGTTTGTAATTGTGTGCCACTAGGAAAATCTTCCTCTTCTATAAGATAACGCTAGGCAAGCACTGTCCAATAGAAACAAAATGCCAGCCATATATGGAACTTCAAGTTTTCTAGAAGCCACCTCTAAAAGAGTATAAAGAAATAAGAAGTGAAATGGAATATATACATATCTACATTAGAAGTTTCAAGATATTGTTTCAATATGTAATCAAAATAGATATTAATGGTCTGGCAAGATAACTCAGTGGACTAAGAGCCTGCTTAAGCAGGCACAGGGACCCAGGTTCTATCCCCAGCACCACATGCCATGCTGGCACCACCCCTGGGCTCACTGAGCCAACCACTGAGAATGGGTGTGGTGATGCAGGCCTGTAATCCCAGCACTGGAGAGGTTGAAAATAAGAGGATCGCTATGATTTCAAGCTGTATGCATAGTGAGAACCTGAACTTAATACAAAAAATGAATAAAGAATAAATAATGATGAAATTCTTTACTGTTTAAAAGTTGAATATTCAAAATAGCACATATATTTTACCATGACATAGAGCAGTTTGGAATAGCCATAATTCATAAGTACAATATATATTTTATGTATCTGTGCATATGTATTTCTGTGTACATATTGTGTAGGACTCTTAAAAAGAAAGACATTTTCTGACTTGGATCTCCAGAGAGATCACCTTGAAAACTTTCTGCTAGACCTGAATACTTTATATTTTCTCTGTCTCTGTCTGTCTCTGTCTGTCTCTGTCTCTCTGTCTCTCTGTCTCTCTCTGTCTTTCTCTCTCTGTCTCTCTCTGTCTTTCTCTCTCTGTCTCTCTCTGTCTTTCTCTCTCTGTCTCTCTCTGTCTTTCTCTCTCTCTGTCTCTCTGTCTCTGTCTCTCTCTGTCTCTCTCTCTGTCTCTGTCTCTCTCTGTCTCTCTGTCTCTCTCTGTCTTTCTGTCTCTCTCTGTCTTTCTCTCTCTCTGTCTCTCTCTCTGTCTCTGTCTCTCTGTCTCTGTCTCTCTCTCTGTCT
>NW_004524820.1:2116334-2120847 GCF_000260255.1 Octodon degus | reverse complement strand
TCTCTCTCTCTCTCTCTCTCTCTCTCTCTCTCTCTCTCTCCTAATAATGCTAATTTTGCTCTGATGATAGGGAAATTTTTCAAGGAAGAAAAATCAATTATGTCCTTCTGCACATGACCCATCTACTGAAAACAGAATATCATTTTAAAGGAAGGTATGGGATAGGTGAGACAGACAGCAGTCTAAGCACCTGGCCAGCAAGCACAAGGACCCAGGTTCTCTAGCACACTGTTCCAGCTACCCAAACCAGGTGTGTTGATGCACACTCGTAATCCTAATGCTTGTGAGGCTGAGATACGAGGATCACTGTGAGTCTGAGCTGCACAGTGAGAACTTGTACCAAATAAATAAACAAAAAAGATTAAAAAGTAAAATAAAGGAATGTATGATTGCAAAATTCGAGGAATGAGGAGGTGTGTAGGTAGCTAAGACTTGAGACATTTGACGCAGGCCAAGGAGTGACAGGAAAGAGAATAGAGAGGTGGCTCTGCCTGCATCTGCTCTTGGGTTTTTCTCAGATACATTACAGATTTCCCAGAAGAGGCAGACACACAGGCTGCGCCTTCTTTTGGTCATTGATTGAAAGATAATTTATTTATTTTTCTCAATGAAATGAAACTGATTAAGTAAATGGGCTAAAAATTGGTGATGTTGCCTCGTGACAAGCCAAAATACTTATTCTAACGCTTCATAGACTTTGCACTAAGACAACTTCGGATGCAAAGCCTGATTTGCTAGAGAAGCAGAGTCTCTATGAAGAATAAAGATATGTCAGATGCTCTAGAAACATGCTCAGGAGTGCAGCACATAAAATATCTGTCCAAGTGTCCTTGTTAGCCATTTTCAAAACCTTTCCTGGGACAAAACCATGGGTACACGTACATACGTACATACATACATACATACATACGTGGCAGATGCATACACACATCCCCAGTAAGAGAGATAAAGACCTGTTATTAATAATTAGACAATTTAACAGAAGTCTTGACTTTTTTAGGCTACTGAGTTTCCATATCCTCAACTAGAGCATGTTAATAACCCCCTAGTGATCCAATTAAAAGCAGAATGAATGCACTATGCAAAAATCAAACCAAAACAGAAACTTCTTTAGCCCCCGTGATCTGACCCTGTGGGAAATATACTTCGTGAATGCATATGCGGCTTCAATCAATACCCCAACCTCGAGACAATTCAACATAGGATTTCGTACACGGTGTGCATGCTTGGGCATCGGAGAACACACATATACATTAACATACAAGCATGCTCTTCACATGTGAGGAAGAAAGTACTCACGCAGACTGATCCTGGCGAGTGCAGATGTCACATGAAAGGGCCACCGAGAGGCCAAGCCTCCTGTCCTTGTGAAAACACCATTCTTTCATCTGCAGACACAGCTGCTCCTTCCCAATGCCTAAAAGAGACAGGACCATCCAGAGACAAAGCTACCGCCAAACCTCTGCTCCAGGATTTAGTCTCGAGAAAGAATCCTTACCCTATTGAAAAGATATTCGGGCAGATAATGGATCTGAAGAAAACTCTGCCTATGCAGCTTTTGAGGTAAAGCAATCATTTAAGTCTTGTCATAAGTAAGGCAGAAAAAGCTTATCCTTGTAAACAGATTTTTAACAGTTTAAAATTATTTTACTCATTATGAAGTAGCTGAAGTCTAATGAATTATGGTGCTGCATTATTTGAAAAAAACACAGCAGATGAAAAATCTGTGATCTAATCTGAAAACACTTAGGGATAAGTTTTAGGTTCCAATTCAGTGAATATATCTGTAAAGTTTATTATAATTCCAAAGTTTCCAGTCTAAAGTGGCTTTTTCCTAGAAGACTGGAGTGTGTAAAATGCATAGAAATGGAGAAAGGGGCATTGATTCTCACTAAAAATGAGCTCAATTTCAAAGAAACTGGTTCAAAACTTGAATTATTCTATCTAATAGAAGTTACCTATGACAAAAAGAGAGTGTGAAGTGTGACAATTGCAGGTCATGTGTACCCTCTGTCAAAATGCTTCTGATTCTTTCTGCTAAATAGCCATTTTTGGTCTCATCTATGTTCTTGCTCTATACAAGAGCTGTTTCTCCTCCACTTTAAAATAAGAAAGTAAAAATGTCAAGAGTATATTCAGGTTAGAACATTTAACCAAATCTTTAACTTTTTTCAACACAGATAATGTGCAGAAGTATTAACCTATTTGTGTGGTGCATATTTAATGAATATTTAGTATGTTTGTTATATGGGTCCAAATAAATTCAACTTGTAATGTATGCATATAAAAATGTTTTTTTTTATGATGAACAGTTTTGGAAATTCTTTTTTAAACAAGAAAGAAAGAAAACTGAAAATAGTTAAATGCCACCAAGAAATTAAAGCATCTGATATTAAGAATTATACATGGTATCATGAAAGAATAATCAAAGAAATTTTGAAAAATAAAGGCTAGGGGCCAGGGAGATAACTCAGTAGAATAAGTGCCTGCCTGGCAAGCACAGGGTCCTGAGTTCAATCCCAGGTACCACAAAAATAAATAAATAAGTAAATAAATACAAATAAATGGCTAATCTAAACTATCAATAAACAACCTTTAAAATGTTTTACAAATTTACCATGATGAAAACGCTTGATATTATTACCGTTTCTTTTCTTTCGTTTTTAAAAAATACTTTGAATTTGTAGTTGGAATCTACATTATCTATTCTCCAAGTCTGTTGCTTATCTCTCAGTTTTCACTGCTTTTACTGCAGCATTCCCTCTTTAAAATAAAACTCTTCTGGCCCTTGCGCTTTCCAGGCAAGCACTTATTCCACTGCGCTATCTCCCCAGCCTGGCAATCTGCTGAGAAGAGCAATGGCTACTCTTGAAGTTTCCCACTCTCACCAGTTCCCTTTCCTTTCCACCACTATAGAAGCAGCTCCTGCAATTCATAAGGCCCACACCATGCTCCTGAAGTTCTAAATACTGCAAGCAAGTCATGTGAAAGATCCAAAGTGTCAGAGTAGCAATTAGCAACTCTAAGTACCAAGCAGAAAATGCAGGTCCCTCATGATTCAGAAGCAAGACAATTAGTTGTCACCAGAGCACACCAGTCATGATGCACTGCTCCAATCAGCTCCTCAGCCCTCCCTTGTCTATTATAATTAACCATGCTGCATCCATGTCTCTTAGTCCCTGATCTTCATATTAGAAAACACAGTGTGATGATTTCGGAAGTCCCAACCTGCAGTGGGCTGCCATAATCAAAGACTTGTATCCTCACCAAGCTCTCATCTCTGTGCCTTGGTGCATGTTGTTCCTTCTATCCAGGACATGTTCCCAGCATGTCCTTCCTTCCCTCCCACCTGTTCTGGCAACCACGTACACACTGCTTACATTTCCTTCCAATGATAATTTCTCCACTCATCAAGTGAACTTCACAGTTCTTTGGCCTTTGTGCAGATGAACCTTTCTTCAAAGTGTTCCCACCTCTTTTTTTTTTTTTTGGCAGAACCGGGGATTGAACTCAGGCCCTGGAGCTTGCCAGGGAAGCGCCTATTCCACTGAGCCATCTCCCTGACCTTTTTTATTTCTTTTTTCTCTCATCTCTCAAAACACTTATTAGTTGTACAAACTCCTGCTCTTCTCTTAGTGCACCATGCTTCATTATTCTACAGCCCTCATCACTGATATCCCTCTGTAAACATTGATTCTCCAGTGAAGTACTAACCGTGTTTTAGTTAAAGACATATTTTCAGCATCTAGAACTATTTCCCTTCATACTGTAAATAGGTATGCATAGTTTAGCTTCTTTGGCAATATGATAACATTCAAAAACCACCTTTCATATTGAGTCCTTGGGATAATGTCACAGGCTTGCCCTTAAGTGCTTCCACTTTTTTCTCTTTCCACAACCATGGCCGGGTCACTATCACTCACATGTGAACTCGTAGCAGCCTGACCCCTAGCAGTCCAGCTCTTTGTCCTTCTTGCCATATTTTCAACTGTACAGTGACTCCTGATGTCACTCATCAGCTCAAAGCCTTCATCAGCTGCACACTGAGGTGGGGATAAATCGCCAAGTCTCCAGTGTGGCTTACAGAGTCAAGCATCCCCAACTCCTGCCCACCTCGGAAGCTGCTCTTCTATCTCATTTCATGTTCGCCAATTACATTTCCAGTCCCAGTGCGGTTCTCGCCCTCACTGGGGTCGCCTTTGCCTCTCATCACCATTAGCACCACCCTTGGCTTAGGTAAGCTGGTTCCACGCTGAATCTTCCAGAGTGTTCCCTGTTCTTCTACAGAAAACAACCCACATGTTATATTATTTCATAGAATAATACATTTTTCCCTGAAAGAATTTTCCTAGATTGAAAATTCATGGGACAGGGGCAAGAGAAATAGCTCAGTGAGCTAAAGCTCCTGACTAGGCAAGCTTAAGCAAGTTCAGGGACACAGTCTTGATCCCCAGAACCACATGCTGTGTCACTGTGTCAGCCCCACCCCAGGGCAGGCTGAACCAGACACACA
>NW_004524820.1:2105155-2116234 GCF_000260255.1 Octodon degus | reverse complement strand
AGAGAGAGAGACAGAGAGAGACAGAGAGAGACAGAGACAGAGACAGAGACAGAGACAGAGAGAGAGGAAATTCACAGGACATTTTTACAGCTATAATTTTTCCAATTACAGTTTTATAACTCATGTTTTTATAACAACCATGTATACACTGCTTATATTTCTTTCCAAAGATAACTTCTCCACTCATCAAGTGAACTCAAGGTGAAAGCTGCATGCTCCATGAGGACCCAAAGCACATATACTCTCTTTATCACTGAGTCACTTTTCTCAACTCAGTGTCTGTCTTGTGATAGGTGTTTAACCAAAGCTCTGAATGAGCGAATAACAAAGGTGGCCTATTCAGGAGGAACTTAGGAGAGAGTGCACCCGTGTTTATAGCAACACACTTTGTCATAGCTACATCTTAGAACCAACCCAAATGCCCATCAACTGAGGAATGGATTTAAAAAAAAAAGATGTGATGTTTTTATATAATGGAGAATTATTCAGCTATGAAAAAGGTAAATTCGAGGCTTTTATAGATAAATGGATGCAACTAGAGACCATTCTCATAAGTGAAATAAATGAGGCCCACATGTATACACATCATATTGTCTCCCTAGTATAAGAACCTGAAAGAGCAAATAAAACCCAAAAGGCACAATAGATGCCATGAAAGGGAAAGAGAATGTTCGGTGGGTAGGAGCAACTGAAATGAGGCAAAGGAGAAAAAAAAGAAGAAGGAAGGGAAAATATATATGTATAGACGCAGAATAGCTTGGATAATGGTGCTGCTGATTTCTACTGGTCTTTTGAAAAGAAAAGTTAATGCTTTTTTTTTCTTCTTTTGATTTTTTTGAAGAATTTTACATGTTTATATTTGGTTTTTTAAACAACTAATTTGAAGATAACAATATGTGAAATAACAACCATGGTTCAATTCCTATCATTTTGTTCAGCGAAATTCTGTATCATTTCTTTATTATTTATTTTTTTTTTATTTTTTTTTTTTACTATTTGGATTCTCTTTAAAAAATTTTAAAAATTAGATGACCATCCACTTGGAACACCCCTCCTGTCCTTCTCTTAGGCTTTCTTTCCCCCATAATAAATATATTCTGCTCATTAAAAAAATTAATTTTCAAGGGCCCAGGGCGATAGTTCAGTGGGATAAGCGCTTCCCTGGCAAGCACAAGGGTCTGAGTTCAATCCCGGTTCCTCAAAAAAAAAAACCAAAAACGAAAAATTAATTTTCAAAAGCAGAGCCAGCAATCCTTAATAGTCAGTCCCCCACCCCAACCAGAAAGGAGGTGGCTGAAGCACATGGTGAATACAGAGAAGCTTCCGAAATTAAGTTTCATGGAGAAATATTTTTTTCATGGAAATTTACATAATGTTGTCATATCTTAGGTTTTCTACATAATGTTATTAAAATCAAATATAATTTCATCTGGAAAACTCATTATTTATATTTAATGTCTAGAAAGATGTGCTTTAGCACTAAAAACTAGGGAAAGAAGGGCTGACAAAGAGAGGAAGAATAAAACAGAGGGGAGAGCAGGGGAGAGGAAATCTCAGGATAAAGGACAGTTCTTTAAACTGGAAAACAACTGAAGGGAGACACACTATCCTAATATATGTGTGCATGTCACTGTTTCCTAATGTTCCTTTAGAAAATTTCCATGAGAACTGGCACCTACCCAGAGGCCCTGTGACCACTGGCCTGAAAGGGAGGAAGAAATACAGGAGTCCCAGGCTGAAGCTGAAACAAGGCCTCCAGAATTCTCTATGAACATTCTGGAAATAATAAGTAGATATCCAGAGTGTATACTTCAGGAAGATGAGAAACTGTAAGTAGACTTTACTGTAAGTAGACTTTATCACTAGAATGATCTCACGAAACTGATGATCGAACAGAAATTCTCCTTCCATTTATACTTTGTTTGCATATAGAAATACCATTGTTTCTAATAGGAATCAACAGAAAGAAAGAGAATGGGCTCTTCAACTGTTTATTAAGAAAGTGGGGGAAAATGAATTAAAATGTACCAACTTCACATAAGGCATGTAAACATTATGTGCTGCAAACATGTTCTAATAAAAAGGGGGAAAAGAATGCATGCACTTGCTCTAAGTCTGACATAGGATGAGGCCAAAAAAGAACACGAGAAACATCTGTTGTTTCCTTCACGGGTCTGTTGAACAGAGCAAAATGCCATGCAACCATGCACTAAATTCAGCAGAAGTAGAGTCAGAGCATCTTCAAGTTTAAGATTACAGAGAAGAAAATGAAGGCTTCCACACAGGAAGTGGGAGCAACCCCAATTCTCTGCTCCTCTGTACACATGGACCTTCCAGCCCCCACCTGGCCCTGGGCCTCCATGGAGACCAGAGAGAGTGGCAGGGCCAGCAGGGAAGGAAACACAGTCCAGTGCTGAGAGCATCTTTGACTCTTTCTCCTCTCGGCTCCATCCCCAGCCTTGCAAAATTACAGAATGTAAAACTCATCCAAGGCTCCCACCTCCTCTGGATAGCTGAGACAGCCTCATCCTATTCCTACTGGTTCTTATTCTTCGCTTCTCTGCCCCTTTGATGTACAAGTAGCCTCCTTTGCAACACATGACAACTAATGTGCCTGTAACAACTAGATTTTTCTTGGAAGTTCTTCATAACAGTCCATGGTTTTGCTTACCTGTCAGGTTCTTTTCACTATTGACTCCCTGCCAATGTTATTTCAATAATGCACAGCTTTGTGCTTCAGATTTGCAGTTCTTTTTACATCAGAACTTGAAGACCAACTTCCCACCTCTCTGTATGTAATGGAGCAACCATGATGCTGTCCTGATTTTCCGCTGTCTATAGCTCTACTAATTCTGGTTGAATTGAGTCTTTTGGAGTGAAGCAGTAACAAATAAAACAAAAGAGATCAAGAGTTTTCTTGAGGGGGGAACAGCTGTGTACAACTTAATGCCACTCCTTAGGGCAACAGTTGAATACACAGCACCTCTACGCTGTGAAATACTATATAAGTAGCAGTCATTATTACTGTGACTTATGCATATAAAATTGTGACATTCTAACTATGGGTAAATATATGATCTGTTACTAGTAGGTTAAAATGGGATCAAGTTTAAGAGAAATTTGTACACTAGGGCATTACTTCTGGAAAAACAAAAATCTATATAATTAAGCTCTTGCCATGCTGATGCATGCATGAAGAAAGGTCTAGAGTGCTGAATATCAAGCACTGGTAAGATTGGCCTCATCAAACCACAGAGGGGAGCCAAGACATTTAATTATATACCTCTGTCCTATTTCACATGTTATGGCAGATATTTACTAAAATTAACAAAATGTAATTTAAAAGAAAATAGTTGTCTTTCATTTTGCATCTGTAGAAAAACCCGAAGGAAGGAGAGTTGGGCAGCTATCAAATGGGCATTTTGATTGTTCTATTGGTAACATCCCACATATCCTAATTATTCAGCAGCCATACTGCAAGTGGCAAACTGAAATTTGATGTCAATTTTGTTCTTGAAATTCTTTGAGCCTCCCAAATCCTGCAGCTTTCAGTGCGCAGCAAGGACATTTGATGCCAGCTAGTGTTTCCCGGGTCCTGCTTCAGGTGCATTTCTCCATGACATGAAGCCACAGAACCTTGTAAAGCACGACCAGGATATTCTAAGAAAAATTTCTGTTCTCAGTTTTCTCTGCCAATTACCTGTCTATGAACAAAGAATTAAAAAATAGTGTAAGTGATGTGACATTTTGGGAGCAAGAAAAAAATAACAGACAAGCCTGTAAGGGACTGCCAGGCACGGTTCTGCCTCTCACCTTCAGTCTCGTAGTGAAGTCAAGTTAAGATGCTGGGTTTTGCTGTAAAAGTCTTCTTCCTCCGTCACCTTCTAATCGCTAAAAATTGCTCAATACAGCACCTTACTTTTCTGTCCCGCTATCTGATCCCCAACTGCCCTTGCCTTTTCTTAGTCCCTCCCACTCACATATAGACACAAAAGTCTAGTTCTTTCATTGTCTCGCTTACTGAATCACAAGCACTTGTTTGTCAAGATTAAAAAACATTCTCTAAATTTTTCCTCACTGTAGTTACAGAATCACACCCTCCTACAGCCTAAGACTCAGTGGTACTCCAAGACTGTAATTTTAGCCATGGTGTTCTTCAAGAGGATTCCAATTCACTTTACACAGACACTATAGCAGAGGAACTCAAGTCTAGTCATAATAAAGTTGTATGAAATCCTCATTTACATAATATTTGCTTTGGCTATCTATTAATGTCACGTGGACTTATTCTAGAAAAATACTTGGTCTTTTTTTCTGGCCATGGTGGTCACGTGGGACTCATTTGTATGCAAACTATTCTACAACATCAGATTGTTACATGGCCCAGCTTTGATTTGGATCCTTTCTCTCTTAGCTTTCTCAAACAGTTCTTCCTTTCTTCTGCCTTCTTTTACACTCTGATGTCCTCCTGTGAATCTCATATTGCCCTCTCTCATGAAAAACTCTGTTTTTTCTTATGCCTTATTTCTATGGCAGTGACATCTTTGTCCCAGAATCAGTGATGTCCTCCAACAAGCTTGGAATTTTGGGTTGAAAAAAAAAAATTGTTGGCCCTGTAAGACAGAAAGCCTCCATGCACAAAGAAAGCTATGTTTATGGAAAAAACACTCAGGTCTGGCCGGTACACTGTAACTGAACTTACACAAAAGAAAAATGAAACATACCACAAAGTCATTTTACCTTTACCACTAATATTCCTACAAAAATACTTGCAAACATTATCACAAATATGAATTCATTTACAGAATACTTATTAAAATTCTCAAAATTTTTATATAAATTCATCCCCCAATAAACAATAAACAAATAAAATAATTATAATTAGTCCAATAAAATAATTATAATTATTCCTGTGCTGGAGAACACAGCTAAGGACAGAGGAGAAGAGGGGAGGTTAGACAGGGAAAAGAATAAGAGAAGAGGAGAGTGGAGAGGAAGAGACATTGTTGAGCCAGGGGACCTTGGTGGATGCCTGCAGAAAGTGGTGAGGCAGGCAGCCTTCACACCCTCCTCAACCCACCCCTCCTCTGCTCTGCCCCTTCTACTCACCCTCCTCCTCCTGGGACTGACTTTAGCCATGCACCCAACCTCGCCAAGGGTCCTGAGATGGGGAGGTCATGGTCCACATCCCCGAGGTGCTTCTAAAATCACTCACTGGCGGGTAGATCAAAGAATGCCCTCCCCGGCTCCTGGCTCAATTATTAAAGACATAAAATAGAACTTGGGTATACAGGCTTTTTAATCACAAAAAAGAACATATTCTTTTTCTCTAAATAGTCATGTCATCAAGCTTCCAAAGATCAATAATCAACATTTGGAATATGGATAGTCTTCTTAATCAGATTTTTTTGAAATACAGAGTTGCTAGTTGGAGTCATATGTTTAAATCAGAAATATTGAGTCAGGAATATAACTCAGTGGCAAAAGAACCTGACATTCAAAGGCCCCAAGTTTGATCCTTGGTACAACACAAAAAAGAAAAAAAATCAGAAATATTTTTTTTCTGAAACTCTTCATGGGGCATGTATTTATACAGGTCATGGTGCTAACTAGGGAAGACATACTGCAACACGAGTAGGATAATCTTCTATTGCGGACGCAGGAAACATGCCAATTATTGAAAAAAAATGTATTTTCAGAGTGATTTCTGGGTGTTTGGCCAACTCAGCCAATTGAAGGATATTCATTAAGGCCCCCAACTGATGTCGGGGTAGCAGATGAATAATGGCACAAATCTCTTTCATGGTTTGAATAGGAATAATTCTTACCAAACATGTCACCAGACCCCTTGAGAATCTGTGGCATTCATTGGGATAAATAATCATAATTTATCAAATTTTAGAAATGGCTTCTTCGAATTCTCCACATGCCCAATAGATTTCAAGTTCAAAATAATTTTAGAATATAAAATGATAGTTTCAATTTACTAGCTAGAAACTCTGGAAAATGGTACATCCCAGGGTTAGCAAATAATACTGTAAATGTGAACTGCTGGCCACAGTTACAGTTATAACTCACATGCTGCTACTGCTTGGATTTCCCTTGCCACAAGCCCTCCATGCTTCCCTGATGAAAGCATGAGGGAGGTGAGGGTTGGTGTAAGAAGGCAGCTGGACATGAGACTGGCTAGCTCCTCTATGTTTTTCTTCCTTTGGTTCTTTTACTTTCTCTTCTTTTTTTTTTTTTTTTAATTTGGATTTTAGTGAAGGGTTTACAGGGTGTTAAAGTACTACAAATCGGACTTGTAATGATCCGCCTGTTCACAGCTTCCCAAGAGCTGGGATTACAGGCACGTGCCACTACACCCAGTCTCACTTGTCATCTCAGTCTGCCCCAGGGGCGGGGCCGGCACGGCAGGCCGGGGAATTGAACCCTGATCCCAGTGCCTGCTTATAGGAGCCTTAATCTGCTGAACTATTTGGACGGTCCTTCTCTTCTTTTTTGTTGCTTCTTGGCTTCCTCCCCTCTCTCCAAAGTAGTTATCATCATCTTGAGGTATGAGCTGTCACTACAGCATTGAGTCTGTCATAGCAAATTACACCAACACCAGAAGAAGGCAGAGAATTATTGTGCCTCCTCCACCTTCCAGGAGCTAGCAGGTGCACAGCATCAAACCCTCCACATACCTGCCTTACCTTCATGGCCTTACCTATGTTTACTGAGCACTTGCTATGTGTCGGACTCCATGCTCGATGATTAAGAGAGAGAGAGAGAGAGAGAGAGAGAGAGAGAGAGAGAGAGAGAGAGACATCAACACAAAAAAGAAAACAACCAAAATAAAGTAACACAGCTCATCCAGCAAAATACAGTAATCCCCAAAAGTCTCATAGATCACAAGTGTTATGAAAGTCCAGAAAAGACATTTGCAGCTGGATGGAACATAGACACTAAATATAAATAAATAAATAAATAAATAAATAAATGTCAGGAAAATGGAGTCCTTACTCCACAGATTTTGAGATCTGCTATACAAAATTTTTAATAACCTCATGTTCCTTCTTTATTATGTTTGTCAGCTAGCAAACGTTTGTCAGAGGGCAAACACTTTGGGGTTGTATTGGAATTTGAGTATAAAAACTGGCCCATGTTGAATTCCTAACTCTACTTGCTCAGCTAGCATTAAATATGACTGGAGATTTAAAGTTGCCTTATCAAGGTAAATACTATTTTTTCCCAAATGCTAAGGGATTTTGCAAGAATTGGGTTATTTGCCTTTAAAAGTAAGATGCATTGATTTTTGAAAAATTATTGAAAGAAAGTAAGAGCAATATTTTCACACATCTCTGTAACACAGATACAAAACTAAAGGTCCTGTATTTACATTACAAGGTCTAGAAATATGAATATACTCATTGCACTTTTATCTCATGGCTAAGTAGAAGACTGCTTTACATGGCACTTTCTTGAACATTATCAGGCGTTTGCCCATGTGACCTGCGGAGTTTTCACCAGGCCCTACCTTCTTGATGTAACGATAAATTGGTTAGAGTTCTACATTTTGTTTTGTTCTGCTTTACTTTTGCAATTCTAACTCAGCTTCCTTCTGATATTTTTTTCAAATAGTCCTTTTGCAGTTTTCAGTCTCGTGTTTGCTAGGAAAAAAGAAAACCTGAAAGGGATTCAAACTAGGTGTTCATTGTAGCATAATTGTTTTGGTATTTCTCATAATCTTTGTCATTTGTTGCTTTTTTTTCAAAGAGTTGGGATATGATGCCCTGTTTAAGAGAAAAAAAAAACCCTGGGCATTGTGGAATGCAGCTCTATTTCATTGTGATGCAGAATGCATAGCTTCAACTGTTTGCAACACTCTCCAGCCAGTTCCTTTCACACTGAAAATAGACACAGGGCCAAAGTGAATGCGTGGGGGCGGGGAGCTCCCTTGATCTTGCTGCTGACATCTCTGTGAACAATTAGGTATTCAAGAAAGTTTACAAAATTTAAAGCCAAATTGCTAGCCACTCCCTACAGATAATCTCAAAGTCATGCATTTTGACAAAACCTGCATGAAGGAAATATAGTCAATTTAAAGAATCTCAGTTCATTCTTCAGCAGAACCACCCGGATAAGCCCAGGCTAGCTATTGAATGGATTCAAGTTCTTTTTTGTTGTTATTATTATTCTAAAAACCAAAGACATTTTGAGGAAAATTATTAAGGCTCCATCTGAAATCCTTGTCATTTATGAAACATTATATATTTAATTCAAAGAGATTTGTAAAAGCCACAATGAATCCCTATGCAGCTTTCTTTATGGGATTTATAAGGAAGCACATTAGATAGGAGAGGTTGCTCTTCTGATTCTAAGATGTCCTTTTCCTAAGGGGTTACAAAGAGATTGTTACAAATCCTAGGTTGGTTAAAGGGAAGAAACAGTCTTTCTCTGTGGCTGCTTTTTCCTTTCACAGTGTTAATGCATGTGACACAGAAGTGCTTTGCTGCATTAGAGCTCTGCAAATATTCTGTGAACAACCTGGCCAGGCTCAGCAGCCCATGCTTCAGCCCACACGCTGGCCTATGTAGTGGGCATGGATGGGGATCCATCTTCATGGGACCACGCTTCCTAATATTTCTCTGCAGAGAAGAGAATTGGTGGAATAACCCTGAACTGTACTGTGTACCCCTCTGCTCTCAGTCACTTCATCATTGTCAGTGATCCTTTCAAAAATCAGCCAGTGACACTCCACCATTGCTAGCAATCCTTTCATGACTCATTTAATCATTGGGGAATTGGGGCTGCAACCTGCTACATTTGACAAACAGATTTACTCAGCATCAAAGTTGCAGTAGGAGAGTGAAACACTTTCTAGAAATCCCTGTGCACATGGGTACACCCTATACCAAATGCTTGCTACACTAGCCTCACTTTTCCTTTTTTTAATGTACCTTAGCTCCTTTGCTCACTTAGGTTACTTCAGCTCTAAGAACATTCTGTGGAAGGTTTTGTCTTCTGTTTTCGAGGCCTTGATATCTTCTCAGAACTTCACCTGCATGCTATGTTAAATGTTAACTATCTTTTTAAGCATAAATTATTTTTCCAACGAAACCAAAAGGTAGCACAAAGATCAGAGGCCATTTGTATCACTACGTATTTGACTATTTCCGAGAACTTTATGTATGCTATTTTCTAATGACTACATTCTGAATGGAAAAATTACATGGATTCAAAGCTGAACACCTAGAGTGACTCTAGACTTTTCAGGTAGAAATGATGCAAAACATTTGATCCATGCAATAATGAAAGCTATTTGTTGGTCATCATTTCCTGGAGTGCGTCAAGACCACAATTAATACCAAATCAAGCCATCATCATTCTTCACCCCTCTGTTTACGGTCTGGGGAAAGTGTGTTTATTTTCACTTTTTCTCAGTTCACACTTTTAAAGAAGAGAATTAAAATGTTCCCATCCTGGAAATGTGGTGACATATTAAAGTCTTAGAGAAGTATTTCAACAATGAAAATTAGGCTAATAAAATACTCATTACTGTTTTCGGAAAGCATTTCAACAAAAAAAAACAAGACTATCTTCTTCCTGTTGGGTTTATTTTACTCTATGACTACTTCTCTACTAAAACTCAGAGTTCTCAGTCTTTCCAAGTGAATGTGAATCCCCTACAAGTCGTTTACTTCTCCTTCACAATATCAGGGAGGGAGCCTGTAATAGGCAACCTAGCCACTGCTAATGTGTTGAAAGATTTCATCTTTTTTAATCATCCTCTACATTCTGCATGTAACAACTTATTTGGTCTTTTTCTTCACAGAATACTTGCAGAGCTCTAATGGCATTAGATACCCGGCATTCAATAGGTTGGAAGGCACTTGGTGGCACTGGCCTCTGAGCATTCAATGAGAATATTGTTTGGTTCTTTTTCATTTTAATTGATAGAATGGCTGTGGATATAAGTTGTTGCACACAAAGGGGTGACAAATAATGATAAAAGACACCAGAGTGCTCTCATGTGTGGCTTCGTCAAGAAGAAGAAAAGAGATTATTGCAGCTGAACTGATCACATGGAATTTGCTGCGCCTTCCTTTACCCCCGCCGCCATCCCCACCACCACCACGTCCCTCTGCTAAAACGTGGTTCTTGCAGTCTATGAGCCATCCCGTTGAATAACACACAAAAATTGATCCTATTAACAATGATCTTTAGAATGTTCAAGGACATGACGCCGCTTTTGTGAGGCTCCGACATAAGCATTCTCCAATCTTTAAAGGAGCAAATTGTTTCTGGTTCTGTCGGTTTCTTCCTAGGGAACTGTTGCCTCTAAACAGAGCTTCTTTGGTAGGTGGGGGGCGAGGAACCCCACCAGACCTCAGTTAAAACAATGCTCTTGAGGCCCTTTCTGGCAACTGAGACATCACTTGTAGTTCTTAATTAACATTTTAATCCTTTAAAATCATTTAATACTAGGCAAATATGTTAATGCTGCAAAAATCAATGCTAAGAAAAGTGTCAGAAAAGATAATAGGTAAAATTAATTATTTTATGATCTACCAGGTTTTCAATTGTTCTCTTGTTCAAAAAAAATAACTCTATTATTTGCAGTGACTGTTAGTGATCATGAAAGAAGAATAAATATGTGTTCCCCATTATGAGCCTAACGGTCTGAATTTTTCCTTCTCTTTTCTGGTGCAAAGTGGCTTTCATATTCAGCACTGCTGAAAAAACCCAGGTCTCTTCCTTTCCCTACCAGGGTTACAAGGTAGTTGCCTAGCTGAAGCACCTCACCCCTTCCCTGAGCTTCCTGACTCAGGGTCCTGGGCAGCCTGCCTTAGGCACTCTGTCTGTGGCTATCCTTGCTCGCTTTTGCCTCAAAATTTTGATTATTTAAGCCACTAGAAGCAGCCTGGGAAAGACTGTAATGCTAAGCTCATAACAGGATACACTGTGTGCATAAGTTGCACAAACACCTTAGCCAGGAGATGGGTGCAGCCACTTCCCTGACTGCTCTTAGATCTTCACAGTAGTTCTCTCTCTCTCTCTCTCTCTCTCTCTCTCTCTCTCTCTCTCTCTCTCTCT
>NW_004524820.1:2082470-2105055 GCF_000260255.1 Octodon degus | reverse complement strand
TCTCTCTCTCTCTCTCCCTCCCTCCCTCCCTCCCTTTCTCCTTTCCTCCCCTTTGTTCCTGTTGTCTACTTCTTGCCTATTCAACCTGTTCCTTGCACACATTTTCACTAACACATGAGGATCCTAACATACAAAATGTTGGACTCTAGTCATAACACGCTGCTGGTCATCATGGAGGCTGGGGAAAATTCATGAATGATTAAAGATAAAGAATGTGGTTTTGGACTTCCCTCAGTGAGCATTTTATGAGTAACATCAATGGTAATAATTCTATGATAAAGGAGAACATTCATAATTAGGTTTTGGTCACATATGTTGGTAAAGAAGGAGTTATGCCTTCCCATAACAGCGCCCAATACTACGTTAAATTCTACTCTTTCTGTGTTTCCTGAAAATCTGTTCAACCTGTGTTCTTTTCAGATTCTTCAAAATCAAGATGGGGGATGGTTTGTGGGCAAGACCAGCTTTCTGAAAACCCTCTTCAAGCTAGGTTATGAAAATAAGAAGAAGGGCGGACCTTAGTCATGTTTTTTAATGCCGGGCTTCCTTTGTGTGGCAATATGATTTTCTATTGACAGTTCCAACAGGGGGAGAGAGTTTAAGTCTATCTACCAATGAAACCCCCTCTGGCAAACAAAATGAGTTTTAGTATTTTAAGTCTACAAGAATTTAGAAAAAAAAAAAGATTCAGAGTAGATAATGAAGATGAATCTGGTTAGAATTGAGAAAAGAGCTCTTGTACATATAAAAGCACCTTCCCATCCTACCCAACTCCTCCCCACAGGGCTGAAGGATGACACAAAAGCCCTCAAATGGAAATGGAATCCCTGGTTGATCCAGAATGGCAACAGTTCATTTCTGGGACAATCAGATTCAGGGTTTTTCAACCATTCACTGCAAATAATATCGTGTGGGTAAAAAGCCCATACATACAGCTGTTGCTGAAGAGTTATAGAAGGACTTCCTTTTGTTCTTGGTTTCTGTAATACAGTCAGTCAGAGGAAAATCAAAACTAAAAATTAAGGACTTGGTTTTGTGAATCAGACTTTCCCAACTTTCATATTATAAGGGAGAATATGTAACTGCTTTGCAAACTTTAAAAAATTATAAAATAATATAAAAATGTCACCAGCAACCATTTTCTAACTGCTTTGGTCAGGATATTCTATTTTTTGGCAGAGAAATCAAAGATTTGCTATTAATGCTGCTGCTGAAGTTTTTAGAAGGATCTTTCAATGCACTGACACCTAAAAGATCAGCTAGTCCAGAACACTTCCAGGAATGGATTTTTCATCTGTTCAAATTTCAAATCCCCCCTGCCAGAAAAAAAAAAAATCTGCTTATCTAAATAGTTTAAAGGCAATTATTATAAGGGGAAAAAACAGTCTTCTTTTCAGGAAAGGTATTTTTGATGCCTCTGGGGCATCTGGCATTTTATTTCTGTGTCCTGTACAGTGGGAGGGAAATTGAGAAGTTTGAATGGGAACTCAAAGCACCCCCCTTTGTGCAGTTCGCCCTCTCCTGATGTGGTATGTGTTCCAGGAAAGAGGACAGGCACTGAGACCGAACACAAAAATCAAAATGGATTTTACTCCGCCTTCAGTAAACAGCGTGGCACAAAAGTCCATTGTGCCATGAGATAACTGCTAAGATGAATGGAGCTGGTTGTCACGGAGGTGATTGTGGGGCCGGTCTCTATTGGATCACAGTCCAGGGCTGAATTCCTTTCTGGTTCATCAGGGTCTGTTGGTACCACAGGAAGTGTCATGATCCTTTTTTTCACTAGGGCCAGATGGTGTCCTTTTTGAGGCCTTACTAATGCCCAGTTTTCCACATGTAAAACTCCTGGGAAAATGACCTAACTCGCAGCTGCTTAGTGAGGCTTGAGCAGGTCTTTAGAAAGACTTCTGTCAAGAACAAGGAGATTGTACCACTAGCAGAGGCAAGGGGGAGGCTGTGTCTAGAAATGTATCAATTACAAACTATTTTTAAAGCACTATCATAATTTGAATTGCAATTTTCACAGTCTATGTCTTCATAGGCAGTGGCCAAAAGGATATTTCACAAAAGCAACTAATTGCTAGAGATGCTGATTGTTTTCCTAGCAGAAGTTTTACCTTCTTTGGGAGCAGATGGCCTGAATAAGAAGAGAAAATGTGGTCCAGAAGGGTCGGAAAAGGACAAAAAGTAAAAGATTCCCTAGATAGCTGCAAGGAGCCTGGGGAGAGGGGAGGGACCCTGGTGTTAAAAAGAGCTGGAAAAAGTGGAAACTTTTGATGTATGTGGGTAGTGTTTACCAATGAATGGAATGATTCCCAAGGGTGGATGACTGCAGGTGTGATATTTAGAGGCCTTTTCTATAAACTGGGTTGTAGTGTAAAAACAGCAAAGTCATTACAAAGAGTCAGTGAGTTTCATATTAAAAGGTACTGTAGGATTTTTCTTCAACCCCCAAGAAGCATCAACAACAACAAAGCAGGGATAATGCAACTCTTAACAGCATATTGAATCTTTGTCTATTTTGATGTGAGTTGAGTAGCAATCAGTGATAGCTTGTTTGTGGGTGTATTTTGCCGTGTGTGTGTGTGTGTGTGTGTGTGTGTTTCTGTGTGTGTGTGTGTGTGTGTGTGTGTGTGTTCCAACTATTGTTTTCACCTCTTTTAAAGGAACTCTTTCTATTCATCAAAAATTTCATTGGCATTTTGTCTAATTAATTTGTGGCAAACTTTTCCTGACATGCTGGTATTTTCAAGTTGAAAAAAAAAAAAAAAAAACTAAAGCCATGTAAAAGTTTCTGTCTCAAACTATGACAACCAAGTATCAAAGTAGTTACTATGAAGAACTCCTTCTCTAAAGTACCCTTTTTCAAGGGATATATATATATATATATATATATTCATTGAACTTTTAGATGATGAAAATCTTGTACCATATTAAAGGAGAGAGGAAAAAATAGTGGCAGGACATATTTGGCTTGTGTTTTCAACTAAGTTCTAACAACTCCAAAAGAGATGTCTCATTATACGTATTTTAATCCTATCAATAGTTGGCAGAAAATGACAAGTCAACAACATGAAAGATACAATATCTTCACAGTTTTCATTCTAATTAGACAGTTTTATGAAAACATCAGAATAGTGACTAGGTGTCTTTTTTCCTCTGACCTTAAAAAATCAATATCCATAATTTATAGATTATTGATTTACTTGTTGTGGTAACTGATAACAATTAATGTCAGGATATGAATCATCATAAAGTACAATATTTCCTACAAGTACTCTGGGGTTAGACTATCAACTTTAGAGAGTTATTAATGTTCTACTCCAATGGTATTGGTTTTATTTGCACATGAAAATGCCCATATGCAAGTGGAATTTAGAATTGTGCATTTGGGACCAGAATCCGAAAAGGCAGAAGAGAAAGAAATGCATTCTATTCTGATTAGCAACTGGACACATTGGGACGAATATCCAACAACTTATTAAAGGCGCAATTTGTTTATTTGCATGTCTTTATTTTTACATAATAATAGAACTCAGCAGAAATAGCTTTGAATGTACTTCTGCTACTTGGAATGAGTTTCTTTTTCTTTTAAAAGCATACCCCACTGCTGGAGGTCCCATCAGCAGAGGAAACACAAATCTCCTGCATACGGATAGGATCCCACACTGTACAAATAACCAGGATTTCCTCCTCTGGGTCAGTTACACGCAGCCTAGCTTTCAGCAAAAGCTAGCCTTCTGTCCCCTTTCTTTCATGAACAGGGTTACGTTTAGTTGTGGCACAAAGAAATTGTTCCCTCCCTTATTCACAAAGCCCTACAACACTGGCCTTTCTTTATCAACTGCTCTTTTCTTTCTCTAAATGCTATATTTTTATTTACATAAGAATTCTTGTAGGTGTTTTATTTACAGACGTATCCATTCATTTCTGATTAATGAAAGAAAACGATGAAATCCTAAGCCCAAAAGCACAGTTTTACAAAGACTAAAAGCTATCACTGCAGCTGTCACTGTGGCAGAAAGTGACTCTAATTTCGCTCCTACTAATTTCCATTGTCAGCTGTTCTCTTAGTTGTCCCAGCCCTCCTGTCTTGGGCTGAAATTTAGAGAGTTCGCAGGGTCTTCCCAAGACTCCAGTTTGCTACACTGTAGTTTTGCTGTGTGGTGACAAGGAGGAAAGGGAACCATCTCTCTGATTGGGGATATACTGATCAAATATTGCAATGGGTGATCAAAGAAGGAATTATGCTGAGCCACACGTGAGTGACCATAGCAAGTCTATAAATAAATTTTAAGACATGATTTGTTGAAAAGCAAATGCTACTCTTTTCAAAGTCAAAAATAAATCTTTAACCACACTATGATTTCAATGACTTCTGACATCTTCAAGAATATTCATTCTCTTTACAAAGAGAAAAACTTAATCAGTTTAATATTAACTTACGGCAAAAACAAAACCCCCTTTTCTTCACTCTTATAACTTCTGGAAGTGAGAACAGGCACTTTCTTGCTGAAAGCTTTGAAGTCATTCCTCACACCGAGGACTTACTTAATTTTGAAACCAATCTCTTCTGTTAACTTTCTTGTTGTGAGAATATGTGACATAAACTCTTTCCATTTTGAAGAACTGTACTAAATAAACATAATTTTTCTTATCTATTGAAGCTTCCCACATATTTGAAACTAATGAATGCTCAAACTTTAATCTCTAATCTACTGTAACCATCCACGTAGAAATACACTCACCCTTGTGGTTTTATATTAACAAATAATCATTGGAGTACCTACTCAAATCACGAGTGGGAGAAGTATAAAGACAAAAGACACTGTAGACACTCTTCTATAAGACATTGGTGGGACTCTTTGATGACAAGCTCACCAGGGACAGGCAGGATGCATACAGGAAGCACAGGAAGAACCTTCCAGATATTTGCAGTCACAGCACTTCACATTGGTTTCTTCTTTATTAATTTTTTGAAGATAAGGGATAAAGCTGTACTATATACAGTAGCTGTTCTAGAAATGTTACTGCTATTAGGCCCTAGTTATTATCATTCATTATAAAACACTTTATTTGACTTGTGCTTTACAACAGCCCTAGAAGACAACGTTATTTTCATTGCTGATGTTCTTTATACTGTGTGCATGGGTTTCACCTTACTGTTCATGACAATTATAACACTATTTCAGTTAATTAAAACTGCAAATTTATCATTGCACACTGGGTTCCTCAAGAGCCCAGTTTCCTGTTCCATTCCGGCTTCTGCATTTCTCCCTTAAAACATTTGCCTTGAAAGTTAGTTAAGAAAGATTAGCAGGCCATGCAGTGAGCACCCATTGCGAAAGAAGAGTTATAAATCTATAGATTTTAAAGCTAGAAGGAAACTTGGAGATCAACAAGCTTATTTTTCATAGGAAAAGTCAAAGGAAAGAAGAAACTTTATGTTATTAGTGTCTGAAGCACAGAAAAAAAATTAAATTGTGCCCACTGTGTTCATTATAGTGCTAAACACTTGTTACACACTGGATCAATTCCCACCATAAATTTTGAGATGGGCGCTAATTTGGGGGCTTCTTCCCAGATGACAAAACTGAAACCATTGCGGGCTAAGTAACAAGCATAGGTTCTATAACTAACGAACGAACCACACTGTACATCTGACTCTGAAGCCTAAGCTTTCTTTTTTCTACCCATTATTAGGGAAGATCCTATGATTTTTATAGGAGGTCCTAATAAGGGATACTGAATTTGTAAATTTCTATTTTCCTGGTCAGTAAACAAAAGGAATGAAGAAAAGAAAGATGTGTGGAAAGATATGTAGGGAGGGCTGAGGAGGTAAAAAGGACTGAAAAAAGAAAAAAGTCTCAGTATTAGAGTGTTCATGACTTTTAATTTGAGTCCTTTGCTTTCTGTGTAGTATTATAGTCCAGAAAACCAGATTCTATTGAACCATTGCTTAATGGCTCTTAACTAGCAAGAGCCAAAGATTAAGCAAACAGTATCAAGTCAGTAGAATAAAAGTTAGTATAATATCTATCTAAAAGCATTAACACTATTGCTTCAGTAAGCACTGGAAAAATTACATTAAATCTCGGCAGTATACAAATATTACAAAACTCAAAAGCGTGAGTATATTTTAGAAATCAAATACACATATTATCTTTTTCACAATGGTAAGCATTACATTTTGCATAAATTTATTAATTAAAAAGTTAAAGAACTCACTGGCTTAGGTATATAAAATTTATTTCTGTGCATTAATGAATGCATTTTATATTTGTAGTATGTCTTCAGTTAATATTTTTGTTTTCCTTATATTTATTCTAGTACACATGTATGAAGTACATATGATATATTCATCCTTAAGATGAACACAGTCTGCCTAGTTCTTCCGTGTTTCCCAAATTATGTGGCACACAAATGTTACTTTATGCACAACATAGTTGAATATTTTGCCACAAGTAATATTAGAGTTTTTCCCTCATAGGTATTCTACATAATCCAATTTGACATTGACAGATAATTTTAAATTATTTATTATTGCTATTATGTTTATTTACTGTTTTAACTGTACCATATTGCTATGATTTAATAATTAATCCCACACCTGTATTAAGTATCTTCTGCATACATGACCCTGAGCCAGGTGTTACAATTGGTGCCAAGTGCGTGTTTTAGAGGAAAGGAACAGTGGGCTTCATTTTGTTCCTTTGGAGGTTTGTTTTCTACTTTTTTAAAGTTTTGAAGATTTTATGCTTACAAGGATTCAAAGCAGCAACAACCAATACAACAGTGACAAACGTATTAGCGTTTGTTTCAGTTCAGGCATAATCTCAAACCAGATTATTTTGTCATTCCTGGGGTCTGAATCCAGCGCCTTCACACTGCACCACATTCTCAGCCTCATTTTTAGACAGATATCACCACCACACCTCACGGGCTAGAGTCCAATCTGTGGTTCTTCTTTCTCAGGTTCCAAGAGCACTGGAATTACAGGTATGCACTGCCGTGCTCCTTTAAGTCAGATGTTTTTGTAGAACTGTCTTATGGATTGTGCTTAATGTACTTGGCTTTATAGGTTTAATTTAGTATGTTTCCTTTACAAAGAAAAAACACACTAATACACCTCTTTGAACTAAGATAGGCTTGAAACACCTGGCTCATGATGTTATGAATATAGAAAATACTTTATGAAGATAGATTAGTGGTAGTGATAGATCTAACTCTCATTAATCAAATATTCTCCACACAAAGTTTTTGTTGTCTCATAAAAAAGGAAACTTGCCTTTTATGTAATTTCCTAACTGATTTTTTTATCAGAAATTAAATAAACCTTAGCTCTAATTGTGGCAGTTAAGCATGTGCAAGCTCACAGCAATTATATTCATCCCAGAGAACGGCATAAATTTATGGAAGCAGAGATGAGGCCCAAAGGTCAATAGAAAGAGATCTCTTCACCTGTGTCAAGAAGAACACTTTGGGGGAGGAAGCTCCCAACTAATCTTTTTCGGCGATGTGCAGCACTTAAGAAAGGACCCAGATGCATTCTTTTTCCGAAAAGAGAAACAAATAAAGAGCACACGAGCTAGAATTTCAGGAAGAGAAAATTTAGAGTTCAACTTTCGTGTCTTGACGATAGAATAATGAACTATTGCAACAGATTAACTAAGCCTATGTCTTAAAATCTTATTGCTAGTTAAAGCTTTGATCCGCCTAAGAACAGAGAAGCAAACAAGACAAACTCAATTCAAGTGCACAATTACGGGGCCGCAGAGACAGTGCAGCCATCTAAAGCTGCTGCTTAGACAAGTGCAGGGACCGCGGTTCCATCTCCAGCATCACGTGCCATGCTAGCCTTGCCCCCAGGGTGGGCTGAGCTGGTCACAAAAACAAAAAAACAAAAAAGGAAGGGAAAAAAACAATAATTATGTGAAATGTATTTATCTACAATAAATGTCCCTCCTGATAGTCTCAAAGAAACCTATTTATTTTATAATAAATAAATGACATCTATTGATTATGCTTTTTCTCATATTATGCGTTATTATTCTTGACAGGCTGATCCAGCTGTTATGCATGGATAGCTGAGTACACAAAATTTGACCACAATATGTAACTCCCTCCTCACTCTGTAGGTGATGACTCCTTCCACGTAGATGTGATTTCCATTTACCCTACAAGTTCTCATAGGGTCCTCCTCCAGAGAACCTTCTCAGAGGTTCTGTGGTTGAGAAAAAGTCATATCCTCTTAGGATTTTCCCTTGCTTTTGTGTCATACAATATACAACTGGCAAGAGTGTCATCAAACTTATCCACCAATAATCCAGTTAAGATAAATATCCAGGCATTACAAATATCAGGATTTTTTACACAGGAAATGGATCCCAAACTATTTGAAAGAACTAGACAAGTAAGAAAACTAGGAGGAAGGTGGGACACATGTGGCGTAAGAACATTTCACCCACAGGTTAGGAACATGCTACCATCTCAGGGCAATGGCCATGAGCCTATACCTCACCGCGGAGTTACCTAAAGGCAGGTCTTTGCTGCCACTGCTGTTGGGATCATACCAGGGCCATAGAGCAGTCAACCAAGACCCTGGCATTAGAAGCCCATAGCCATCAGCAGTGACTACTGCTGCTAGAATCTAATGAAAAGGGAAAACAGCTCCTCCTTTTCCCTCTCCTTCCAATACTAATACTAATACTAATAATATCTGCTCAGACTTCTTGCCCCAGAATACAAAAGATGTTATAAAATATATACAAGAACAACTCTGACACTGTGGGGTCAGTACCTGTCACCCAGTTTTTATCCTAGGGATATTTAGCAAATAAATGACTGATGGAAAAAAAAATAGATACTAATGGAATTTTCCTTTCATTACCGCTTAGTTATATACTGCCTCCTTCAAATGTTTCTGAAGTTGCTTATTAAACTAACAATGGAATTAGAAAGTTTAAATGAACATAAAACAAGAGTCACTTAACAAGGCAGTTAGGAGACAATTTCAGAAGAAAGCTAGTTCACAAATAGTTAAAAATTTAGATTGTTTACTGATGCCAAAGTGGTTGCCAGATAAAAAAACAATCCACCCAGTTCAATTTGGATAATATAGGGGACATTCTTATATCAAAAATTATTTATTATTATCTGACATTAAGATTGAATTTTTTGTGTTTACAACCTCTAAATTTGGCTATCTAGGGGGCTGGCAACATAGCTCGGTGTTCTAAAGCACCAGTTAGGCAAGTTCAGGGACCATGGTTCGATCCCTGGCACCACATTTTGCGCCAGTCCCTCCCCCAGGGCAGGCTGAGCTGGCCAGAGTCCAGGTATAGAAGCACACTCATGATATCCCAGAACTGAGGAGGCTGAAGCAGGTGGATCACTATGAGTCCAATCTGTGTAGTGAGACCCTAATTGATTAACAATCAAATCAATTAATTAATTAAATTTGGCAACCCTATGCCAAGACACAACATTCTTTTAATTTTCAAAAGACATTTATTTATTTATTTATTTATTTATTTATTTATTTATTTATTTGGTACAGGGTCTTGCTACACAGGTAGGGGTCCTAGTGACTCTCCTGTCTCAGCTCCCAGGCACTGGGATTGCAATTGTGCACTACCACACCTCGTTTCAGGGCAATGCAGTGCAGCTAGGGTTCAGGGCCTGGCACAGCACATGGTACCAGGGATCCAACCCAGGTCCTTATACTTGTCAGGCAGGTGTTTCGACTGCCAAGCTATCTTCCAGCCAGTATTCTTTTATTTATTCTATTTATCATTTAATGTCATGAGATGGCATGCAGAAAATGCACAAAAAACATTACTGTTGAACAGTTCTATATAACTAGATTAAAATTCTTTATTTAGCTATAAAAGCTTAATATTTAAAATCTCCCAAAAATAAGATTATCCACATTTGATAAAATTTAAATTAGTAAATTTCCTATATACTCTTATTTAAGGCATTGCAATTGTATGAGATATGCCTAGTTATTATTGTATTTCAAATTTTATAAAAATGACTTTTATGGGGCCGGCCAGATAGCTCAGTGGATTAAAGTACTTGCTTAGGCAGACCACAGGGACCAAGGTCCTGGCAAGCACAGGGACCTGGGTTCGATCACTGGTACCATATGCTGTGCCAGCCCCTGAACCCCAGCTGCACCACGCTGCCCCAAAATGTTGGGATCATACCAGGGCCATAGAGCAGTCAACCAAGACCCTGGCATTAGAAGCCCATAGCCATCAGCAGTGACTACTGCTGCTAGAATCTAATGAAAAGGGAAAACAGCTCCTCCTTTTCCCTCTCCTTCCAATACTAATACTAATACTAATACTAATAATATCTGCTCAGACTTCTTGCCCCAGAATACAAAAGATGTTATAAAATATATACAAGAACAACTCTGACACTGTGGGGTCAGTACCTGTCACCCAGTTTTTATCCTAGGGATATTTAGCAAATAAATGACTGATGGAAAAAAAAATAGATACTAATGGAATTTTCCTTTCATTACCGCTTAGTTATATACTGCCTCCTTCAAATGTTTCTGAAGTTGCTTATTAAACTAACAATGGAATTAGTTTGGTGTGGTGTGGTGGTGCATGCCTGTAATACCAGTGCTGGGGAGCTGAGACAGGAGAGTCTGTGTAGCGAGACCCTGTACCAAACCCTGCCAGCCCCGCCCCTGGGCATGCTGAGATGGGTATTGAGATGAGGCATGGTGGCACGTGTGTGTAATTCCAATGCTTGGGAGGCTGAAAACAGGAGGATCACTACAAGTCCAATCTACATAGTGAGACCCTGTAGACCCTGTACTAAAAAATACATTTTAAAAAAATGACATTCATAATGTTCAAGCCATTTGTCTAAGATCACATGATCAACATACTTACCGAAATTTGGTTGCTTTTCCCCTCATCTCCATGAACTTCTATAGCCCATGTCTTAAGTATAAATTTAAATGTGAATAATATAATCATAATAAGTAAGCCTAACCAAAAAGAAATCTAAAAGGCAAAACTGAATGTTAAAGGGAAGGAAAAAAATTCCAACTCTTTGCCTTAGAAAAGAATAGGGCTGGGCACACTGGTTGATCACATGCACACCTTCAAGCCACTGCCTTTTTCAGAGTCAACACACACACACACACTTCATGTTCAAGAAGCAAGGATAAGTAAGACACTGTATATAATATTGTGAACATAAGATTTAAACCAAAGATGATGCTCCTGATGGGAAGCTGAATTACTCATTGCACTGTTGGTTGGGCAGTATTGCATTTAAGTTCCTTAAGGGGTCCTGTCTGCATGATGCCATTCATTATCTCAGTACTTGTGTGGTTATGCAATTAAAGACATTATAATGCCATATATGTATAAATATAGCATACCATGTATGTGGTATACTATATGTGTAAATATAGTATATATACATATATATACAACACAGTATAGGTGTATATAGGTATATATGTATAAATATAACTGTATATGGGTATATATATATATATATATACATATAACACATATATGGCATATAGTATAGGCATATATAGGTATACTGATTACCCAAGTATTTCAAATTAGGATTAATATTCACATTATGAACCATCATTTTAATGATGGGACTTTATATATGTACTTGTAATTATTACAATTCAGAGAGTACAATTTTATTCACATATATCGGAGCAGCCGGATGATGAATCTCTACTGGTTTTAGCGTACTGTTATTAGAAACCAGAGCTCTCCTGGGGACCTCCAGAGGTCACCTCTTCTATCCTGCTGGCCCCAGGCAAAGATGCTTCTAATAATTCAAGTCAAAGGTTCCCTTCCCAGTTCTTAAGAAAGACCACATATGGTGTTTTGTTGTACCTCCTCCATAGTAATTTTCATGTCAATATAGATTATTTTGGAAATTCAGGCTTGTTTTTAAAATATGAAAGGTGTTACTATCACCAAAAATTTAAAAAACAAGTATTTGTAGGTTTGTTCCACATTTTCAGGCTTATGCCCAACCAAAACCTTTTCTTCAACAAAGGATCATGGGCAGTGTAACTGAGAAAGTGGCCCTATTATAGTTCAAAAGGGGTTCCCCATCCCAGGCTAGCTTTCCTTGGAAGGCCCATCTGTGATTAAACAAGCTGAATCCTTTCTTTGATAAACTTCCCTTTGTATTATCATCTCCTACTCATGCAAGTTTTTCAGGATAAATGATGGATTTAAAATTTTATAAGGTACTTGCATGTCAGTCACATCTTCACATTGAGCTAAATCAGTATTTTTGCTCATTTTCTAGGTAGATTGCATCTGTTCTTTGGGTAAACACAGAGGAGTTGATCCCTCTTCCCAGGCTTTATAATGAGAATATTCTGTCTGATCAGGTGCATGCACCCTGCTGTCATTTGCAGCCTGACCTGTAGGTCAGGGGTGATGTGAGCTAGCTCAGGGATGCATACAAATCACATCCTCTTGTCTGTCTGTTTTGTTGACTGGTTCTCCTCAGGGTCATGGCTATCTTAAGTAGCAGCCTAAAGGAAAAAGTGTGCCCTGTCTGAGCTGTAAAACTTTGACTCTAGACCAATTGCATCTGACATACAGCAGCATGAGGTTTGGTTTAGCCTTTGGATTCAGAACAAATCACTGGCTATCAGTGGCTGATAGTGACATGCAGTTTACCAATTCTCTCCTTTCTGACAGCTCCACACGGGCAAGAAATTGAGTGCTTTCAAGTTGGGGAGTTTGTATTTTTAAATGTATTGTGCATGATTTTTTTTTGCATGAAAACAAAACTATTGAATTGTAAGTTATAAAAAAAAAAGTATTTAGTTTGTTTGGTTTTAGCTGAAATCATCTAAGCTTCAAAAGGACACATTTCCTATTGAATTCAGCATACATATGGGAACCTATTAGGCTTGTAAATGTTTTCAGTGAGATTTTGCTATATAGCTTTAATGTGTATAAATCTATATCTTGTATTGTTTTTACTGAAATGTGTCTTTATTCACAGAATACACGTTATACAGAGACAAGTTTAATTCTTTTCCAGTGCCACCCTGCCTAGCATCAAAATGTGTTAATACTAGTTCAAATTACACTTTAGCTTTAGTCTGATGTTTATGGAATATTTGCATAATTTGGCTTTAAAATGTTGGAGTCTCCTTTCCCCTCCTCTGTAAAGACAACACATTGGTTGCTATGAGGGAAAAACAAATAAATGACATGATGGGAGCCCTCAAAAAGTTTCCAACCTACCAAGAGAGAGAAATCATCAATACAAAACAAAGCAGATGAAAAGAAAAACATAAGAATTGATGACAGCTTAGTACAGAGAGTATTTATTTCTGCTCAACCTAGAGTCTTGAAATGGCAAGATTCCAAAGACGCAAATGGTGGATGAGCAAGGAAGGTCATTCTGGGACTGAATGCAGAGTGCTAGCACAAAATTAAGGAGCGTTGCTTCAGAGAGGGGTACACACACAGCCATTCTGAAATAAAATAATGTGATAATAATTGGTAAGGTGGCTTCTTGACAGCAGACATTGGAACTCAGGAAACCAAGAAAGACACAATGACTGTTAACTGAAGAGAAGGTAATAGGTACCCAACTAGGATCACCGCAGCCATGGTAAAGAAGAAAGAATGATATCCAAGAAACATTTCAAAGCTCAAGTGAGTGTGGTCTTTGATGAAAAAGGGAAGGCAAACTTCCTGCAGAGTACATTCACTCACGCACATACACACACACACACACACACACACACACACACACATATGTTCTTTGGGAGTCTTTCTGGACTTCTTGTGTCCACCAAACAAACATCTCTTCTAAATCCTAAAAATTCAACATATCCACTGTTACAATCTGTGTCTAGATGTTCCCCTAAAATCTCATGCAGGCAAAGGTAGAGCTTTTTCAGAAGTGACCTGATCTGAAATGTGTGACCCTGGAATTGATTCAGGGTGCAATGCCAAGATCATGGATGCTAGGATTAAGGGTGTGAGTGCCACCCAGATAAACCACAAGAGACAGGAAGAGCTGTAGTCATTCCCTGTTGCTTTGCTACCTTCATGAAATGCTGCTCTTCCGTAGTGCCTGTCTGCTGTGCCACCCTGCCTTGGAGCCAGCTGATTATGGACTGAAACATCAACAAACTCCAAGCTAAATAAATCTTTCCTCCCTTAACTTGGCTTGTTGAGGTATCCCAATATTCAGGTATTTTGTGTCAGCAACAAGAAAATAACTAAGATATCCACCATGCCTTCCAGACTGACTTCCATCTTGAGACCCATTCAGCCTCTTTTGTCCTTGTCACCTGGACAATATATTTTTTATGAATGATTATTGATTGAATAAATGAATGAATGATGAATGAATGAATGAATGAATAACTTCAACAATTTTTCTGTGTATCACTACAGAATTGTGACATCTTTGAAAAGGAAGAAAAACACGTAAGAAGATAAAATTTTTCAAGGACAATGAGTTCAGTTATAAATCTCTCCACCCAGTTCAGAGCCCTACAAATAATCATTATGAGTTTTCCAGGCAGTTTTCTGAGTCAGGAGTTTGGATTATTTACAAAATCAATTGTTATCATAATATTTTAGTAGCCCATTACTCTGGGATATCTAGCTCGATCTCCACATACATTAACAATGTAACGTTTCTATTTTTATTCATAGTGAAGTTATATTTTAACATCAATTATATTAGAGTGTGAGTTGAGATTAAAACCTGCATCCAAGATTTTATAAACTTATGTTTCAAAACAAAAGTGATGAGAAAATATTCAATCTTTACTGTTGATCGACCTGCTATGCACACAGACCAAATAGTACAAGTCACTTCCAAAACTTTCAAATCACCTAGTTTTTTAACATTAAATATTCACCAAAGTGCCCCCAAGTTATTTTGATGTATACATGCTACAGAAAAGGATAGATTTTTTTCTTATAATATGAAGAATGCTTATGAGAAGATATACTTGAAATTTGTATTCAGGTTACATTTATAAACTATGTTGTTAAGTCCAATTTGTATCATTAGTTTATCAGTTTTGTTATCAGACTCTATTAAGTGAACTTACAAAGTTATGGAAATGGATACACTTTATTTTTATGATCTAGGAAATGCAGCAGCCATGATCACCCGGGGCTGTCTGTCAACTTGGGGAGTATAAATAGAGAGAAAGAACCCAGGTATGTATTGTGTCAAAATATCTATTACCTGTAAAAATAAATCCAATAGGTTATCTTGCTTCAGAGCTTCCCATTGGGAAACACAAGCAAAAGACAGATGGGAAAGTTGAGATAATCCTGTGGGGTGTTGCTATGGGTTGTCAGCACCTACCTGTGGTGTCTCCAGGTCCTAGTAACTGTTCCATTCCTTGATCCTTCTGGGTATCGGTGTCCTAAGTGTAGTCATAGAACATCACATTATCCATTGTATTTTCCCTGTTCTTCTCTCTATAAACCATCTCCTCATTGAATATGTCTTGAATGTTCTCAGTTCAACTATCCTATCTCATCCCTACTGGAATTCTGATTCAGTAGTCTTTTTTTAATGACTACAGTATTTATTAAATCTATGAATACACCAAAAATTACTGAATCGAATACTTTACACAGGTAAATTATGTAGCACATAAATTATATATCCATAAAGTTGGTTCTTTTAATAATTTTATTGAGAAACAAATAGCAATGAGACAGTTTCAAAACAGATTAGTAGGATAGTTTCAGTAATTAATACATTGCATATTGTGGTCTTAGTGGTTATTCATTGTATAAGATGAAGACATGATATCCTGTCCATAAACACTATTAGAACAAATCTTTCTATTCATTGAGTTAAGAGAAAGTAGCTGTATATCTATCCTTACTATTTTGAATATATAGATACAAAATGGTCATTTATTTGTATCCCCTTTTGTTGTTTAGTTTTGTCAGAGAAGGGTATTCCATTGTCATTTAAATATTGCAGGTGTGTGAATTCAGCAAAATATTCCAATATAGTCCAGTAGTCCATAATAATAGTGGGTTTTTGGTAAGACTGCCAATGTCAGAAGTGGTTGAGCCTTTTATATCTCAACAATTGGGGGGGCCTGCCCCTTAGCGCAGTTCTTTAAGTAGCTGCTTCAACAAAGCACTCAGGCTCAGACTGCTGTGTTTCGATCCCCATAACTGAAGCCAGCCAAACCTGCCCCAAAGGCATTTGGAGAAAAAAAAATCGTATAGCTCAACATATTAGTATGGCTTTACTTTTTATACTTCATTTTTATACTTTTCTACTAGATGGCTAAGACCAAGAAAAAGCAAGACCTATATAACAAGAAGTGTAACTTTTGTGTCTGCCAAGATCAGTCAAATCCCCTCAGGATTTACCCTGAAACCATGTCCCGCAGTTTGTGGATCCTTTGTCAGTGTCAGCCATGTGGATGAGTCATGGCCATTGCTTGACCAATTTGCTCTCTGTGAAAGCCTGAGAGAATGTTTTCTCTCCATGTGACTCTCCTTAGGCACACTCTACATCATCAATCACTTTCCTCTGAGGCCCCATAATCTCCTTGATCAGAAAATCTGGGAAACAACTGAGTTACATGATGTTACAGTACAGGTTCTCATGTGTCCTGAGTCTTCACTGACCTTGAAATGCTAGGGCCAAAATTTTGGCTCTCCTTCTTTTTCTCTAATTATTGGTGATTCACTAGTCTTATATGATAGAATTTTCTGGTTTCAAGAGCTTTTTATTTATTCATATTTAAATTTTACCATACTGAAGCTACTTTTACCTTTAATTTATGAATAAAATTAACAGAATGACCCTTTTATTAGTTTATCAGGAAAGAAAAAGAAATTACTAGGAGAATCTCAGAGAAAGTTTTGCCAATTGGAATCCTATAGTTAAGCAAATTAACAAATGAGCTAATTTCTAGGAAAGGAAAAGAATAAATATTAAAAACATGGTAAAAATTTTATAAAAAAACTTTTAACATACAAGCTTCTTAAATTTAATTCAATACTTGAGATTTTTTTCCCTTGGTGGCTAGCTCTCAAACATGGAGTGTTTCAGATTTCAGTATGCAATCTTTGTCACTAGCTCCTAGTCTTACAACATTGAATATTATATATGAATATTATCCAAATTCTCCCATCTCTACAAGACATAGAGATGGCTGAAGAAAAATAACACTTTCGCTAAGAATAACTAAGAAAACAAAAAAGTCAGAAATAATCTATTTAAAGGTATCGAAGAACAGATGAGGTAAGAAGAACCTGAACTTGCTAAACCTGGGAAGAGGTAAGAATTCCCTAGAAGAGAACCGACTTCCTTAGATGTTTCTTTTTGATTAATTTGTCAAATTTAGGCAAAGAGAGGGCTCAGAATTCAACCTTTTTATGAACAGGGACTATTTCTCAAAACTTGGGAAAGTAACAGTTTATAGTTTGTTGGAGACATAATTATCCCTTCAATAGTGTTTCCAAATTCCAGTGCTGAATGGGATGATGGACACAACATCTAAACAAAAAGGTTCTGAAGAGTATGGTAGATCTATTGACCACTCCATAAAAGCTGATCAGAAGAAGGACTAGGGTGATTCAGACCTAGATTGAAACTCAATAAAGGGCTGGTGAGATGGCTCAGTAGTCTAAAGCACCTACTTAGAACAAGCTTAGTAAAGCACAGGGACCATGGTTCAATCCCCCAGCACCACATGCCAGCCAGCCCTGCCTCCTGGTGGGCTGAGCTGGCCACACACACACACACACACACACACACACACACACACACATAAATAAATAAAAATTTTAAAAAAAGAAACTCAATAAAACTGTAATCTAGCCCAAGTAGGCACCATTCTATCGGCCTAAACAAGAGTCAGGTTAATCCTCATCAGAGGAACAGCATCAACTGCAGTCTGAAATGCTATTATCAATACTGTTTTATTCACTATACCTAACATTCAACAAACAGTATGAAATCTGCTGAAAGAACATGCCACATTATGTTAAATGAGAGAAAAATTAAAAGAGCCAAAATGATTATACTTACAGAGGCTTTAGTTATTGAAGTTACATGAAGAATGTTTTTAAAATAACAGTAGCATTTATATGAGTTCCTCTTAGCTTTGTACTTTTGATTGAAATTTCTTTCCTGGGCCCTAGGCTTTCAGACACAGATATTTTTTTCCTATCTTCAGGTAAATATAAACCATACATTTTAAACATAGATATAACATAAAATTTCTGATCTTACCACCCAAAATTCTCCTTTCACAGATGCTCAAAGTTCAGTAAATAGCAATTCCATTTTCAGTTGCCCAAGTCAAGAAATTCTTAACTCTCCTTTCTTTCATACCACACATCTAACACATCCACAAATTCTCTGTGCTCTCTTTTGAAATAAAACCTACAATCCTCTTATGCCTTATTATCTTCACTGTTACTTCCTTGCTTGGAACTACAGTTATGTCTTGCCTATGTAAGTTCAATAGCTCCTCTGTTAACTTTTACCTGTCAGTATCTGCTGTAGACTATATTCAACACACTAAAGCTGGAAAACGCCACTTGCTACAGAAATCCGACTAAATAAATCCTGAGTTCAAACATCATCAATGATTCCCTAATCAAATTAAGAAGACCTTCTTCACAGTACATTAACAAATAGAGCCAAAGGCCCAGTAAATTCACTAACCTATTCATTTCTTATTCATATTATTGGCCAGATACTCCATCTTTTCCATATCATTTCACCACCAACAACCCAAGAACCAAGGTTATAGTAGGACTACAACATTATCATGAACAATTTAGAGGAATAGAATGGCAAGCACACAGTGGCTTATGGGTCATTGCTGCCCACCTGCCAGTGACCTGAGGCAATCCCAAGGAAATCCAAAGCCTCTGTACTGATCTGTCTACCAGCCTCTACCTCACCTCTGCCCTTCATCACTTATCTACCTCATCTTGTCTCATTACTCTTCCCCTGTTCACCATGCTACACTCACACTTGTCTCTTGGACGTTTCCCAGACACTTCATGCAAGCTCCTGACAGAACTGGTTGCATCCTGTCTTCACAAAGTTACTGCTCAAATACTCTCTTCTAATTATTGTAAGTCTGATTTTTCTCCTAAGTCCTCATAGCATCTTGCTAATTTCAATGCTTATTATGCATTTCTGTTGCTCTTTCAATCTCTAGCTACCTTTCCTTTCTTGCTTTCCTCTATAGGACTTACCATCATGGAATACCACTTTTTTTTTTTTTTTTGCGTTACTAAGAATCGAACCGTAGAACTTCCATTGAGCTACACACCCAACATGTTATTGTTCTCATTATTTTGAAATAGAAACTCACTAAGTAGCTAAATTGCTCAAGCTGGGATAGAACTTGCAATCTTGCTGTGTCAGATTCCCAGAGAGCTGCGACTGCAGACATGCCTGGCTCAGAGCTCACTGCGTCGTCATCTGCTGTCCCTCATTAGGACATACGCTTCATGAGGGCAGCAGTGTCTTTTGTTCCTACTAATTTATTTCCAATGATTCCAGGAATGCCTACTACATCATGGATGTTAAATATTTTTACATAAATATAATGCCTCATCTTATTTTTATAAGATTTAAAAATGTACAAACCATTCCGATATGCATCTTCTCATTTAATATTTACAACCTGTTACAGAAGGACTAGCACTTGAATACGCTCTGCCTTAATAAGATGCTAAATGTGTAATACGGGCAAGTGTAGTCTGAAGTCCCCACTGATGATCATACAAGTTTAATATAAAGAGAAATGGGTGAGAGGGTGACTCAAATCATTTACAGAAGTGTAAACATTTACTGCCTGCAATCTCTAATAAGAATTGATGTGGTGTGTCATCTGTAATTTAATCACCACCATTACATCTTGATAGTAAATGAGGATTACTAGACTACTCCCTATAAAGTTAGATTAACACACATACAGAATATACACTGAATTTAGGCAGTATTTCAGGTGTGACACAAGATGATAAATGGAAAGAATTCAAAGTAAAAGTAGCAGTCTTATAGATGATCTTATCATGCCTCTAAATTTTAGTGCTCACTGCACTGTATCACCTGTCCAGTACAATCTTAGCCTGAATATCTGAACACAGAGAGCAAATTAAATCCTGAGTTTTATAGCTGGATTTAAAAATATCTTCTGAACTTGGTGTGTTGTTTTCATCGTACTGAAGAATTTTATCAGAATGCATGAATGACAGTAAAAATAATTCATCTAAACCACACTATTATCAAGAGACAACACTTTTTTATAATTAAAGGAATTAATATTTGGCTTTTTCTAAGTATCTTAAGATTTTTGCATCATATAGCAACCAACTTTGCATGTATTTTTCGTGCAAAGGCTCCGTTCACTGTCTCTTTGTGTGCAACACAGTAAAAGCCTTTCTGAATACATAAACTAGATAATACATAAACTAGATAAAAATGATCTCTCATACTCACAAACCCACATGTGTATGAACACATTCGTGCACACATGTACATGCACACATGCTTCAGATACTTGCCAGCCTATATGATCTTCTGAAGAGTTAATGGTTTGTTTCATTGTTTTATTATTATGCAAAGCTTATTTTTCAGCTATATAAAACTAGACCGTAATGTATATGACATTAAACAATTAGTGTAAAAGGAGGCAGTGGTTTATAGCCTATATAGGCTGCAATTTTATATGTAAATGAATAAACAGGAAATTAAGCAAAATACCCTATTGAATGAAGTGGAAAATTAAATAATCATGAGAAGTTGCTGCACTGAGAAGGCTTCCTTTTCTGGCTCTGTTTTATCTAGGATTTTGCCACTGTAGCAGTCTATGAGCCTAAGGACCATGGACAGCATCTTAGGTTTCATAAGAATACATGTTTCTATAATAGGAAATAATAGAGGATTCTTAAAAATATATTATAGCCAGTGCCAACTGATGTTTGGCCCATCACTAATAAATTAAAAATTAGTTGTTATCAAAAAGCTTTCACAAATTCACAGAGGTCATTGGGATACTAACATATTGGTTTCTTTCCTGAAGGGATGTCAAACCACATTTTACATGTTTCCCTATACAATAGTGATAAAAATAACTACTTTTAGAAGCACATTACTTGATTTTCAGCACAAATTTAGTATCCTCAATTTGTTAGTTTTATTTTAGAAAAGGAGAGATGGGGCACACATATAATCTCCTCAGCTTTCTTCACTCTAATTGTACTAACACAGACATGTTCTTCAACCTAAAAGAATCTTGGGCGGGGGATATAGCTCACAGTGGCTGCCTGTCAAATGCAAGATCTTGAGTTCAATTCCCACTTAGTCTCTGATCTTGTGAACTTGTTCTGAAATTGCATCATCAGACAGTCTGCTCACAAGTCTTTGTGTAGGAAAGTTGATGTTTGATCATCCTCACTGCAGAGCTGGGGCTGTTTGCTTGAGAGGATGTTAACATTAATGTATTTGTCCTCACACTTAATTCAAAGCATCTTACACAGACACCATTAATGGTATTTTGCTAGCACTTTCAAATGACTTCTAATGTAATTTAAATCAATTCAATTTAACAGCCATTTATTGTGCAAAGATCTGCATTCTGTGTGTTTTAGGTGATACAAAGTGTGGTCCCTACACTAAATGATAGTGTTGTCAGTGAAGAAATCAGATGTGAACATCACTCACACAACACAATGAAGATTATTTTAAAATGCTATAATGAAGTTTCAACATAGTCCGAGAGAAGCACAAAGGAAATGGATGGATTTTTATGGAAGCAGACATTGATGGTGGAGGAGTGTGTTACAAAAACTATTCCAAGTCTGAGATATAAAATGAAGGTTAAGACCTGGTAATATACACAATGTGGGAGAAATGTAAGTCATCTTGTGTAGAGGAGACTGGGTGAAACATGACTGTCATGCAAGATACACTTCAAGAGCTTCAAGAGGCAAATGGAGTTACTGAGTTGAGAAGGACAGGAGAGGGGTAGGGGAAAGAGATTTATGTAGGTATGTAAGCAGGATGTTTTGGACAATTGTACTGTGCAATTCATTTAATTTTTTTCTCCTTTTTTCAATTGTTTGTACTTTTCTTAACTTCTTATACATTGTTTTCTTTTTTTCTTCTTCTAATTTTATATGTGCATATCTGGTAATATGAATAACTGGTTGAAAGATAACACTATGTATTACAAGTACTATAATATTTGTATTTCTTTAAGTAAAATTCTGTATCACATATTTTTTTCTACTTTAATTTAATGTGTACTCTCTTTAAAAAAATAGGAACACCAATCTCTGAAAAAACAAAATGAAAAAGTGGGATATGTTGAAAGTCACGAAGCTAGGAAATAGATCAAGTATATGTAGGTAGGACTTGGCCCAGTGCCTAAAGCAAACAAGCTATCTCACTTCTGAGATGAACACCCTGTCTGGTAAAAATTAATTATGAGCTGCTAGGCAACCTAGTGTCATGTGTTACTAACTTCACAAAAGTGTAAATAAAGGACAGCTTTGTTGTGAAAAAAAGGGAA
>NW_004524820.1:2075395-2082370 GCF_000260255.1 Octodon degus | reverse complement strand
AGACATCATGTCTGCACCTTGTCCTCTGAATAACTACTATGAAGACAATATTATGCAATGTATTAATCACTGTAAATGCTCTAAGCACCTGTTTTAAAAATGTTTTGTTATTTTATCTTTTTTTTCATTAAAATGAATAAAAATTTAAAAGTAAACAAATAAAGAATAAAAAATAGACAATAGAAAAGAGGTAAATGGCCTCAGAGAAAGTCATTTTGACCACTGAACTACAGTGTGAATCTTCATCCTTAGTAGTTACTGGTTTTTAAAACAGGATTCTTTGACCAAAAAAGGAGGACCCTTTGATCATTTACACAGTGATGAAGCTAAGGAGGCAAGATAAATACTTTATATGATTTTTTTTGGAAAGAAGGAAACATTATGAAAGATGCCTAAGGGACTGGAGGCACCGTAACACTTTTGAGAAATAAGAGGAAGAGATACAGACAGAGAGATGATGCCTTCGATTCCAGACTTGTGAGGGTGAACTTACCACCTACCATCTATGCAAAAGTAGCGAGTAAGAATCAAAAATAATCATCTTTCTTCTAGAGAAGGTAACTGATCATAAATATTTTTAGATAAATCTGGGGGGAGTTCCAAGAAAAAAACAAGTGTATATCATTTCTGGATTTTACCAGTAGAACTGTCAAATAAAATAATTATTTGAGACAAGTTGGGCATGGTAGTGCATGCCTGTTAATCGTGGTACTCGGGAGGCTGAGGCAGGAGGACCACTGCAAGTCTGAGCCTATTCTGTGCTACAAAGTGAACTCAAAACCAGCCTGAAGCACACAGTGAGACTTTGTCTCAGAAAGACCAAAAAAATAAAAAAATATTTGTAGTAGATATTTTGTTACAGATCTTTAAAACATTGCTTTTGTCAGAGAAACTATATGATTTACACTACAAAATTCTGTGAAATTCAGATCAAAAAGAACAAATTTTGCATTTCATTCCATATTTTAGAAACAAGGATTCTGATCTTTTTGGTTAGATGTTTAAATATTAGCCATGAGTGTGTACACTCAAATGTATGTATACATAAATGTAATCACATATACTGTGAATAAACATATGTTTAGAAATTTATCATATTCACTTAACCTACTTAAGCATTTTTATTACTTTAAATTCCCTTTTACGACCTGATTGTTTTTAATTAATAGACATTTTAAAGCAAAAGTATGAAATTTGGGACGCTACCGAATTACATGATGTTACAGTACAAGTTCTCATATGTCCTGAGTCTTAAGTGACCTTAGAAGGCTAGGGTCAAAATGTTGGCTTTCCTTACAGTCCTCCTTTTTCTCTAATTTTGGTCTGCAAACTTAGGTTGTTAACCATCCAGAAGACAAGCTTATTGTTATTACCATACAACATAGGCTGTTAAGCTTAACCTCACTATCTGTCTGAATATCAAACATCTTAGGCATAACATGGAACAGGTATTTTTCATCGAGTATTGATATGTTGAACTTTAAGTCCCTACAGAATATAATGACAAAATATTTAAAAATTAGAATATATTTTTAAAAATAGGCATAAAGAATTATATACTTCTTATGTTTACACGTAAGTCCAAAAATCTAACCATATACAACCTTGGAGCAGGACAGACCCACAATTTCTGACGTTGCCAATGAAACAGAAGACCCAAAACTATTATGGACTACTGAACTCTTTTAGAATATTTTGCTGAGTTTACACACCTAAAATATTTAAATGATAGAACTTAACCAAAAAAAGGGGATACAGATGAATGTCCATTTTGTATCTGTGTATTCAAAGTGGGCAGGATAGATATATAGTTACATTCTCTTAATGAATAGAGGGATTTGTTCTAATGGTGTTTGTATAAGATATCAAGTCCTCATCTTGTACAGCAATTAACCACTAGGAAGAATGTATGCAATGTGTTAATTATTGAAACTGTCCTACGAATTTGGTTTGATACTATCTCATTGCTATTTGTTTCTCAATAAAATTATGGAAAAAAATAAAAAATAAAATAAAAATTTTACCATCAAAAAAATAAATAAAGCAAAAGTATAGTGAAGTAGAAAATAAAGAATTCCCAAGTATTCCTCCTATCCCTACTTTGCCCAATTACCATCTTACATTAATGTTGTATATTTGTTGCAACTGATAAGCAATATTTATACACTATTATTAACTAAGGTCACAGTTTACATTAAATTCATTTCTTGTGCATCATGCAGTTCTCTAGAATTTGACAAATGGATAATATCCATACATCCATCATTAGCTATGCAAAATAATTTCACTGTCCTGAAAATTGTGGTGCTGTACCTGTCATCTTTCTTTCCTTTCTTTCCCCTTTCCATTGCTTTCCTGGAGTCATGCCTGCTCTAGAGTGTCACATGGGTGGAAACACATGGGCTTTCAGACTTGCTTCTTTCATCAGCAAGGTGAACTTGAGTTCCTTCCATATCTCATTGTGGCCTGGTAGCTCATTTTTATCACTGAATAGTATTTCATTATCAATATGAATATTATTTCTAGATATAACACTGTTCATCTTTTCACCTAGTGAAAAACACATCTTCAAATAAGAGGCAATTATGAAGTAAACCATTGTGGACATTGATGGAAAAATTTATGTGCGGACATGACCTAAACTCATTTGAATAAATAAAATACCTAGAAGAGTAATTGCTGGATCCTATGGTAAAGCAGTTTAGCTTTGTAAGAATCTGCTAAAATTTCTTCCAAAATGGCTGTGTCATTCTCTATTCTCATCAGCAATAAATAACATTTACTGTTGCTATACATCTTTGTCAGCAGATGGATTTGTCACTCTTTGGGACTTTAGCCATTGTAATGGGTGTGTATCAGTACCTCATTGCTTCAGTCTCCCCTGATGATGTTTAGTATCTTTTCATGTTTATTTGCCATCTGTGTAGTTTCTTTGGTGAGGTATGTGTTAAGGTCTCTGGGTTAGTTTTTAATGAAAGTGTTCTCTTATTGTGGCATGTTAATACTAACTTTTACATTGTATTATCTTTTGCAGAGATCTTTTTCCATTCTGTGGCTTGTATTTTTATTCTCTTAACCTTGTCTTTCACAGCACAGAATTTTTTAATTTTAATAAAGTTCAGCTTATCAAGTCTTATTTTAATGAACTGTCTTTTTAGTGTTATATCTAAAAACTCACTGCTGAGCTCACAGTCGCCTAGATTTTGTCTTACAGTCTCATGTGCAGTTTTTCCATGGCTAATATGAATGCTAGATTTTCTGTCATTAAAATTGTTTCCAATTTTTCAGTATTACAAAACATACCATCATGAATATTCTAAGATATATATATATGATATATATTAAATGATTATATATAAACATACATAATTCTTTGGAATTGCTGAGCATGAGAGAATAAGAGTTGATTCTTCAATATCTAGTCTAATATCTTCTTTGAATGACTTCTTGTATTGCAAAAAAAAAAAAATCTGTAACTTACATCAGTTAGAATTCCAGATGCCATATGCATTCTGCTGCAACATGTATTTTTATGAATCTTGAATTCAGAACTGGGGAAAGAAAATGGACTGGAGGTATTCATCCGGACCAGTCATGGCAGAAGTGAGCAGTCTCCCAGTCAGACAGAATGTCAGTGGCTTGCTTTTGCGAAGTAGTTATGCAGATGTTTTGAGAGTAGTACTGGCTCATTTTCTGTTACATAGCAAAATGTCTGAGGCTCAGTAATGTATAAAGAAAAATGTTTATTCATCTCATAGTTCTGGAGATTCCAGGATATGATACTGTCATCCTGTCAGCAATGGTGGGAACCTTCTAGTGAACAGCCTCATGAGGGCAGGAAAAGAGGCAACAGGGAAAAGTCACACAACAAGATGGGACATCAGCGGGGGTAAGGGGTGCCAGTCTTGCTCCTTTTTATGACAACCTATTTTTATAGAAATTAATTGGGGAACCATGAGAACTACATGTATCTCCTTCAGTGGCAATGCTCTACATGTCTGATTATCTTCCACTGAGCTCCAACTCCTCATTATTCCACTGCATTCCATGAGCACCACACTGAGGACCAGCACAGGACCCCTTGGCTATCCACTTGAATTCTATGCAAACCATCACAGGGGTCATTCTGGAAATTCAGCATTAGCCTCTTTAGCTCTTAGTGATTTAATAAGTGGCTTAGGACCTTATAATAAATCTCTTTCTGCTGGTGAGAGGTATAGAATTTTCTATACAGTGTAGTCTGTATTTTGATCCTATTCCTAGGGCCATTATGTATGCATGATTTGAATATTTTTGGTCTACATTCTGACCCTGTACCTAGGATCATAACAAATGCATATTTTGGATATCATTGGTACCTGACAAAATTACCCATTACTGTGATGTCAAGCCATTATACCAATTTTCCCATCAACCTCTTGAATGTGGGAATGTTCATTTATTTAATCCAATTCCAATATTTCCATTGCTATTTTGAACAAAAAGTTTAATGTATAAGTTGTAAATTATATACTTAGGCATTTTATTCTAAACTTTTTAATTGAACAGAAAGATTTTTCTTAACTAAATATATTTTTCCAAGACCTTTCTTAGTTCAATTCCTTTATCTATTCCCCCACTTTCTTAATGATAGACAGTAACAAGGACACACCATAGGTAATGACAGTTACTCCCCACTGATGGTCTATCCCTGTATGTCTAGTGTACTTTGCTTAACAACAGAAAGTTGAGTGTCACTGCAAAGATTCTTTTAACTTTTTTAATCAAGATAACAAAATGTAAAGGAAACAAATGGCTACATAGTGCAAAGGTGCCTAAATAAGAAAGCAGGATTTCACACAGACATTCAAGGCAAGATAAATTCCAACTCAAGTAAATTATCTTAAGCCTTTTTCTTTAAGCATTTCTCACTGACTACACAAGAGATCAAAACTCTTAACTACCTTAAGATGGAGCAATGAAAGGCACCTCAGCTTTAAGAGTGACTTGATTTCACTTGATTCTAGCTCAGTACCTGATAAATTGAGCAATTATACCAAGATTTTTAAATCCTCCAGGCTTCAGTTGCTTCACCTATGAAATAGTGGCCAGTGACAATTTTTGGGTAAACAGAAACAGCATAAATAAACTTCTTGGAGCATAAAACATACTCAGTTAATATTAATTGTGCCCTCTTAGTTTAATTCTGGATTTTAGCTAACTCTATTTCAAATTCTCATTAATGTGCTCACCAGATCCCTTTTGTAAACACAAACTGATATCTAGTCCTTTCCAATATCCTTCATTGAAAAGAGCACTTACTTGTGCACTATTTAGGAAATAATCAGCAGGTTAACTATTCTGTGGAATCATTATATTGACATGTTATAGCATCTATATGTTATTCATAGCACATTATTTTTTAAGTATTGATTTAGGATTCTAATGCCCTCCCATGAGAGAGAGCTTGACCCTTCAATTCTAAATATGAGTGATCAGTATGCTTTAATCAGAGTTCCTGTGGAGCCCAGACAATTGGTATTCTTCCCAATATTGAGGCAAGAACTGCTCTTTTCCGTAGTTCTTTCAAATAACACATCCTTATAAATCTAACAGAATCCTGAAGCAGTGAAGACTCTTCCATTTATGCAAGTGTAATTTGGAGTGAGAGGCTTAAAATTTACAGGCTTACAATTTCCCCACATCTCAAGCCACCAAAGAGAACAGAGATGGGATTGCTATTTCAGCAAAACATTGCATTTCTCCAGCCATGATTCTCACCTTACCTTCTACTTTTAAGTTGCTTTTGTTTAGTCTTCTAAGTACTTTGGGGATCATCCAGCAGGCAACTTGACTGTATCTAGGAGTATAGAGAACAATAATTTGGCATCACCAGAATGAATTCATCCCATGGAGTTTTAGGGCAATTCAACACTGAAAGTTGGCAAATATTACTCCTCAATATATATCAGCCATGGTGGTGCTTGCCTATAATCCCAGCACTTGGGAGGCTGTGGCAGGAGGATCACCATGGGTTTGCAACCAGCCTGGGCTATGTGATGAGATCAAGGCCCGCATGAATTACACATTTTGAAAAATAAAACTATAATAGATTATATAAAAAAGCTGTATGATCATCTCAATAAATGTATAAAAAGCATTCGATAAATTTCAATTAACAGTAAGTGATCTTTTTTTAAAATTCACTTTTAACATTAAGTGATCTTTAATAAGAGAATTATCTGATGATGGGTTTTTATAAAAGAACAATACAATCTCACTTACTTATAGTATTGGAAGCATTCACTTAAAAGTCAAGAATAAGACAAATACATCCATGATTGTTATTTTTGTCACCATTGTTCTGGAAGTGCCACCCCAAATAATCCATTGAAAAAGTCATGGGTAGATAGAAGGAATGGAGGGAAAGGATTTAACTTATTAACATGCATGCAGTATGTGGTTGTCTACAGGGAAAATGTGAAAAACTGTAATAACCATGTACTAGAAACAGAGAGCTTAGCAAGAGAGCTAACTATGCTGCAATAATAATAAAAAACAGATATCAAATTTTACCTGGTGAAGAACTATATCCATTGAGATGGAAGAGCATGGGTATACCCAGGAGCAGTTGCTGAGAAAGCTGTTGCAGTTATATTTTGTAGATAAGTTGACAGCATACATCAAGAGATTTAAACTATATGATTTCACCTAAGAATTCTATTTCTAGAAATGTGAATTAGGGACACAGTTGAAAAGATGCAGAGATGAGTCTCTTCAGGGATGAAGTTATGGTAATATTTACTATCTAAAAGTCTTAGGGCCGGAGCGATAACTCATGTAAGGGGCTTAACTCATGTAAGGGGCAGTTTTTGGCTTTGGTGAAGATAAGTCCTCTCTGGCTAGAATTTGTTAAGCTTGTCAAAAAAAAAATGCTATTTCAGGGGCCGGGGAGATGACTCAGTGGAATAAATGCTTCCCTGGTAAGTGCAAGGG
>NW_004524820.1:2063754-2074588 GCF_000260255.1 Octodon degus | reverse complement strand
AAAAAAAAAAAAAAAAAAAAAAAAAAAAAAAAAAAAAAAATTTAAAAAAAGTAATGTAAGTTCCTAACTTACAAATGAGTACCATTCCAGGAGAAGTTGTAATGCAGATTTGTTTGTAAAGCTGGCAAAGCAAGACATAGGCACCATGACTGCATGATGCTTTGAGGGAATCACTAGACACACACCATAACAATGCTTTTAGCCACTCAGGCAGTCATGGGGCAGACTTCTAGAGTTTGTGATTAAATCATGGTCCACTGGGATTATGGGAGGACTACACCTAGCCTGGGGTGGATAGCAGGAATGCAGCTTAAGGGAGACAAACCTGATCTATGCTGCTGTTGTTGCTGCTACTCCCATTTGTTCTTGCTCTCTGCTCTTTGACATGGCCATGAAAGGTTGCTCTCTGTCATATGCTGCTCTGCATTGGCGCCAGCTGAGTATGGATTGAAATCTCCAGTAACTGTGAGCTAATAACACTTTCCTTCCTTAAAAAAGAAAAAAGAAAAAGACTTAAGCACCTCAGATACAAACATACAGTGCAGATTGCTTTGCTCTTCCTAGCAGCGCCCTCACACCACCAGTCCTTTTCCTCTGCTTCCAGCCAGCCTGGCCTCTGATTGAGCACTGCCAAGTGATTGCACACTGGCACACTGCAGCAGTGTCCTGCAGACCTTGTGCTTTGTTTGCATCTAAGAAAGAATGTTCCCACTGTAAGGTCCATTCATATCTGTGGAAGTTCCCAACTTGAAAGTCTGTAAGTCAGGGACTAACTACACAACTTCATGGTATATTGTTAAAAATAATAAAAAGCTATTACTGAGCAATATTAAATAATTGCAAGAATCTCTTGATACTATCGTCATTCCCATATATAGGTGAGGAAAATGAGATTGAGAAAGAACAAGTGAGTGATTGGGTTAATGTTACTAGTAAATAGTACACCCAAGATCTGAACTCTGGCACTGTAACTGGATCTCCCACTCAGAACCTCCGGGTGCCCCTACCTCTCGGTGGACTTGTGTGCCATCAATAGGGCACACACGGCTACATGCACACATACATGGTACAAAGGGCTGGCAGTAAACACACTGAAATTTGAACAATATCCTTTGGAGTACTGGCATTGTAAGTGATTTTCCTTTGATTCTTTGAGCCTTTCTATCTTTTGAATGTTCTAAAATAAACAAACTTAGCTGTTATATAACAAGTGTTAGACTAAATGTTACAGGAAAAAATACGTGTCGAATGGAAGGTTTATATTTAAAAGAAAAAGTCATTCTAAGTTAACCTTCTTTAATAATGAAAAGGATACTTTCAAAATACATAGAATATTCAATTTAATTCAAATTAAATTGTTAAAAGTGTATTTATAAGTTTCATATATTTATTCTATGTCTATAAATTTAAAAGTTTGAAAATATGAATTGCCATATAAGTTTTGCAGATTTGTTTTTTCTTAGTTAAGAATCATTGGGAGAGGGGCTGGGGAGATGGCTCAGTAGAATAAGTGCTTGCCTGGAAAGCACAAGGGCCTGAGTTCAATCCTTGGTTCTGGAAAAATAAAATAAAATAAAGTAAAAAAAAAAAACCTACTTGTTGGTTAGGATAGATATATAGTTACATTCTCTTAATGAATAGAGGGATTTGTTCTAATAGTGTTTGTAAATAGGATATAATGTCTGCATCTTATACAGCAAATAGCCACTAGGAAGAGAGTAAGCAATGTGTTAATTATTGAAACTGTCCTACCAATTTGATTTGAAACTGTCTCATTGCTATTTGTTTCTCAATAAAATTCTGGGAAAATTTTTGCAAAACAGAATCATTGGGAGAATCTAGGGCTGGCCTGATAGCTCAGTGGACTAAAGCACCTACTTTGACAGAACGCAGCAGCCAGGATTCAATTCTCGGCCTGGCGGGCATGGTGGCACACACCTGTAATCCCAGAACTTGGGAGACGGAAAACAGGAGAATCACTATGAGTCTAATCTGCATAGTAAGACCCTGCAGACTCTGCAGATCTGCAGACCCTGTAGATCCTGTCCTAAATACCAAAAGAAAAAAAAAATCATTGGAAAAATTTTTGATACAATTACTTTTAAGAAAGCCAGTTTAATTTGGGGAAATAGTAGTGACCACCTGAATTATAACGACACCTCTATTTTCAAAATAAAATGTCTATTCTAAAATGTTTAGCCTATAACAGCAGTTATAACAGCCAAGACTTAAATGGTGTTCCATGTCAACCACTGTTCTAAAACTTCCCATGTGTTAGCTTATTTAATATTCTTAGCATTCTATCAGACAGGTGTTATCAATAAACTTACTTAACAGATAAGGAAACTGAGGCACACAGCGTGCATAATTTGGTCAGTCTTACTGAACTAGAGAATGGCAAGACCAGATTGAACGGCAATCTAGATCGAGAGATGGCTCATCACTCCAGTGTGCTTTTCCTCTTTTATTTAATTATTTTAATGTGTTGGATATGATTTAAATTTCAAAATACAAATGCCTAGTCTTCCTAATCACTTAGGCTCATTAGCAACCTCAAAATAGCTTTTTTCTTTGTTTTGAAGTAGTATTTTACAAAACAAAATTCTGAAAATACAAGTGTAGGAGAAATTTGTGACTTTAGATTTATATAATATGCTTACTATCAACAGGACGGGTTATGTGTTGAAAATTCAGTGTCCTTGTAATATTAATAGGCTATAACAAAATAAATATACTTTTATTAGAAGCTTTATATAAATCAGTCTACTTTAAAAAGTAATGCATATATATGTATATATGTGATTATATAGATATGATATATATATGATTATATAGATATTATATAGATATATATATGATTTGTATAGATATATATATATATAATCACTATTATTTTTAGAAATCAATTTATTTCACAGACCAATCAAGGGGAGACCAGTCAGTTTGGAGCAGAAGAATGAATTTATAAATACGTATCATGATGTAAAGGTTTACAGAGATTAAGAGAGATAAGTATAAACATACATAAAATATTTTTTGTATTCCAGAATAAACACACACTAAACAGCACAAAGAACTCCAGTTGAATGGTGCGTTCTCTACCATGGAAGAGCCTCGCAGGTCTCTCACTGGAGCTGTAAATTTAGATGTCTTTGTTCAGTTTGCTTTTTGGTTCAGTACACACAGATCGGCCAAGCCAAGCTTGTGGAAGATTCTTTCCCCGCCCCTTTGATAGCGGCAGGACTGATTCCGTATGCTCCAAGCCAGAGACAATGTAATGTCCAGAACTTTATTCACTGAGCCAGTCAGCCATCCTTTCAGCCTTTGACTCCCTGGCTGCCTCGAAGCTGTGGACCTCGCAGAATTCTCCAGGCGAAGGCAATGAGGAGCACACGCCCCAGCGTCAGCGGAGAGCCCCGCGCACGCAGCCAGGCGAAGGCCCAGACCTTCTGTTTCTATCCTCTGGGCATGCTCCTTGGGTGCAAAGCATTCGATGGCAGAGCTGACTAGGAAAGTAACCACAATTTTATTCAAAACTGCAAATAAAACAGCTTTGTAACTTTTCCCTAATAATACAAGCAACCCATTGTTCCATGGCATAAATATTTACCAGTCTTTAACAAATGTAACTTTTTTTTCTCAACTGGGAAAAAAGCTTATATTCCTATAACCACTTCAAAAAATTGTTTGTGTTTCTTTTAGGAACTTTAGAATGTTAAGTTGTTCAGTTTAAGCTACAATTACAGCATAAATGATGACCTTACTGAACTACTTAACAGATTTATTTACTGTCCAAAAGGCATGTAAAATTATATGCATTCATTATTATCTAGAATATGGAAAAAAATTGACAACTTTTGATCCGTTTTGTTTTCTGGGCTGAGGAGACAGCTCAGTGGAATAAGTGCTTACCTGGCAAGTGCAGGGTCCTGAGTTCAATCCCTGGTACTGCAAAAAAAAAAAAAAAATCTTTTTGTTTTCTATGTCCCTAGTAAGACTTTTTAATCTGTCCTAGAACATCATGGCACTCTTCAAAAGGTATATGTAAGCCACTTTACATTGTGTAGATTTTCTTTTACCTGAGGTTCTACTTTCTGTAGTTTCAGATATCCATGCAATGCACCCCAGTTTAGGGTCTCCAGGGCAAGCCATATAGCTCGGTGTTCCCAAGGTCAATCCTCAGTAAATAAATAAATAAAATGAAATAGTCTCTCAAAAGCTTCTGTTCAAAGCTTGGTCCCAAACCCATGACACTATTAGGAAGCAGTGGCCCATTCCACGGTCTCTCCTAAGAGAAGGTGAGGAAATGAAGATGATACGGGAACCTGGACCTTTCCCTCTCTTTTTTCTTTTCATCTGCATGACATGAGCAAATCCAACTGCCATGTACTCCCACCACTATCTACTATGCCACCACAGCCCCAAGGTGATAAGACCAGGGGAGCACAGATGGAACTCTGAAATGGTGAGCTAGTCTAATTATTCCTTCCCTATAAATTGATTAATTCAAGTATTTTTTACAACAATAGAGAACTGGTTAATACAACATTGTAGACCTTAATTCAAATATATTAACTAAAAAGACTTCCAGAAATAAACAATTCATGATTTTTAAGTTGTACATTATTCTGGTTTTTTTTTTTTTAAATTGACACATAAAAATTATACTTATCTTTAGGGTGCCATGTGATTTTTCTATACATGTATACATTGTATAGTGTTTGTAACAGAATAAGTAAGTATTTATCATTTCCTTGTGGTAAAAAAGCATTTTAAAACTCTGTATTTCGTCAACATACTCAGCACATTATTGATACTTATAGTCACCTTAAATTACATGCCATTCTTAATAGCATGATAAAATCTTACATTATGCCATTCTGTCCTGCCTGGGACACTCATCATTCCTTTGTCCATTGTTTCTGTGTTGTATATGCTTTTGCCCATCTGTCACCTAGTAACTGTGTTAGTCATTAGATTACTGGGATTGTGTGGTTCTGAGTTCAGGTAACCTTGGTTCAGGAGCCAAAGACCATGTCATAGTCCCTGTATCCTTGATCCCACTTCATCACGCCTTGTAGGCACTGAAGAATCATCTTATGGCCTCACAGAAAGGAGGGTGAGTACCATACAACAAAATATTTGATAGAGAAAAACAAACTATATTCACATAATTTTCATTGTTATAATTGCTCTACTTCATTATTAAATGTTTCTGTTAATCTCTTACTATGCCTAATATATAAATTAAACCTTACCATAACCAATTTATTTTGTTGTAGTATTTAGTGTTCTATAGTCAGAATAAGTATTCAAGTGTCCATTTGATACCAGTTCTTAGAAGCAAAGAGGATATGGGATGCTGATGAAGTCTATGTCAGTTCCCCAATTTTCATCAACTCAGGGTCACAGATAGGGAACAGATACCAGTGTGAAACTCAAGCTTTAGTTAGTAGGGCTGTTGTGGTTATTGCTGTGGGTAAGTGCTTTGATCTATAGACTAAGTGAGGAACGATGAACCTGTGAGTTGAATTTACAAGAAGAAGACTTCTGGCTGCTTCTCTGTGGTTCTGGATGTTTAGGCCATGTGAGGACAGTAGTACAGAAATTAAACCACCACCATCTTTCATTAACACACAAGCGTTTGGAACAGGCCTTCCAATAGAACTTTCTAAGATGAAGAAAATGTTCTCTATCAACACTCTAGCCAATTTCCATTTGTACCAATTGAGCATTTGAAATTTAGTTATTCAAACTGAGAACTGGATTATAAATTTTATTGTATTGTAACTAATTTTAATTTTGTAGTCATATTTGGTTAGTGGACACTGTATTGGATAGTGCCCCTGTACAAGGTGTGTTCAGTGTCCACTGAACAAGGTCTAAAAGTCAATAGAAGATACCTGGCCCATGAGAATGCACAGTTTAGAATTTCTTATTACAAACCATTTGAAACTTACCACATGAAGTTTCTGTATATATCCTCTAAACAATTTTGCTTTCTTAAAGCAGAATGACTAATGGTAGTTTTCCACTTTTTATGTAGAAAATGGTAAAGAACATTAGGTCATTAATATTTTTCCAAAAGGTACTAATGACCTCATAATATTTGATAGATGCATATAAAATCATTTTTGATATATAAAACATTAGAATATAAGAATATGAAAAGTGGTCATAATCACTTTGAATTTAGGAAAATGTCTTTTTGAAAGACATAATTATACTGAGCTTTCCTGTCCATAAAAATATAGACATTTGGGGATGAGGATAGCTCAGCAGTATAAGTGCTTACGTGGCAAACACAAGGTCTTGAATTCAATTCCCAAAACTGCAATCAATCAATCAATCAATTATAAACATTTGAAAGAAAATATTTGAGACAACATTATAGATAATACTTAGCTACAGCCTGGGTCATCAGTGAAAAAATAATAGCAAAGATATAGCTATAGTTTCCTACTTGGGAATTCTAAAGTGATCAAAGGATTGTTTGACACATGTCTTCATGCTTAAATAATTATTCTAGGTATTTTAAGCAAAGCTTGGTTCTCAGAAATGGAAAGAAAGATAAAACATCCAAGTCTTTCTTTCTTTTTATTTGATTTTTTAAAATATTTTATTTTATTCCATTTTAGTTAAATCTAACTACCATGATGGCCACCTCACCTGGTACAAACAGAGCAGGGAAGACTACATTTAGAACAATAACATGACTGTCTGAACTTCTATATCATTACTGGGGTTTTGAAGAATTCTGGCGAGAATTTTTATAAGAATGCACACCTATGCAGCACACGATGCTTACATTCCTTGAGGAGAGTTTGTGCACAGACATGACACAGTTTAATTTCCTCTTTCCTCCAATATTCCTCCCTTCTGATCCCTTCCCTCCATCTCTTCATCATCATCATCCCATTTACAAAAGAGCCATTTCCTGACTTCCTGTTTTCTGTTTTTTATTTTTCTCCTTATCTAATTTTGCTTTCTCATATAAAGAAACCACCTGATAATTAAGCTTTTGTGTTCAGTTTATTTCACTTGTCATTAAGGTATCAAAGTGCATCCATTTCCCTACACGTAACTCAAGTTTATTTTTCCTTATGGCAGAGTGGTGATTCGCTTTATGGAAAAATCATAATTTTTGTTCATATGTCTGTTGATAAATATATAGGCTGCTTCCAAGATTCAGCTATTACAAATTGTGCTACCTTAAATATGAGTATGTATGTGTCACTGTAATGCAATGTGCTTAACTCTTTTCTTTTCTTTTTTTTTTTTTTTTTTGGCCAGCTCAGCCCACTCAGGGGGCAAGGCTGGTGCAGCATGTGGTGCCAGGGATCGAACCATGGTTCCTGCGTGCTTGCTTAAGTTTTCCTAAGAAGTCTCTTTAGATCACTGAGCTATCTGGCTGGCCCTGTCTCCACATCTTTATGAGCATTTGTTTTTGATTTCTAAATTATGGCCATTTTTTATGTATTTGCTACAGGGTCTCACTATGCAGCTCAGACTTGTAGTAATCCTCCTGTTTTCAACCTCTCAAGCCCTGGTATTACAGGTGTATGCCACCACACCCAGACTCCGTGGCCTGCTCAGCTCACCCGGGAGTGGGACCGGCATGGCATATGGTGCTGGGTGTCAAGCCCCAGTCCCTGTCCTTGCCTAAGCAGGTGCCCAGTCCACTGAGCTATCTCACCTGGCCTCCTCCAGTGTACTTTTGGCCCCTTTGTCAAAGATCAAATATTTGAACTTATATGAGGCTATCCCTGCAACCTCTGTTCTGTTCCATTGATCCTTATGTCTGTTTTTATGCTTATGTCAAGCTACACTTATCATAGTAGCCTTGAAATATAACTTCAAGTCTATGCTAGGATCATGATCCTCCCCATTTTGCTCTTATTACCCAGGATCATTTTTCCTATTCTGGGCCTTTTGTGATTCCTCTTGAATTTTAGGCTTATTTTCTTCAGTGCTCTGAAGCATGCTGTTGGTATCCTGACTGGGGTTGCTTGTCAACAGGACAGAACTTTTGGAAGGATGGAATTTTGACTATATTAGTTCTACCTCTTCAAGAGCAGAGGATATTTTTCCATTCACTGAGGTATTCCTGGTTTGTTTTTCGGAGTTCCATAGTTCTCTTTCATTTTCTTGAAAATGCTCTCCTAAAAGTCTATTCTAATGAGCCCAGTAAGAATAGATACAGCATGTTTGATTTCCTGCGTGCATGGAAGACAGTGCTAATGGATCATGCCACTTTTTCCTGTTAATTGTCTCAGCCAGGGCCCCACTAACAATCTACTGGTATTGGCAGGTGGAGCTGTAAACTATTCTTCAACTCCCATGCTTTCCCCCAAACTTGATCTTTCTGATGTGAGTCATAAAAGTAGTTAGCAAGATTTCCTCAGATGTTCAGTGGTGGGTGATAAGCCCGCTAGAGAATCTGGATGCACCTTTTCAAAAACTTCAAAAATGCTGCCAGTCAAGCGGAAGACCCAATACTATTATGGACTACTGGACTCTTAGAATATTTTGCTGAGTTTACACACCTATAATATTCAAATGATGGAACTAAACAAAAAAAGAGGATACAGACGAATGTCCATTTTGTATCTGTGTATTCAAAATGGTTAGGATAGATATATAGTTACATTCTCTTAATGAATAGAGGGATTTGTTCTAATAGTGTTTGTAAATAGGATATCATGTCTGCATCTTGTACAGCAATTAACCACTAGGAAGAATGTATGCAATGTGTTAATTATTGAAACTGTCTTACCAATTTGACGTGAAACTGTCTCATTGCTATTTGTTTCTCAATAAAATTATGGAAAAAAACCTTCAAAAACAAAGTTGTATTTTTGTTTTCTATGAGTAGTTACTTAAGCAGGCACCTCTATAAATATTTATACTCTATAAACAGCAAGGACTCTGAGTCAAATGAAGAAACTTCCAAACAATAGAGAGGAAATTTCTGAAGTGGGTAGAATTGCTAAAACAGCCCTGTTCTTTCTCTTAAATCTCTGGTACTGATAAGCTTGGAGTACGTTATTGTAATGATATTCTAACCATGTTATGATAGGAAATAGCGCTGAAATTTGCTGCATACAGGGATAACAAAAATGCAATCATTTCACACTCTCCCATACACACCCTAGGTTACTTAGCAATAAATAGATTTTTGGACCTGGTCACCAACGAGCCACATTATGTTTTTCTGAATAGATCCACTTGTCTTTTTAATTATTTTGCTGATGTCCACATGCTGTTGCCATTATCACATACCGAAATTATATGACTTGCTTTTGAAAAACTGATTTACCAGAGAGAAAAAAATTAAGGTTCTATTTTGTTGTTATTATTAATATTGTTATTATTATTTTGTTCTACAAGTCTTGGAGCCAACATCTGTACAATACTGTGTGTATTCTGTGTATGTATATAACTAATCTGTACAAAATGCATTTGCTGGAAATTATCAATATCTGAGAGTTGCTTTATCTACTTGTGTCTCTTAATATTCAGACATTTGAGTAAGGTCCATGTGATCAGTGCCCTCAGCAGAGACTTTACAAACATGAGTCCTCTCCCAGGATACAGCAGATGAAATTTTTCATAGTTAAAAGTACCCATGAATAAAATTATCTTAGGAAACAGAATAGAGAAAGAAGATGCCCTCACGTTTGCAGTAATGCAAAATCTTACAGCATTTTAAACCTAGTGAATATGGCTGACTTTTCTTAAAATTAGAAGTAACTTAATCTTAAACTGACAATAAAATGCTATTTTTCTTATGGTCTTTATTCAATAAGTACTTTCCCCTCTTTGTCAGATGCCCTTTGAAATTATTTCTGACACTGGTAGCTGAGAACTTCATTCCCTTTGGATGGCCTATTTAGCATGATGTTGCACAAAGTACACTGGCAGAGCAAAATTGGGAATTGGAGGTGACTAATAACATCAATAAAGCCAAGTACTTCAGGTAACCGGTCAGTGAGAATACCAGGTGTTTTATGCAGAGGGTTGTCTTGGATCTTCATTTCAACTGAAAGACCCTGTACTTTGATCATTCTCAATTAATATCAGTGCCAGCTTCATCAGTTACTACTTTTTAGTCTGCTTCTCTTTATTATATATCATCTTAAATATTCATGTTTGGGATTTTAAAAATCTAAATTCTTGAATACTTACCATTATAACTTCACATAATTAAACAATAAATAATTTTCAGTCAATTAATACAATTGCAGGTGTATTACCTAACAAAGCAGAATCTCCCAGAAAGATGTAGAGGCAGTACAATAAGGGATCAAGTTACTGTTGTGTGTCTCATTACAGCATCAAATTCTCTTCCAGTCTAGTCCCAGTCTACTTCCAAGCCCCAAATCACATCAAACACCTGCCCTCAAGAATTTTAAATTCAGTCCCTCACAACACACTTCACACTACTTTCTCAACACTGCATGCTGCCATCTGACTCCGGTTTAGCATGCGTTGGCCTCTATCGCTTAGTATGTCATCCTGTCTTCCGTGTAGCAAAACTTCTGTTGATGCTTTTTGCTATTCACTTTGGACTCTACCATTGTCTCTATTCTGTGCTAACACACTACTGCTTGTGTCACTCTCTGTCACTTCACTCTGGGCACTTTTAAGGGTACCAAGCTATGACAAACTTTGAGGAAACATTTAAAGAGAGGGGCAGGGGAGATGGCTTGGGGCCATGGAATAAGTGCTTTCCTGGCAAGCGCAAGGGCCTGAGGTCAATCCCTGGTTCTGGGAGAGCGAGAGAGAGAGAGAGAAAGAGAGAGAGAGAGAGAGAGAGAGAGAGAGAGAGAGA
>NW_004524820.1:2061429-2063166 GCF_000260255.1 Octodon degus | reverse complement strand
AAATCAGTAGTATGTTTCAACAATTATTTTACTTTCTAGATATAGTGTATTGTTTCAAATTTATATTTTACCTTATATGGTAAATTCTCAAAAAAGAATATATAAACTACTTTAATTCTAGTACTTCTCTCTCATCCACCAGAACATAACAAAACATTGTAATCTCATACCAACCTTCTGTGTAAATTTTGCCTTATTAAACATTGTGCCTTATTTTATTAAATCATTTTGTGGAAACCGAATTATATATTGGAAAAGTAACTGTTTTCTTAACAAGAGTTGAGATTAAAAAAAAAAATCTAAAAAAAAGAAAAGAAATAGAGTTTCTAGGGCCAACAAGATAGCTCAATGGAATAAGAGCCTGTGTCGGCAAGCCCAGGGACCAGGGTTTGATCTTTGGTCCCAAATGTCACACTGGCTCCACCCCTGGGGCACTCTGAGCTGGGGATTAGTCCAGACATGGTGGCTCACACCTGCAATCCCAGCACTGAGGAGGCTGAATACAGGAGGATCACTATGAATTTCAACTGTGTAGTGAAATCCTATACAAAATACATGAATGAAAAAAAATCTTCAATAAAAACAGTTTCTTTCCTTCCTCATTTTCTGAGATAGCAATAGAAGCTTAAAGCCCCTTTTGCTAGGATTTCTCTCCACTTACGTTCTTCCCTGAGGCCACATAAGTCATTGTTTTCTACATTTTTGATGGAATTTGTTTAAATGTATGGTATCTAAAATTATAGTTCACTAATCACATTTTTGTCATTTTATTACAATATAAATTATAAGCATGTATGTCTCAAATTATTTTATTCTGTGACACCAATAAATGTAGAGTACATCAGAAGGTACTTCAAGTGTAGGCAAATTTCACTATCAAATAAATTAAGGAAATTGAAGAGTATGTAGTGTGAATCAATTCAAAATAAATTACATATGATATTATTTGTCAGCTACTTGGAAGTAAATAATGTATGTAATTATGCAGGACACTTCCAAGACTGAATTACAATTCACCAAGCATTTCATTAAAATGCCAATTTAAAAATGAATTGTAAAAAATAAGGATTACAGGAAAATTGGGGATGCGTTGTAATCATAATGTATTACTTCCTCTCTATATTTGTGGTCTACTACTCATTCATTGTTTTCTCTTTTCTTTGCACTTCCTTTCAGTAAGACAAGCTCCAAAATCTTAAGTGGTGTATGAGCTATTACATAATTGTTCTTTAAAGGCCTACAGAGACATTACTTTCCAGCACATTCCTTGGTGAAGTAATTTGGGTTACCTTGGATATGAAAAGCAGCTTGATTAAAGCACACTGCACAGCACAGCCAAGACCCAACAAAGAAATACAGAGTCTGGGGTGTTCTCTATAGCAAAATAAACTTCAAAGATCTTCTATGAAATGTTGACAGTCTCCAGTAAGTGAATGGAAAAATAGAAGGTATTGAGGGTATTCTTTAAGAAACATTATATTACACAATTGAAATACTTTTGACAAGGTAATATTTAGCATTTTAGTGGTTTTCCATGTGTCTTTCTAACACCGTACTCACTAGATTAACAACAAAACTCTGACATTTTCATCAGTTGTGTGGGGTGACTAGGTGGGCTTCTGCTGATGTTGCTGGATTAATTTGTGTAATTACAAGAGGGTGGAAGTCATTACAGCATGGGCTGGCAGCTCCAATGTGGCCTCACTGTCCTATCTGAGACTTACGGCTGGTGCTTGC
>NW_004524820.1:2059185-2060139 GCF_000260255.1 Octodon degus | reverse complement strand
ATCATCTACTCTGGAATAAATATAGGATTATACAGAAAATGATTTTTATGTTATGTTTACAGAAATCCATACCACCGCACAAGAAGATTGAAATGGCATCAGCCTTGGATCATGACAGGAGACATAATAAGGAGGTTTAACAATATAGAGAGTCCACTGAATGGGAGAAGATGAACTTTCAAAATTTAAAGTTTTATGATTTTCCCTATAAGGTGCGTGCACACACACACACACACACACACACACACACACATTTAATTGTAAAAAAACTCATGTTTTAATAAATTGTGCTAGAAAGTCTAGTGAGGAACCTTAAAATAACTGCTAAGAGTTGCAACTTTTCATGTTTGCCTCCTGGGGTGCTAACAATGACACAAAGCATGATATGACAATAATTTTTTTAGAACAATAAACACCTTTATTACATGAGTCAAACCAGGAAGGAAGGTTTATTTGCCTTTCCTGGCCTTGATTTTCCTCAGATAGAACTCCAGCTCTTTGCTCTCTAGCACACAGCCATCTGCTCGGCTACCCTGGCCTGGTCTTGACGCAATGCAGGAGAGAAACTTGTCCTGCTGGAACTGCTCTTCCAGAAGACTGCTGATTTGGGCATTCTTTTTCCCTTCATCATGCTTCTTTTGAATTTTCTTTGATTTTTTTTTGTTGTTGTTGTTGTTTAAACTCTCCTCCTCCTCAGGATTCTGCTTGGCCCCTTTTTTTGGCCCAGGGGCAGTGCATAGTGGGATTCGACCACACAGCACGCTGTGAATGAGCACAATGCAGTTCTTCACCAAGGTCTTGGTGCAGACCAGCTCGTTATTGGATGCATTGTAAACAACATCAGCCATCCTTGTTTTTCAAGTACAATGCTCAGAGGCCCAGGAGAAGTTTCCCACATCTAGCGGCAGGGCTCGGTACTTCTTGTTGCCTCCTTGAACTTGGACTGTATGTATA
>NW_004524820.1:2057278-2058355 GCF_000260255.1 Octodon degus | reverse complement strand
TAATACTTTTCTCTACTTCTTAGATTGTACATTCTTTATCTAACAGTTTTTGAAATATTTCCCAAATACAGAGATTAGCAAAATAATTTGGTGACACCTCTAGCATAGTTGATTGTTTCAACTATGAAGGTAAGGCTTTTTAGCATTCCATTTTGTTTGAAACTACTAAACTTTGTGAAGGTATGATATGTCAGCTATTGTAAGATACCATCTGGTGTGAAAGAGCATGTAGTATCAATTGTACTACTTTTATCATAGTTCTATATTTCTATGTAATACACAGGAAATTTTATTAATTCTATTTCACTTAATAACAGAAGCCTTCTATTATTAATTGTATAGTGATATAAACTGAATCTTCCACTTAGAAATTTACATGTTGAAAAAATGAGGGAACTTTCTCTAGGGTACTTTGGAGGTCCACACATTTCAAGCTTTGTTCAACCCCTCTAACCAATATACCAGAGCTCATTTTATGTCATAATAATGTGCTTGTGATCATTAATTATGATTGTCAGTTACCTTGATTTTAAAGACAATAAAGCACACCTTTGCATGTTCTCCAGTTGGTCATAGGGGAGTGACCTTGGACTACTCCTAGTCCCTGGACCTTTCCTCTCTGGCACTTTTCTGAGCCCACCCTGCTCTCTAAATGCTACGAAGTGGGCAACTATGTTCTGCCATACCCTCTGCCCTGGAGTCAGCAAACAGCAAGCTGTAGCCTCTGAAACCGTGAGCCACATGAACTGTTTTCCCCTTTCAGTTTCAAGTATCAGGTGTTTTGTTCTAGCAGTGGGAAAGCTGCTTAGCACAGTTCTAGGTCATGACAACAGATGAGTCACATGGTACAAACAGGAGTTTTCCTATAAGGGTTTGTATAGAGGAAAATCCAACAACTTCAATATAGGCTGAACAATTTCATCTTTTAGTGAGATCCTAAAAGTATAGGTAGTTCTCTCTTTTTTTTTTCTTTTTTTGGCTGGATCAGGCTGCCTGAAGGGCGGATCTGGTAAGGCATAAGGAGTTGGGGATCAAACCACAGTGCCCTGAACCTGACTTGGTTTGCCCCAGCATGTG
>NW_004524820.1:2048755-2049659 GCF_000260255.1 Octodon degus | reverse complement strand
AGTGAAAAAGTTGCAAAACATATTCCCAACTTTAAGAACTACTAAAAAAAAACAAAACTAAAACAGTATGAACAAAATAATAGTCCAGCATATCAAGAGGATAGAACAAAGAGCCCAGAAGTAGATCCTTATAGATTAATCAGCTGCTCTTTGCCAAAGATAGAGGAAACACAAAGGGGCAAAGATGGCCTCATCAACAACAGCACCAAATTAATTGGACATTCACATGCAAAGCTAGCCGGAGAGATGGCTCAGTTGAATAAGTGCTTGCCTGACAAGCGCAAGGGCTTGAGTTCAATATCCGGTTCAACAAAAAAAAAAGACACATGCAAAGCTAGAAATTTAGGCACAAGGCTCAGACCCTTCACAAAAATTAACTTCAAATGAATACAGACCTAAATATAAGACACAAAAGTGTGAAAAAATCCTAAAGGATGGAAGTAGAAAAAATGTTGATGTCTTTGATTATGGCAATGACTTTCTAATACTATAATAAATATGTGATCATGGAAGGAACAATTAACAAACAAGACAGCTTTAAATTTAAAAACTTCTGCTGTATAAAAGACACTGTGAAAGGAAATATTCAATAGGCTGAGAAAAATATTTGTAAAAAACACATCTGATAAGTTGCTATTATTTAAAATATATGATGAACTCTTAAAACTCAATGATAAGAAAACAAACAACCTGATTAATTAGAGCTGGCACAAAGACCTTAGCAGATACCTTACCAAAGAAGAGGTACAGGTGTCAAGTAAGTATATGAGAAGGTTCTGTATGTCATAGTCATCAGGAAAGTACAAATGAAAATTACTGTGAACAGTATCAGGCAGAAAGGCCAAAACCCAGTGTACTGACACCACCAAATTTGGTGAGAATTAGAGCATCTATAAACTGCTTA
>NW_004524820.1:2043877-2047684 GCF_000260255.1 Octodon degus | reverse complement strand
TTGCCTAAACTTGCCTAAGTAGGCATTTTAGACTGCTGAGCTATCTCACCAGCCCCTATTACATGATTTAGTAATCATGTTTCTGGGTACTTATCCAACAGAATTGAAATTTTATGTCAACAAAAAACCAACTCTACATGAATGGTTTTAGTAGCTTAACTGCCACCTCTTCGAAGCAATAAGGTATCATTTAGTAGGTGAATGAATAGAATGTGATATATTCATGCAGTACGATATTGTTTAGCACTAAAAAAATGAACTACCCAACCATAAAAAGACATGGAGGAAACTTAAATTATACTTTACATATTCAGAGAAGTTAATCTGAAAATGCTATATACTATATTATATTAACCTTCTGACATTGTGCAAAGGCAAAACCATAGAAGCAGTAAAAAGATCAATACCTGCCAAGAGATAGGAGGGACAAATACGATGAATACTGAGAGTTCTTAGGGAAGTGAAAATAACAATATGATTCTGTAATGACGTCATAATACACATTTCCATACTTGAACATACAGTGCCAACAGTCAGCACTAAAATATGTATGAATGTACGTTCATTTGATATAACAAATGTACTACTCTAGGGATGACCAAATAGCTCAGTGGATTAAAGTGCCTGCAAGCAGGTGCAGGGGCCAGTGGTTCGATCCCTGGGCCTGCCATGCCAGCTCCACCCCTGGGGCGAGCTGAGGTGGCGATTGAGACAGCGTGGTAGCACACACCTGTAATCCCAGCTCTTGGGAAGATATAAACAGGTGGATCACTATAGTAGTGAGGCCCTGAACACCCTAAAAAATAGGAAAAAAAGAACAAATGTACTACTCTAATTAGGGATTTTGAGATTAAATGCAAAGGTTATATATACATAGAACCAGGAAGTGTATGCAAACTCTCTTTACCTTCCCTTAATTTTCCTGTAAACTTAAAACTTCTATTTTAAAAAATACTTCCATTTTTATTAAGAACCTGAAAGAGTAAATAATATCTGAAAGGTACAATAGGTACAGTAAAAAGACTTTAAGAAAAGGTGCAAAGAACCATTAGCATAGTTATACAGCTGTTTTCTCTTAGTTCAAGGAGAAGAAAGTTTTGAATAGTGCTTAGACAAGATATCATGTCTGCATCTTGTACTATGAATAACTACTACAAAGACAACTATGTGCAATGTATTAATTATTATAACTGTCTTACTAACCTGTTTTGAAACTGTCTCATTGTTCTTTCTTTCTCAGTAAAATTAATATAAAAAGAAAAGGTGGGCTTAACCAAAGAATATAAAGATACTCACTGAAGCAATGAAAAATATTATCAAGATCATGAGATGCCAGATATTATCCTTCTTTCACTTGTACAAATAGTTGAGAAAACTTCAGAGATTTTTAACCCTCAAAAGAACAAGTAAAATGGAATTTAGCTAGACTAAGGCAAAGCAAAACAAAGAATAGTTGTGCCATCTGAGCCAGAAAAACATACCCAACTTGCACAAGGTGGTGACAGAAGAAGGGTCAAATACTAACATCCATATTTCACTGATTTGCCTAAGCCAACCTTGTGTGTGTCCACTACGAGTGTTTTCCCCTTCACAAACTTGGCAGCAGTCATGGACTAGAGATGTTCTCCACCTCAATAGCTCCAATATTTCTCTCTCTGCTTTGCTTCACAGGGCCATTAATTCCTCCTGATCAGCAACACTAGGATTCAAAATTTAGCGTTCAATCTTTGACTCTTGGAGCCTGCTCCACATGTCAGACACCAAGTCCATTTATTCCTGTGTTCATGGGATTTGATTCTTCAACTCCTGTGCAGTTGGCCTCCTTCATGCCCCAAATATACCATGTTTGTTCCGCTTCTCACGACCTCATTAATAGTTGTACGTCCCTTGATTGAAACCCAACCTTTTCTTCAACATCCAGATCATCTGCTAGATCATAAGAAAAACTGTCCCTCGGACCACAAAGCCTTTCCCAACTACCATGCTACAGATACGATGCTACGCCTCCTTACTCTGCTCTGTAGGTGCAGTTAATGGAATTAAACCGTTAACACCCAAATTACCTCATGAATGCAAGTTTCTGAAGTATAAGGGCAGAACTTAATTTTTCCCCATATACTTTATGCTGGTCTATACCCAAGAAAATCATTTTCTAGCCAGGTGTGGTAGCAACACACAAATAGTCTCAGCACTCAGGAGGGTGAGGCAGGAGGAACACTGCAAGCTTGAGACCCGCCTGGGCTACAAAGTGAGCTCAGGGATAGCCTGCACTGCAGAGTGAGATGCGGTCTCAAAAAGATAAAAAGTAAAAGAAAGAAATTGATTTCTTAAACATTTATTGGTTGATAGAGTGACTCATCCTGACTTCTAGCTTTCCCTCAAAGAAGCCTTGATGGAACAAAGAAATGAAGTTTAGAATAATAATTTTATTTTCTTTCCATGTAAATGTAAACGGTGAATCATAAATTAAAATAACAGAATGTAGCCCTAAAAGCATTCATGTGCCAACCAAATAAATGTTTATGGTGTACACACACACTTATGTCTTCTGTAGGGTCAGTGTTCAATGAGGGGTTTTTATAGCTCATTAATCATCCTATTGCACACTTTTATCTAAATTGTTAATGGCCTGTTTAGTCAATTGAGACATATTGCTTTGATATTAAAGCTGCAATCTAGTCCTTTGTGTGCTCTCTCCAGAAGTGTAAAGCATTCCCCCACATACACACAGGACATGGCGAATTGCTTTGGATATCTTTACAACTCTATGCCACGTGCTCATGAACAGGAACGACAAAGCCAAATGAATAGATAACAAACACAAGAAACTTTGCAATAGATACACTTGTCAGAAGGACATAAAATTGAGAATCATTGTTTATTGGTAATTGATAAGACTGATTTGGGACTTAGCATTATATTCATACTCCCAAATACTATTATGTTTTTAGGGGGAAAAAAGTGGAACTACTGGGAAAAATGAGAAAAGAAGAATTAATTGGAATAGTTAGATTATTAGTGGTCAAAGTTAAGTCATGTTTAGAAAACTAATTTTTCAGCCTGAACACCCATCGCATCTTTATATTAAGACTGAACCATGAGCTAATCATAACTGCAGTAAGAGTAATGGATCAGAGGGGAAATTTTTCCAATCATGCAATGGAAATAAAGAGCGGATTCGTCTAACCTAACTTTCAGTATATACATTTTTCTCCTTGCCTTTGGATATGCTATTTCTATTGGCATCTAAAGATTGAGTCCGCAATGACCTGGCCAGTTATTAGATGATTTATCATTATGTCACCTTGTAAGACTCCAACTACATCTTTAAGTATCATGCATCTAATGTAGTTTGATCATCAAGAAGATCAGAAAATAAACATATTGGGCTGGGGAGATGGCTTAGTGAAATAAGTGCTTCCCTGGCAAGTGAGAGGACCTAAGTTCAATTCCCCGTTCCAAAAAAAAAAAAGAAAAAAGAAAAGAAAAGAAACATGTTGTAGAATCACTGATCTAATACTACATATAGAAAATCTGTCTTCTTACAAATTCAAGTTCCTTAATAACTATATAAAAGAAGACTCGGGAGATAGTTCAAGGGTCTAAGTGCCTGTCTGGCAAGCACAAGAACCTGGATTTGATCCTTGTGGGCCCCAGAACCCCATAGGTGCATGCTAGCCACGGAAACTAGTTGTGATGGAGTATACCTGTAATCCCAGAGCTGGAGAGGCTGAGATAGGAGGATCACCGCGAGTCTGAGCTGATTAGCAAGACCCTAATTAATCAATTTTTAAAAGTTAACTATAG
>NW_004524820.1:2041804-2043710 GCF_000260255.1 Octodon degus | reverse complement strand
AAATCTACTGCAATTTCTTTTAAATCTTGTGAAGTAATCCACAGTGATTTAATAAATAGATGGTCAAACACTGAGCTGTGAGGACTGCTTTGAAAATCTCAGACTTAAAGGTTCTCTTCAGACTTAGACTTAGGATCTGAAGAGAAGCACAGAGCCAGAGAAGAAACCAGAGGAAGCAAGACAGTGAGTTCTTTCAGAATTGAAACCATAACTTATCTAAAGCAGTTTGGTTCCCCTGAAGAGAAGAAAATAATGGCCTAGGAAGATGGAAGGAAAGAGCACAAGGGCAGGCTGTATGATTAAAGGCCAAAAGATGATTTGAATAGAGGCAGAGTCAAAATAAGAATAAATTTTACCATTGTTTCTAAGGCAAATGGTTCTTCCTTTATAAATTCTTATTTATAAGCAAAGACAAGAAACAGCGCGGGGATTTCTGACCTTGGTTGCAGCGTTATCCGGAAACCTCCTCAGAGAAAGCTAATCCACTCACGCCTTTCCTGGCGGACATGCGCAGACAGCAGTGAAAACAAGCGCTGCACACACATTTGACCCCCCTGGGGTCAAGGAAGGTTGCTTCTCTCGCTGACATCTTTTCTGATTTGAGGTTCTTTCTAAAATCTACCAGTGCTTTTGAAACGCGTTTATCACATTTCTTTGCTCATGTTTTACATTTTTTCCAGGAGCGTTGATAATAAAAGTCATAGAGGGAAAAAATATGGTTTGTAAAGAAGTATTTTAAAATAGCGTGGATGCCTCCGTGTATGCAGTTAGTGGATATGGGTTAAAAATGGAAACGAAACACTGCCGTTTCACAAAGAACACAACAAAAACTCAGTCCTCACACAACCCAAGCCATTCCAAATAAGTCAATAAATAAAAAGGCAATGGCATTTTTAACCACATATGCTAACTAGGTCATCTAATAATGATGGCATGATTCCAGTCATGCAAGGGCATCATCTACTCATTATGATTCAAGTTATGGTCGATGACATTGATATAACTTAGAAGAGTATAAGATAGGGGGAATATTTCATAGTAAATAGACCAAGAATGATTCCCCTTGGAATAGTAAGGGGACAAATTGCTTTAGTTTTCATTTCTATGGTGCTAAATTTGTATTTCATGTGAGGGTCTATAATGGATGACTGCTTACTTGTCTGGGTGAGAAGGGATAAAAAATAGATTATGATTGTCAAGGTTGTTTGTGTTAGTAGCTAAAATGGTAAGCAGCACCCTGAAGTCTTTGTCAAAAGCACAGAAATATTTTTTTTCTTTTTAAAGAAAGTGTTGGCCAGAAGAGTTTCACACCAAAACATCCTGTAGCATCCCACCGACATGGTTCACTGCTTCGCCCTGAACAATGATTGCCTTAATTAACAGCAAAGCAAAATCTTGTGCATCCATCCAGGATCAGTCCTAGATTTTCTCAAGAGCTTTACAAAATAGAGAAGTTTTTCTTTATTCTTTTAGAATACAAAATACCTGCAGTTGTTCTACATTTTGATATTCTCTTTTAAGAAAAGCTTCTAAGTTGACTAAAAAAAGCATCTTTATGTTGCTATACTTAGTAAATAATTTAAAATTCACAATAATTACTCACATATGTCAAATTCTCTTCTTTCCCAAATTCCCATTTGCCTCTCATTATCTTAGATAGCCCTAGTTCTAAATTTCTCTTGATGTGTTATAGATAACTATTATGTCCTACTTCTGAGAATAATTCATTACCATTCTGTGTATTGAAGTATTAATTTGTATAAGAAAGAAGGAAATCATATTAAGAAAATAAAAAGCTATTGTTCTAGTGAGTATTAACTTTGGTTCTGAACCATGCAAGAGGCATGTGTATATGAACTAAATAAGAAATTGACCATCTGCTTATACAAAAGCTCTTTATTTTTTT
>NW_004524820.1:2036286-2041524 GCF_000260255.1 Octodon degus | reverse complement strand
ACTTACAATAGAATAAAAATGAATGACACAATCCCAGGTAAACCTCCTCAAAGATAAAATAATGACAGCCATGCTGAACTGCCAGGGAAGTTCCAGGGTGCTTCCTCCCAGTGTCTGCCTCATCTCCATGTGGGCCAGTGGGCAACAACAGCTGCTTTGCAGTGTGGTGCCGGGTACCTACAAGGCCACCTTGAAGTGTCCCTAAATGGAAAGCAGCAAGTTACATTTTTAGAAAACTGTAATAAATGTTACAAAAATCCTTACATCTATTTTTGCAAAAGTGGGCAAATAGTAGTCTGTTTTCCTTTCTGCTATGCAGGAACAGAGATTAATCATAGAAATGATTGTGTCTGAAATGGTGAGAACAAAACTGAGGTGGAGGAGAATTGGAAGATGGGAAAGGCAGAGAGAAAGAAAAGCAGAAATCCACGTGGCTGCCCCCACCTGCAGACATGAGGCAAGGGGACCGGGCAAGGTGTGTGCTGGAGTCCGTGGTAGAGGTTACTGACCCCAGTCCTTTGTGTTTTCAGGGAAGCCAAATTTGGTAGTGAGTAATATTCCTAACAAAAGCTTTCAGACAGTAACATTTAATATTAACAAATTTTAATCTCATTTATCTATAAATGACATATGATGACCTTCCATATTAAAATCTCTTAGTAGTTAGAAGAGGTGACAAGGCACAAAACAAGGAAACCCTGAACCCTTCTTGTGAGCAGTTTCTTTCTTCTTTCACTAGGATCTTTTATGTACCACATAACCTCAACTCTTGCACTGTTCACTTTCTGAAGACTGATGGTGAGGCGAAGCGCCAATGAAAGTATCTGCTGAGATGTCACTCTCACGGAGATAGCTGTGTGCATAGGTGGAGCTGTACCGAAACATTCCAAATGTTCAGTTACTTGCCACGAAGTCAAGCAGTTCTTTCTAATTCTACATCTTTCATTTTGGCAGTAAGAGATAATAGTTTTTATTATAAATTATCACAGGCACAGGAAGGGAATAAGGATATGGAATTCTGTCATCAGCTCACACACATTTTTGCTCACAAAATCCTTCTAGTTTAAGGCAAGAGACTATTCTTTCTGGATGGAATCACAGTGAATGTTCTGCTGTGATCCACAGACCTGGACACGCATGGCATGGCAAGGACTAATGTCTCTCTCTGTACGCTGTTCTCTATGAGACAGTGGGCTGAACAGCACGGACCCTGCACTCGGGCTCCCTGGCAGTGCTGCCACTCAGCCATCTATTTCCTCCTTCAGGTCCCCAAGGAAGAGATTCGCAACTTCCCTGGTTATTTGTGACACCATCTGGCAACTCTAAATGAAACTAGATCTAGGCAATATATGTGAATGTTTCCCTCTGCCTCCATCATTCCTCTTTCCCACAAGTTTCTGTCCTTCATATTTCTACTTTCAAAACTGAAATCCCTAAAAGCTAGATCTTGAAAATTGTTTAAGATTCCACACCAGAAATATTTTCATTTGCATAAGGCAAGCTGGAATGTCTGAAAGCCTCCCTAAAACACAGAAATAAATATCTAATAGTGGAAGGTGTGACACTGGAAAAGATATTTTGAAGAAAGGCATGGCATTTCCTCCACGCCCCTTAAGTCACATGTCCATGGCCGTGTGCTACACCTATGCCATCTGGAAAAGGTTTTTCTAGGACAGTTCCAAAATATTCCATCCATCTGTCAGATCATGTGTCAACCATGTGTCTCAATTTCTAGTTCAGAAAATATGGCCCCTGCACTTACATCAGTCCTGCTGACAGTTGCTTCTAACCCAAATGCTGATTTGATCTTGGTGGGGAAATTGTTTATTGCCTGATCCTTAGTAAACATGGAGACGCCCACCTCAAGGGCATCTCATCTCTTTCTCATAAGTACATTAACAAACTAGAGTTGGCTTTCTCCCTCCACCCTTCTTCTCTGACCAAATGAACTCGGTTCACTCGGACTTCCACAATTCAGCTGGCACTGTCCAAGGCATTGAAAAACACATAGCAAGTATCTCTTATATAAATCAAGCTCAAAATTTTCTTCCTTGTCTTCCCTCTGTCTTACATCCCCAAGACTAAAAGCTCTAATAAGCTCTAGAGCTTAATGCAAGGACTAATACAGTAGTGAGGAAGCCTTTCCATGGGAGAATAAAGGGGTGAGCCCCCTCCCGTGTGACACCAGATTTGAAGCTACTAGCAAACAGTTGACTTCAGAATTCTCAAGCACACTGCATGCTAGAAGATAGTTTCTGATTGTTACGGCCATGACATCTAGAACCCCGGAAGCTGATCACCACTTAAGTAATATTAGATAAACGTAAACAGTGTACTTGTAACTTTAATTAATGGTCTGCAAATATTTAGTATATGCCCATATAAGTGAACTGTAATTTTCTGGAAACAGATGTTTTGAGAAGTATGCAAAAATTATGAGTACTGCCACTTCCAAGCCCCAGGTACCAGTGCTGACTGTGCTTCGTGGACATCTCCCAGTGCAGCGTGGGTGGGAGAGCATCATGCAGAACTACCTGCCTTGATGATTTCTGGCATTTTTTAAATATTTTAGCTGAGAGAATATGTTTGGTGAAGAAAAAAATCATTGTGAATTTGTCCACTTATTTCTTGAATACAGACTGGGCATGATGGCACTCACCTGTAATCCCAGCTCTTGGGAGGCTGTAAACAGGTGGATCACTATGAGTCTGATCTAGTAGTGAGACCCTGAACACCCTGTAGACCCTTCCCTAAAAAATACAAAAAGAAAAAAGAAAGAAAGAAAGAAAGAAAGAAAGAAAGAAAGAAAGAGAGAGAGAGCTTTTTATTGATTGCTTACTATTTTTTTTTTCCTGCAGGGAGTGGGTAGATAGATGAGAGCAACTGTCCTTATACAATTCACAACCTAATACAGTGAGGCAACCTAATATATAAGCAAAGGTATTAGATTATAAAAGGAAGCAAAACATAAAAAAGAACATTTAGCCAAGTTTCTGGAAACTCCATCCTGGGATGCCACTGAGATTCCCTTTATTCTTTTCTCTTCTTTCTCTGAAGCTATGGAACAAGACAAGAGCCAGGATGAAGCAAGCACACCAAGGACCCACAGTAGCCCTGGAGCCAGATCAAGGCCTTGGGGTAAAAAGCCTTTCCCTGTCGGCCTGAGTTCTCTCTACTGCCCCAGAGCAGCCCACCTCAGAAAAGGAGACAACAAAGTCTTGGCCTCTGCGCAGTTCACAAGCAAACCCAGCCAATTACCCAGGGTAGGAGCAGAGAGCAATGGCCCCTTATCATTTGTTAGTCTCTGACCTCTCAGAGAAAGTGATGAAAGTGATAGGCCTGCTCTCCAAGGGGGTTATTCCATATGCTTGCAAGGAAGTACCGATCAGCAACTCTCGCTGTCATGGGGCTGTAGTGTGTTTATTATCTGACAGGCCTGTCCTTGCTGAGTACTCTTGAGCCCACCACCAACTCTGGAGGGCTCTGGTCACTTATTGAGGGGGCTTAATTCAACTACCTCAAGCAAGCACCCTTGGAAAACGAAAGCCAAAATCTCACCAACACAAAATCACAAAGATAAGAGACTTTCATAATCAATACACGAAACCCCTGAAGGCCTACTGGAATTAGCTTTGTGCTGTCTGGGAGCATCACGAGGTGACGTTTACTGATATTTAAGAACTGAGAAAAGAGGTTAGGAAGACAGACATGTATATAAAAATTATTAACCTAGTAGCACTAAAGTAAAATAATGCAACTGAAAAGCAAAAAGAAAATAAATGCATATTTTTCATCCTGAGGAACATAGGACACTGCAGACAGAAATCATTATTAATAGCACTTATGATGACAACTCATACGTTAATGGTGAAAGCAATAATTGTAGAGTGCACTCTCACTCTGGGTAGGCACAGCTCAGCAGAGAGAAGGAACACAGTCGACTCAAACGGAAGCCTGAATCATCACAATTCTGAGGTAGACATTCGCACTATGATAGCTCCTCTTCATTTATTAACCCTAAAGTTGTGTTGTAAGGAGGTCAATTGAGCAGAACACCAGCAAAAGGAATAATGAGTACCCATGGCTCTAGAAATTTTCAATCTACCTGCTTTATTGACAAACAGAATATATTCTGTACCAAACCCAGTTCTTCTAATTTCACGTCAACCTTGAAGCAACCTTGAGCACTCAGGACAGTTCAAGTGGTCCAAGTGGGCTTGTCCAACTTTCTCTGTGAATTACCTTTTCATCATTATATAGGGCATGTTCTGATGTACCAGATTTTCTTTTATGATGCTTAGACAAATCTTCCTAAGAAACGATGTTAGCTAGTTTTCTTTCAAGTGTGTACATCCCTTATTTCACTTCTGTGATTAAAGTGTTCAAAGTGTACCAGCAGCTTATCTCCTATTACAGCATTCACATGGAATGAAACTGACCTGTCTGATTTTTCTTCTCCTTGTCAATTTTCAGTCCTGGTAATATGTTCTGCTTTTATTTCCCCAGATGGTTAATTCTACTTGCTTTTAAATTTTGCTTTGAACTTGAACTTATAAATATGTTTTATTTTCAGTTTTCTTTGTCATATTTAGTCTCTGACAATAACAACGGTAATTATCAATGCTTATTGACTTGTGTGTTCTCACTATTCTCAGATCTGCATGAATATTATTTTTACTAACTGTTCATATTAAGGCAGGGGCTATAGATCCTTTGTCAGTGTCAGCCGGGTGAATGAGTCACAGTCATTGCTAGACCAATTTGCTCTCTGTGAAAGCCTGAGAGAATGTTTTCTTTCCATGTGACTCTCCTTAGGCACACTCCACATTGTCGATCACTTTCCTCTGTGGCCCCATAATCTACTTGATCAAGAAATTTGATTGTCTGCATCTTGTACTATGAATAACCACTATGAAGACAACAATATGCAATGTAGTAATTATTGTCCTACTAATCAGTTTTAAAACTGTCTCATTGCTATTTGTTTCTCAATAAAATTAATAAAAGAAAACAAAAACAAAGGTTCATGCTGAACCTAATACTGAAAAAAAAAGGCAGGGGCTACTACTGCCTTCATAGTCCAGACAAAAGAACTGACACACACTAAACTAATGGCCTGCCCAACACCACACCTGCAATAAGTGACTAAGACAGGAATCAGATATGCACAGTCTGATTTGAAAACTACAGTTCTTAAACACTCCATGTGTATAAAGAAAACATTAATAAACAAAATTA
>NW_004524820.1:2019702-2035365 GCF_000260255.1 Octodon degus | reverse complement strand
TTAATGAATAGAATGATTTGTTCTAATGGTGTTTGTAAATAGGATCACAAGTCTGCATCTTGTACAGCAATTGCCCACTAAGAAGAATATATGCAGTGTATTATTTGTTGAAAAATAAAAAAAAATAAAAATAAAAATAAAAAAATAAAAAGAAAGTGAGTGAACAAATGAATTAAATCTTCAATGTCACTCATAATTAACAAAAATGAAATAAAATAAAAATTCACTGGCAGAGCTCAAAGTGTCATCAATTATTTAGTATTTATCAGAATTGGAAAATGGAGCTGTGGTAAAAATTGGCTAACCAGCATTCACACAGTGCTACTGGGGACTAAACCACTCCAGTGCCACCTCTCTGGAGTCTGTAATATGTTTTAAAAGTTAATATACCATACTTGAGCCCAGAAATTGCACCATAAGAAATATATTGAAAGGAAAAATATTTTAAGTATAACCCGTGTATGTGCAAGATGCCCACTGAAGCTAAATAAATAATAGCAAAAATTTATAAAAATGACAACGATCCAAATATTAATGATAGATAACATGAATCAGTATAGCTCATCCACTTTAAGGAATACTATGAGGTTGTCAGAAAGAAATTAAGCTCTCCATGTGTTGATACAAAAACAAAGGAAGGGGCAGCCAGATAGCTCAGTGGACTAAAGCGCCTGTTTAGACAGGAGCAGTGACTGGGATTCAATCCTCTGTTTGCCATGCCAGCCCCACCCCCAGGGTGAGCTGAGATGGCAATTGAGACTGGGTGTGGTGGTGCCCACCTGCAATCCCAGCACTCAGGAGGCTGAAAACAAGAGGATCACTATGAGTCCAATCTGTGTAGACCTCATTCTAAAATACAAAAAAAAAAAAAAAGAAAAGAAAAGAAATTGCAAGTTTGCATACTGCAGTCTAATTGTTCACAAATGGATATACATCGATAAAATTTAAATCTGAAAGAATAATTATAAAAGTATTGGCTTCTCCTAGGTAATGAAACTATGATTTCTAATTCTTTCTTTATTTCTTCCACATATAGTATGTATTTATATAGTATTTATATTTACTATATAGTGATATAAAATTTATATTTAATGCCCACTGTGTTTATATACTACATATTTATGTGGAATTCTTCATGTGACCTAAGATGTTTCAGTAAGTCTAAACATTCTTTCTATAAACAAGAAAAGCCTATTTGCAGGCAGGTAGGTAATGGTACAAAGCATTACCTGCTATGTGTCAAATGAACGGAACCGTCCCTGAAGGGCAGGCATTGCCCTCTGTGTGCTCTGGTTTCCAGAGCTGAAATGTGCCGCAATGCTTACGCACTCTGCCCATGCAGGACTACTCTCCTCATGCAACTGAAAAGGGCTTAGAAGCAAAGATCTGGGCCGGGTGCCTGCCCCGGGGATTTCGTGCAACTCCCGTGAGCTGCAGAGGGGCCCAGAGACAGCGCCCACGTACCACGTGGCTCCCCAGAGGACGGAAGCTGGGACGCAGGCTTTGCCAAGCCGCAGAGCCAAGGCTAGTAATGGGAAATAAGCCAGACAGAGACCAAAAAAAAAAAAAAAATCTGAAAAGTTTATTATTAATATTATTGTCAGTTGTCATTGTGCACTTTCTTGGGCCCCCGGTTAGACTTTTTGCTCACACCAGACTATCGGAGATCATTTTCATTGCCTTGGTAATGCAGAATTCAAAAAATGGACACTGGTGAACTGTCAGAAGCCTACAAGCCCCAGAGGCTTCTTATTTACATGTGAATCTTTGTTATCCTGGGCACGTCCTCCCAGTCCTCAAAGGGACTGTAGTGTCACTGCAGCTGACAACGGGCAGAGCTCCTGGCTGTGGAGCCCAGACCTTGCCAGGATGTAGCCCGGGGCACAGGGAGAATCTGGCACTCCTAAAAACATGCCTGCCGCTTCTCAGTTGCCCCCCACCCTCCCGAGCAGTACTGCTTTCTGCAATAAAGAACAATCATTTCCTCCTAATATTCCCAGAAATTGAAAATGACACAACGCTGCACTAAATGCTGTCAAAGGAGTATTCCAGCTCAGTTTAACCCAACGTGAAGTCGGGGAAACAGCTTCATTGGCGCCCTACTCTCGCACATTAAGTACAGCAGAGGGTGCCTCCGATACTGAGCCATTGGTATAAGCTATCTGAAACTTGGGTTTTTCCTGTCCAAAAGAAAGCGACGGTTGGCTCTTGACCTTGGCTCTTCATCTCTTCCCCAGCAGCGTGCGGAGACACAAAGCAGCTTCTGCTTCAAACACCCTCAACGTGTACTTGCAGCGCTGCATTGAAACTCGTTTCTGAAACGCTTTTTCTTGTTTTGATGAGAAGTACGCCTTGTACTCCACACGGCATTAAAGAGTGGAAATCTGAGTGGATGATGCAGAAGCAACATTGAGTGCTGTCCACAAAGCAGTATTAATTTCTCTCTTGGTCTTAATTCTTGGTGGCCACGGCAGCATGACACCTACTGTCTGTTCCGTCCTCAAGAGCAGCCAGGGGGCTGCTGGCCTAAAAACATAAGGGCTTAATCTCTTGCTCCTTTCTGTGAATCGAGTCGTCCTCAATTCTGTCTCTAATTTTCGACTTCATCAGAACCCATCGAGCCATAGTGGGCGGTTCTGTGTGTGTGAACATCAAACCTGCATGTGACTGCAAATACTCCTGAAATGCTCTGGTGACTTTTCTTATTTTAAATATCAGATTTTCAGAGTAAGCTGTTTAAGATTCAGCCCCCTATTTTTGCCATAAATAGTTTCATTCCTGACATCTTTCCAGAGGGTGTTTCTAAGCAGTGCCCTTTTAGCAGAAGGCCCTGCAGCCTAAGCAGATTTTATCACAATAACTGCACTGATTAAATTAAAGGACACTTGTGAGGTGTTTTTTTTCCCCCATTTGTTTCTTATGAAATGCTCCAATAAATGGGTTAAATTACCTGTGTCTGAGAAAGAGGGTAATATTCTCTTGTTGGCTTCTTCCCCTATTAAACTGTTTTAATAGACACCAACTTTCATTCTACACAATGTCTTTCATCCAGCTAACAATCTCACAGCATCAAAATTCTTCTTGTAATTAACTCATAGCTATTACTTCCCCCCCAAAAAAATCCCCCAAATTTGCTTACTTGCCCAGCATTCTTCTAAACTCTGCTTAGATCTCATCAGAATCGATAGCAGAGAGCATAAAAGGTTGCTTTGCAAGGCGCTAGATTATTTATTGGTGGTGCTCTCTGGCAACTTCCTGTAGCTTGTCAGAGTGCAGGCCTGAACTCGGCCAATTACCACAGGTGAAACAGACCAATGCTCCTAAGGAAAATTTGATAAGCTTGGTTTCTCTTTCCTATTACCTTTTGGTTAGAATTTCACAGGGCTTAAATCAAGCAGCATCTCCTAGGGATTTCAGAGCTGTTCCTTTCTTTATGAGCACAGGGGAAAGGGCAGGGAAATGACGTTCTAATCAAATTCAGACTTCATGCAGTTGGCGATCAGTGGGCTTTCACATTTGGGTCTGGACTGTTTGTTCAGCTTCAGTGTCAGGCCATGGATAACAGTGTCCAATAAAGCATAAAAGCATATGTCCTATAACACTGCTCCTACTTGTTATCCAGAGGGCCCTGGAGAATCACTGAGAATAATGTAATTAGTAGAAATGTGCCATTGTACAGGAAGGATAAGAGGGAAGACAAGTTTATTTCTGCATATAAGTAACTTAAGTACAGCTTAATCCAGCTGCCCAGTGGACCATCGAAAAACCCTTTCTTTCCAAAATCAGAAGCACTGGAGTCAAGAATTAAAGCTAATTGAGAGAAAGATTGAAAAATTTCGTGTGGCTGCACTGGTTTATCTATGTAAATACTGCATCTCTGCCCAAATATGTTCATATAGCCTCTCTGTAATCTTTCATTAACATCAATGTATTGTGCAGAAATACAATTGATTTTACCTTCAGAGAATGCACCCTTGGGGCAGGGGAGGCGCTGTGTTGCTAATCGCATGTGGTTGATCTGTGTTACCAGGAGCAATGGAGTCATAATAATGTCAGTTAGTATGTGCTGAGGTCACACTCCATGTGCTTTGCACAGATACTCCCTGTAATCTTCACTATAACTAAATGAAGCATGTGGGACTGGGAAAACAGTTCAGCAGATGAAGTACCCACCTGGCAAGCACAAGGACCCAGGTTTGATTCCCGGTACCACATGCCATGCTGGTCCAGCTCAGTGCTGGCCGCCAAAACCAGACATGGTGGTGCACATCTGTAATCCCAGCACCGAGCAGGCTGAGACAGGAGGATCACATTACAAGTCTAAGTGGTGTAGTGAGACCCTGTAACAAATAAATAAATAAATAAATAAATAAATAAACAATTTTAAAAAAAAAATTAAAATAGGGCAGGGGAGATGACTCAGTAGAATAAGTGCTTCCCTGGCAAGCACAAGGGTCTGAGTTCAATCCCTGGTTCCGGAAAATAAAAAAACAAAATAAAACTAAAATAAATGAAAGGTAAATGAACCACAGTCTGTTGCTATTCCCATTTTATAGATGACAAAACCAAAGTTGAACAAATGGGTCACAGTGATGCTAACAAACAGAACTGGGAATTGATTTGATGCTAAATCTACACAGTGAACTGCTACCCCTTGTTAACTTCGTTATGTCTTAATTCAAGGAGAATTTCCAGAAACCTCTTAGAGTGAAAGACTTTTTTCTTCTTCAGGTGGGAATATTTACTGCCACGCTATCTGCAAAAATATGGCCTAGAAAAAGTGAGGGTGACTCCAGTCCCCAAGGCTTTTACTTTCAAGCTACCATAGAACAAGTTGCCCTTCACCCTCTCCTCATATCACAGAAGCCATGATATTTATCCCTCATTCCCCCTCTGACACCTTCATCTTCTACTTCCATCTCTCAGAAAAAATTACTATTGTAAACTTTATGTATAACTTTATGTTCACCATTAAATGCAGAAGAACATGCTAGGTAGGGACTGTATTTTTTTCCCCAGATTGCCCCACCTTCTCCCTGATACACAACCTCCCCTTCCTCCTTTATGATCCTCTCTGCCATACTCTGTTCCTTATTCTCCCACTTATTTTTTTTTCTTTTGAAGCAAGGGCCCCAAGAGTATAGATGCACCATGCATCCATTAAATTGATCTTTATTCTATTCACTCTCCTGTGACCGTATAGGCTGTCTTTCTGTGACTGTAAAATTGCATTCTTGCCATGAGTTTCATCAGGACTAAGGCAACCAGAAACTGTAACTGTAAAGAGTTAACCTTTCCATAAGTAGGTTTCCTATCATCGGGAATCCTTCCTGATGACTCTGTTATCTTTTTCTCTAGTGCTGTTGCTTTGTTACATTCATTGTGTTCTTTTCAGAATAATTTTTTTTTTCCTTGGGACCTGCTTGTAATGCATAATGCTATCTTCCTTGTGGGAAATTCAGACATTTCTCAATCATTTTTGGATCCTTTGTTCTTCCCCTCCCATCTCCCTCCCTCTCGCATTTGGTCTCTTTTCATTTGCAAAATATTCATGTTCCTATTTCTTATTCTATGTCTTTTATTTTGCTCTTTATATTTTGTTTTCCAGAAAAGAAAAACTATGTTTTATTTAGACTTGTATGTCTCATTTAATTCACTTAATATTATAGCCTCCAGGTGCATCCACTTTCCTACAAATGATCTAAGTTTTTCTTTCTTTGTAGCAGTATAGTGCTTTGTTGTGAGTAATTACCATGTTTTCTTTACTGATTTATCTATTGATGGACATATATATAGACTACTTCCAAGATTTAACTTTTATGAATTATGCTAATATAAAAATGAATATGTATGTATCAGTGCAGTATGATGTCTTCAACTCTTTCAGCAAGAGTTGAATGAAATTCCTATTTTTAGAATAAGAATGAAGAGTTCATCTGGGTTGAATGAAATTCCTTTTTGGTTTTCTTGAGGAATCTCCAAGTGATTCCCCTAATGATTGTACTAAACTTTTTCCACTAACCACTTCAAAGGTTCCCTCTTCCCACAGTCTTGCCAACATTGGCTACTACTCGATGTCTTCATGATGGCCCTTCTTTCTAAGGAAAGATGCAATCTCAGTGTTGGATTAATTTTCTTTTTTCCAATGGTCAGAGATAGTAAACATTTTTTCACATATATATTGGCCATTTATACTTGTTCTGAGGAGAATCCATTGTTTTTAATTTTATTACTCAGACTCAAAACAAGAGAAGAAGGAGGATATAGTCTCTGAAGAACAGACAAGGTGCTAAAGAGTTGAGGAACTAGAGTCTTGGGCAGAACAAGAGCTTTAGTTGTGTCATTCCCAGCCCCACACATAACCCGTCTATGCAACACCCCTTATACTCAGAAGACCAAGGATAATGTTGTTTACCAGCTGGCTGATTTCACAAATAAATCTCTTCATACTGAAAAGTGAATGGATGTCACAAATGGGCAATTTGTCAGACAAATATTCCTGCATTTTCTATTTGTCCTATATTATTATTATTATTAATACCATGACTCCAACAGAGATTTATCCAGCTATAGGACTGTCGAAGCACTAGTTCCTTGTTTATAGATGCAGATTTCCCTTAAAATTCTATCCGATAATTCCCCTTATGTGATTGTCTTGTCTTATTTTAAAATAATGGGTTCCAACAAAAGCCCAACTTTCTCTCACCACAGAAATAGTCACCTATAAGATTTTTACAGACACTTCAGTGTTATTTTGTGGTTTGTAACTATATTTTTAGGAATAAACAATTACATATTTTACACAGAAATTTAGAAATCTAACCATATACAGCATTGTACCAAGACAGTTTTATGACTTTTTTTCTTGTCTCTTGTTTTCATTTATTACCCTTTTTAAAAAAACAAATATTTACTTGAGAGACAGTATAGCAGTAATTGGTATGACATAACAAGCAGTATGTATTTAGAAGACCAGAATGACAGGCATTCCAAGCATGACCCTACTATTACACAGTACAGTTGCTTAGTTAACAGGTATCAGTATATATAGTTAGTTAGGGTAAGAATCCTACCAATTAACTGCTAGTTTCAAAAACCTGCTAAAGATTCTCAGGATTATTGCCTTAACCCTCTTGTGTATATAAAAGTGTGGCTTTGCCCCTGTCATGTTTCCTAGCTTTTCTCCTTGCCCTCTCTTCATTGTTTAACCCTTAAGTTCTCACTTTCCTTTTAATAATGCTATACCTTTCTATTTTTATTTCTTATTTTCAGTTCTTATACTAGAGACAAAATGTGGTATTTACACTTGTGGGTCTGGTTTATTTCACTTATAAATATATCTTTAAGTGGCATCCACTTAAATATAAAGGCTTTGAGTTTATCATTCTTTATAGCTGAGTAATAATCCATTGTATAAAAATACCACATCTTTTTCAACCATTCCTCAGGTGATGGGCATCTTGGTTGTTTCCAAGATTTGGCTATCATAAATTGTGCTGCTGGAAACATAGGTACACATACATCACTATGATATGACGTTTTCAGTTCCTCTGGGAAAATTCCCAGTAGAGAGAATAGCTGGTTTGAATGGGATTTCCATTCTTAGTCTTTTAAGGACTGATTTGCATAACGGTTGCACCAGGCTACATTCCCACCAGCAGTGGAGAAGGGTTCCTTTTCCCCCACAGCCTCTCCAACACTTGTTGTTGGTTGATTTCTTTATGATAGCCATTCTTTCTGGGGTGAGATGATATCTCAGTGTTGTTTTAATTTGCATTTAATGGATGGCTAGTGATGTGGAGCATTTTTTCATATATCTATTCACTTCTTTCATTTCATCCTCCTAGATGTGTGTGTTCATCTCAGATGCCTATTTCTGGACTGGGTCTTTAAATTTTGGGGCCCTAGTGTTTTTTAGTTCTTTATAAATTCTAGCGAGCAGATCTTTGTCTGAGTACTTATTTGTCATGATTTTTTCCAAATTTGTGGGTTGTCTTTTCACTTTGTTGGTAATTTCTTTTGATATGCAAAAACTTCTCAATAAGAGGTCATCTCAGTTGTTAATTCTTTCAAGTGTTTCCCATTCAATTTGATTTTTGTTCTTGAACCCTTTGCCTACGCCTATGTCTTCAAGAGTTCCTCCTACTTTTTTTTCCAGGAGATTTAGTGTTTCTGATTTAATGTTTAGATCTTTAATCCATTTTGACTTTAGTTTGGTGCACAGTGATAGACCTGGGTCAACTTTTAGTTTTCAGCATGTAGAGAGCCAGTTTTTCCATCAGTTTGTAACTATAGAATGAACTCACAATACCTATCTTCAATCTAGAGTTCCTTTCATGTTGTTTTTGCTAAAGACCAAGAACCAGTTTGTTCTGAAATTCTCACAAAACCTCAGCTTTATTTTGGTTGCTAGACTGTAAAGTCAGCTCTGCCATGAGCAATGCCTCCAGCCTGGATTCATGCGTTGCGCGTTTTGCCTCCCCTTGAATTTTTACTTGTCCCTGTGTCTTGGTGTTGGCCAGTAAAATGTGGTAGATGCAGTACCACACGTCTCAGAGACTAGATCATGAAACTATTTACTGCAGTTCACCTCTTGGTTTCCAAAGTTTGTCACTCCAAGGAAAACCAGTCATTATAGAAAGGCTGACTACTCTGAGACCATCTGCTTTGAATAAGCCCAATGAGCCAGACAGGGGAACTAACTGGTGGAAACATGTTCTTGGCTGATCCTAGCTCAGCAGCTCTCCCAAAGGCAACCAGACATGGGAGAGGAGATGCCATCTTGAGCATTCAGGGCCTAAATGACTCAGTTGCAGCCTCTATCTGACTGTAAATGCAAGAGAGCCTGCTCTTAGTTACTCCATAGAACCATAAGAGATAATAAAGCATTGTTTACACTAAATTATACAGTGGTTTGTTACACAGCCGTAGTTAAGTAACACATCTGCCTTTCATCGAAGCCAAACCCCAGACCCAACCTTCTCAGTTGCTCCTCAGTACCATAAGGACTCAGTATTTCAGTTTCCACACAGGAATCAGGGACAAGTTCTCTGTGATACCCCCCAAGGCAAATACAATAAGATTTGAAGGGTGCAGTTCTGAGATACAGAAGTGAGTTTCACTAATATGCCTCTTTCTTGTAAGTCAGTGTCAAAACTAGTAGCCTAAGAAAGGTACCTTTTAAAACATCAAAATAAATCAAGAATTGTGACAAAAACAAGGCAAAGGAGTTGACAGTGTCCATGGTCTTCTCAGTCCAAATTCACAATGATCATTGCATCTGCAGTTTAGGATATGATTGCTTTGTGAGGGTGTTAGCCGCAAGAATGCAATGTTAGCTGTTTCTTCCCAGGGTTCACCTGAGATAGCTTATCATTGAAAGCTACTTGTGCTGTAATTCCTACACTTGTAGAGGTCAGAGTATGAACTTCCAGTGGAAGGTATCTTATACAAAATAAGTTGACTATATTTTCTAATCTCACTTCTTGTAAGAGATGAAAGAAGTTCTACTGGAAAGAAGTAATCTAGAAGGGTATGGTTAAAAATATTATTTTGAATAACTTCACTGTTCTGTGTTTTACACATACAACTTGAAATAACATTTTACTCAACTTCTTTTGTAGAAGAGAAATTAGTTTTCATATATTAATTATCTCTATAAATAAAGATATACATTATGAATTGTCAAAAAGTGAGACTTCCAGAAGGCTTACTTAAAATTGGCCCTAAAATACATATAGTAATGCTGGAATTTTGAATATACTAATCCATGAAGCACTTATTTTAAGTATCATATTAAATTACCATCATAAGAAGAATAAATAAAATATAGAAAGACCTTCTGAGAGACAGAGAAATAGAGACAAAAAGAGACAGGAGAGTGATTGAGAGAGTCTATATTCACATAACTTTTATTGAGATACATTGTTCTGTATTATTATTAGTTGTCATTGTTAATATGACGGTTAATCTAAACCAATTGGTTTGAGAAAGACTGAGGATTATTAGAGCACACTTGTGGGTTATGTGGGTATACCCTGGAGGCACACCCTTCAAGACTGTCTCTTATCTCCTGACATTCTCTCTCTCTCTCTCTCTCTCTCTCTCTCTCTCTCTCTCTCTCTTTCTCTCTCTCTGTCTGTCTGATTCCTGGTTTCCATGAGTATAGAAGCCTTCCTGGCTTCCACACTTCCTGGCTTCCACATAGTTGTTTTCAAATTAGTCTTCAGTGTCCAACACCCAAAATTCAAATTCTCACCATGTTCTTATGCATAGGAACTGGCTTCTCTGAATCTCTCCTTTCAAATAAAGGAAATGACACAAACTGAACTTAAAGTAGGTGTTCAATCAAGGTTTGCAGGAAAAAAAGAGTTATGGTAAGGATTAAATTAGCTGTAGAGTTGTCATAAAAACTGGAAATATAGATGTGTACACTTTCAGAAAAAGATAAATATTGAGTTTGGCTGCTTTCTTAAACTGTGTAGAAATAGAATTGTAAGTAAGAATACATATATCAAGTGTTCAATAACATGCCATTCTTTACTTTTTGTACTGGAAGAGGCATATGTGTGCAGCACTGTGTAGAAACACAAGACACCAGAACAATCGGAGGAAAAGGGAATCAGCCAGTTTGGAGGAGGTTGCTTAGTAAGGAAGCCAAAACTAATATGAGCAACACGTGGTAGTTTCACAGGTTAGAAAAGTATTGAAATTGCTCTTAGTTATACTTGGTGTACATTCCAATGTGACTGACACTAATACATGTACTACTCTACATCTATGGAATTTTACTACTCTCTTTAGTTAAATAAAAACCAGGGAACACCCCAGTATATAAAACATACTGCAGAAGCACATATGTGTTGTCTATTTTTATGAATTAAGCACTTTGTTTATAATTACTTGTTCTTAATTTGACCCTAAGCTTGAACTTTTCCTTCTGGAGCTATTTAATTACTGTCAGAGAAAGACTCAGTGGTAGGGGAGGAGTCAAGAACATTAGTGGCAAATAAAAAAAGGAACATTAGTGTCATAGGCAGAATGGCTTAAACCAAGACAAAACAGAGACTGAAACCTATCCCAGGAATGTCATTACATGCGTTTCAAATTTGTGTCCAAAGCAGTTCATTTTTTTAATGTATAGAAAAAACACAGAGCTATGTCAGAAAAATGGTAAATATTAGATAGAAATTTGGTATTCTGAAATTATAAGAAAAGAATTATTATACCTGTAATCCCTCCCAAGATGTCCATTTTTCAACACAGACTCATCTCTATTGGTTAAAGACTATAATTGCTAAGACAAATTAATGATTTGATCGTGTTTCAGAAAGACATATATTGATGATGGAATGAAAATGTTATATATAAGAATGATCCTTAGGGGGGCCAGGGAGATAGCTCAGTAGAATAAGTGCTTGCCTGGCAAGCACAAGGGCCTGAGTTCAATCCCCAGTTCCAAAAAAAAAAATGGCTTTGACCATTTTGTATTTGTATACACAGAATAGTTAGGATAAATATTCAGCTACTTTCTCTTAATTCAATGAGAAGAAAGATTTGTACTAATGGTGTTTGGGCAGGTTATCATGTCTGCATCTTGCACTATGAATAACCACTATAAAGACAACAATATACAATATATTACTTATTGAAACTGTCCCACTGATCGGTTTTGAAACTGTCTCATTGCTATTTGCTTCTCAATAAAATTAATTTTAAAAAAGATACTGTACTGGGATAACCTTGTTTGTATCTTTGAACTTCAGTACTTCTAACTCCTTCCAAATTCTCCTCCTATCCTAAATTTCCACATGGCTGGGATTTGATTGTTACTGTCTCAGCTCAAGACCAACTTCACTGGGGAAGCCTTTCCTAAACATTCTATGTGAAGTTCCCACCACTCCAGATCTTTCTGAAATCATTATGCTTCATTTTTCTCAAATACTACAGCATACCCCTAAAATACAAGGTCTTCTTTTTTATCATTTATTATCTCTTTCCCTTAATAAAGGTAAATTCCTGATATAATGGGGAAAAAGAATAAGCCTTAGCTTTGACTTGGTTTGTTTTCTACCTGTTAATGATTTCTAGTATGACACTTCTATAACATTGTAAATGTGCTTTCTAAGCCCACATAGTTCTCTGAGCTTACCAGACAAATACCCTGATTTATTTTTCATCTGAGAATTTAGTCCTGATTACAAGAAGGACTGAAAAATTGTTGGATCTAAACTTGTCATTGCCACTAAAAGATTAAATTCTAAACATAAAACTCAAATTAAGAGCCAACTTTCAAAGTATTTGCTTTGTTTTGTTTATTTTCTAAATACTTGAATATTTTAAATGTAATTTTTAAAAACAATGTTATATTTATCTCTTTCTACACCACTTTAGTATCCTCAAAAATTATGTACCATGGAGTTCATATGTACTCCTCTCTAACTTCTATTGTCAACCCAGAATTGAATTCAAACAATGTACTTCAGCCTTATATTCCTTACTGAATAGGCATGATAAAGAATGGTGCTTGTTTGGGCTTCTTATCATCTTGGTATATGTTCCACTTAGTATGTAGCACAAAGTGATTTTCGTAAGATTATTTTTGAGGCTCAAATAAGAAGTATAAGAAAGACAGGACTACAGAATGGTCTAGAAATATAACTTTTAACATCAATATCATCAAACAACCCATGTTATTAAAAAGTTCAAAGTATAAAATGGAAAAAAAGAGAAATAAAGGGGAAAGATCTTCCCCATGGAAGAAGTCCCTTCCACCTAAATGTAGCCAGGAGGAGCCCCTCTTGGCGTTCATGCTGAGTTTGTGGTGTCAACCAGCCATTTGCAGCCACCAGGAAAGGCATGGGCTGGACGCCCAGGACTACCACCCCACCTGTGTCTCACCAGCCTCATCTGCTACCTGCCCCTTCGCAGAGAGGAAAATGAGCCTCCACAATAAGATAAAAAATTAGCCAACTGAACCAAGAGCACAGAGGCTTTTCAGGTTAGGAAATTCTCTTTCATGGGACCCCAAGGTGACAAAATAATAGCAAAAGAAGCAAGAGTTAAGGACAACTATAGTTCAAAAAAAAAGGCTGGTGATGCAAAGTCCAAATTAAACTATATGCAGTCCCTTGAAGGACTTGATTTTTTTGTGTTAATTTTACATAAAATAGTTAAGCATTATATGCCTAGTATTGCAGAAGATGCCTTTAGGGAATATCATTATGCTCTACCATTTCGTTGATAGTGGGATCTATTTGTGATTTGCTAATTTAGCCCATTTTTCACTATTTATCAGAACTCCTTTTTCTGCTTTTGTTTTCTTTGTACTGAGGGTTGAACCTAGGGCCTTCACACTGAGCTATATCCCCAGTCTCCCTTCCTCCCTTCCTTTCATTCTTTTTTTCTTTCTCTTTTGAGATAAGTTCTCACTAAGTTACTAACTTGGTTGGCTGGTCTCCATATTGGGATCCTCCCGCTTCATCATCCTAGAATGCTAGGATTATAGGCATGTGATAACCACTCCCAGAAATTATCTCCAGTTTAACTGCTGCTGAAGGATACAAGGCACACCTCTGCACCTGCGCATTCCAATGCCAAGGTCACCATTTGACAAGACAAAATTTTGATCACCTGACAAATGAATAAATTTAATTATAATTTTATTGAGTGATACTCCCTCCCCAAAAATTCTCTATCTTGAGCCCTGAACTCTCCTTGCCGTCCCATATTTTCAACCAACAGATGTATATATCGAGGTACGCCATGTCACTTCAAAACTCAAACACCTAAAAATAAATTTGTCATCTTCACTCTGAAGCAAGCTCCTTTTCTGTCATTTCTATTTCTGGTAGCAGCATTCTATCAATCAAGCCTCCTCAAACCCTTCAAGTCATCTTATGCCGCTTCCTGTCTTCACCTTGCATGTGAACTCTTTTGCAAATCCAGTCCAGTCTTCTTTCTTACCACTTGTCCCTTCCAGTTCACCCCCACTGCCTCCCTCCAAGCTTTTCAAATCCAGTCCTGAAATGTTGCACTTAATGATTTTCCTATGCTGTTACCTGCCTCACAGGTGTAGCACCCAACCTGCAAAGTCTTCCCAAACTATGACTTTCATCTCCTCAGGCTCTTTGCAAAAGCAGTCATGCATCCCTACCCCCAAGAAATAAAGCAAGAACTTTTAAATCCATGCTTTGCTCCAGCTGTACAGCACCTACACTAAAAATGAGCTTTTTCAAATAGAGACCAGGTATCTCTGCCTACCCGCTATCAAGGACTCTTTAGCAAAAGTAGAACCATAGACATATTAATCAAATAAATGGTCTTGCCATGAGCCTTCATTGCTCTGAGTTTAATGTCCTTATGAAAAGCACTGGCCCATCTTTCCAAAAGGACTTCTTTCTTTCATAGTACACACACACACACACACACACACACACACACACACACACACACCATGCCAGTTTAAATTGAATGAGTTTTCTCACTGTCTCTTAGAGGTACTTTTTTTTAGTTTGGATAATTCTTCAGTTCTCAACGCCATGCTTTCTAGAACCTCTCTACACCTGAATACCCTCTGAACTTATAGAAAGCATAACCATTATTCCAAGTCACACTTCTGTGAACAATCTCAGACTGAATACAAAAATTGAGAGTGCACTTTGCCAGGCCACACCTGGAAGAAGCCATGGATCCCAACAGCCAGCAGAACCCACTGGGTCCACTTTGACGGGAAGAGGCGAAAGGAGCCCAGAACAGCAGCCAGACACAAGCCAGAGAGCACTGGGGAGCTTAAGTTCAGTACATCTAGACCTGGTGAGCCAAGACATACTGCTAAGCCACATGGGGCCTACGCTGAGGCCCAGACCTAGAACAGCATCATCATAACACTGAGGTGGCATCAGGTAACTGGAGTGAGTTAATTCCTTGAAGAATCCAGGACCATGAAGGGGAGACAGAACTCAGGAGAACTGTATTATATATAAGTTCCCAATTTAAAAACTGCTTTTACACGGTTATAATGTTTGCTCCTATTGTCTAAAGTATAAGCACATAGAAAAGCTTGTCAATTTCTAAATTTTACTATCCATTACTACTATTTCAAATTGTACTATTGTAAATAGGAAAGCATATCTGCCTTAACCACATATTCTCCCTTGGGTAATGATATCAGAAGGTGCTTGGGGAAAAACTTCACTAAAGCCCTATACCAAAGGATGAAGGACAGTGCCAAATGAAAACCAGTATCTCGCTCTTAGTCAATAGAGAAGTCAAAATTTTGAGACAAACACAAAACAAGAATCTCTTTATGAGTTAAGTGTTTCTTGTATACAGCATATTGTTGGATTTTGTTTTCTAACCCACTATGCCAGTCTATTCCTCTTAACTGGTGAATTGAGTCCATTTCCATTGATGGTTATAATTGATGTGATGACTTACGATTGACATGTTATTTACTTGTTCCTTTTTGTCCTGTGTTTAATCGTTTGCTCTATTTAGTGGGTTCCTTCTGTTCTTGTTCATGGAGTTCTGATCATTTTGGTCCCTCTCTAGAATATCTTTCAGTAGTCTGTGTAGGGTTGGCTTTGTCATCATGAAATTCTTTAGTTGTTCTTTGTCATGGAAGTATTTCACTTCTCCATCAAACTTGAAAGAGAGTTTTGC
>NW_004524820.1:2017028-2019602 GCF_000260255.1 Octodon degus | reverse complement strand
TGTTCTTTGTCATGGAAGTATTTCACTTCTCCATCAAACTTGAAAGAGAGTTTTGCAGGACACAGTAGTCTGGGCTGGAATTTGTTTTTATAGAGGACTTGAAGTACTCTGCTCCATGTTCTTCTTGCCTTCATGGTTTGTAAAGAGAAGTCAGCTGTAATTCTGATGTATTTTCCTTTAAATGTGATCTGCTTCTTTTCTCTAGAGGCTTTCAGTATATTATTCTTGTGCTGGATTTCTGGGATCTTGACTATTATATGTCTCGGTGTATTTTTAATTGGGTTGAAGTTATTTGGCATTCTATATGCTTCAGTTACCTGAATATCAGATTGTTTCCTCATATTTGGGAAGTTTTCTGCTATTACTTCTGCCAGTAATCTTTTTATATCATTTATATTGACTCCTTCTTTCTTTCTTTCTTTTTTTTTCTTTTGGTGGAACCGGGGATTGAACTCAGGCCCCTGAACTTGTCAGAGAAGCACTTATTCCACTGAGCCATATCCTTGGCCCCGGCTCCTTCTTTCTCATTGATGCCTATTAGTCTCACATTGTTCATCTTTGCATCATCTTACAGGTGAGGGATTATTTTTTCCTGCATCCTAGTTGTTTTTAAGAGATCTTTTCTTACCTTTTCACTAGCTGCACCAGCATCTTCAAGATGTGAAACTATGTCTTCACTTTCACTCAAATGGTTTTGCAAGCTTGTGATTGAGATTTTAAGTTCCTCTATATCTCTTTACCTCTGCTTCATGTGATCTATTTTTTTGCTGTATTGCTCATTCACGGAATCCATTCTTTTTCTAATCTCCTCTTTCTTTATCAATGTCTCCTTTAGAAGCAGTTATTAATTCTTAAACTTGAAACATTTGTATTTCAGTATATGCAACTTGAAGATATACTTATAAGTGAAATAAACCGCATGCACATGTGTAAATATCTTATAGTCTGCCTAGTATAAGAAATCAAAAGAAGAAATACAAGTAGAAAGATATAACAAAATTAAAAGGAAAGCAAAAAAAGAGAAAAAAAGAAACAGTTATATTTTTTTTAAAAAAAGGAAAGTGAGAACTTGAGGATTGAACAACAAGAGGAGGGCAAGGAGCAAAGCTGGTAAACATGACTGAGGCAAAGCCATATATTTATATGAACAAGATGGGTAAGGCAATGATCCTGAGAAACATCAGCAGGTTTTTGAAGCTAGAAGCTAATTGGTAGGATTCTCACCCTGACTAACCATACATGCTCATACCTGTGAACCAAGCAACTGCACTGAAGATAGCAATGTATAATAGAAGGGTCACACTTGAAATGCCTGTCATTCTAGTCTTCTAAATACATACTTCTTGTCATGTCATACCAATTATTACCATACTGTCTGTCAAGTAAACGTTTGAGCTTTTAAAAAAAAAATAAGGGAAATAAATGAAAAAAGACACAAGGAAAATATTGCCACAGGACTGTCCTGCTACAATGCTGTATATGGTTAGATTTCTAAACTTCTGTGTAAAAATATGTAATTTTTTATTCATATTCTTTACATATTGTCCACTTTTAAAATTTTTATCTTCATATTCTGTAGGGAGTTAAAGTTTAACATATCAATATTTGATGGAAAATACCTGTTCCATGATATGCCTAGGATATTTGATATTCCGATAGATAGTGAGGTTAAACCCAACTGCATATGTTTTAGGGTAATAATAAGCTTGTCTTCTGGAGAGTTAGCAACCTAAGTATGCAGGCCAAAAATTAGAGAAATAGAAGGTCTGCAAGGACAGCCAACATTTTGACCCTAGACTTTCAAGGTCAGTGAAGACGCAGGACATAGGAGAACCTATACTATAACATCATGTAACTCAGTTGTGTCCCAAACCTTCTGATCAAGGAGATTATGGAGCCACAGAGCAATGCAATCGATGAAATAGAGTGTGCCTAAGGAGAGTCATATGAAGAGAAAACATTCTCTCAGGCTTTCACAGAGAGCAAATTGGTGAAGCAATGACTGTGACTCATCCACATGGCTGACACTCACAAAGTATCTGCAAACTGCGGTACAGAGTTATAGGATAAATCCTGAGGGTACTTGATTGACCTTATCAGATACAAAAGTTACACTTCTTGTTATATACGTCTTGCTTTACCTTGGTCTTAGCCATCCATCAGAAAAGTATAAAAATGAGGTAGATAAAGTAAAGCCATATTAATTTGCTGAGCTGTAAAAGGCTCAAGTCAACAACTTCTGCAGATAACACACTACTATTGTGGACTGCTAGACTGTGTTGGATTGTTTTTCTGAATTCACACACATATAGTATTTAGATGCCAATGGAATACCAATCTCTGAGAGGACTAAACAAAAACAAAGGGAGATAAAAAGGAAAGACCATTTTGTATCTGTAGATACAGAATAGTTAGAATAGATATACATCTTTTTTTACTTAATTCAATGAGAAGAAAGATATGTACTAATAGTGCTTTGACAGGATGTTACGTCTGCATCTTGTATTACGAATAATCACTAAGAAGATAGCAAAGTACAATGTATTAATTATTGAAACTGTCCTATTAATCAGT
>NW_004524820.1:2006001-2016701 GCF_000260255.1 Octodon degus | reverse complement strand
AAAAAAATAATAATAATAAAAATAAAAGTTCTCTCTGAAATAGAACATGACAAAATAAGAAGCAAAATGTATTCTTAGGCCGTGAACCCACCCAGAACAAAATGAGAAGACATCAGCATAGATGAAATTGGAAGCCACACACCTGAAATCTCGGAAATAACAGCAACTGAAATAAACAAATGCAGAAGGGTATAGAGGAAATCAAATCAGAAATTATGTCCCAGGCTAAAAAAGATAACTATAATGAAAGAATTTGTAAGCATTTCTTTTTTTTAATTTTATTGAGAAACAAATAGCAATGCGACAATTTCAAAACCAATTAATAGGACAGTTTCAATAATTAATACATTGCATATAGTTGTCTTCATTGTGGTTATTCATAGTACAAGATGCAGACATGATATCCTGACCAAACATTATTAGTACAAATCAATCTTTCTTCTCATTGAATTAAGAGAAAGTAGCTGTATATCTATCCTATTTTGTATATACAGATGCAAAATTGTCCATCACTTGCATACCCTTTTTTGTTTACTTTTGTCAGAGATGGGTATTCCATTGCCATTTAAATATTGTAGGTGCATGAATTCAGCAAAATAATCCAATATAGTCCAGTAGTCCATAACAGTAGTGGGTTTTCTGCAGGACTGGCAATGTGAGAAGTTGTTGCCTTGAGTCTTTTACAGCTTAGTATATTAATATGGCTTCACTTTTTGTACCTTGTTTTTATAGCTTTCTGCTGGACGGCTAAGACCAAGCATTTCTAAAGAAGACACAGATTTTTTTTAAATGGAGATGAATAGAAAAATGATAGAAACCTTGAATAAGCAATATAGAAAAGAAATAGAATGCATGAAGCAGATTCAAAGAGATATACAGAAGATTGAAAACACCATCACAAGGTGGCTAACCATTTGAATAAAAGTGAAGATAAACATTCAGACCTTGAAGACACCATTGCAGCTAGAGAAAAGGTAAAGAAAGATCTCTTAAAAACAAATAGCATCTAGAAAACAATAATTCAATGATGGCAAGATTATGCAAAGATGAACAACATAAGACTAAAAGGTATAAATGAGAAAGAAGGAGGCAATACAAATGATATAAAAAGAATATGAGTAGAGATAATAGCAGAAAACTTACCAAATATGAGGAAACAATCTGATATTCAGGTAACTGAGGCATATAGAACTCTAAAAAATATCAACGTAAGTAAAACTACACCAAGACATATAATAATCAAGACCATAGATATTCAGCACAAGAACAACTACTAAAAGCCACTAGAGAAAAGAAATAAATCATATTTAGAGGAAAATCCATCAGAATAACAGCATATTTCTCAACTGAAGCACTCAAATCAAGAAAAGCATGGAACAAACTATTTCAAGTCCTACAAGAAAACAAATTCCAACCCATTGAGGTACTCCCTGCAAATTCTCTTTTAAGTTTAATGGAGAAGTAAAATACCTTCCTGACAAAGAACAATTAAAGAAATTCATGACAACCAAACCAAAGCTACACAGATTACTAAAAGATGTTCCAGAAAGGGATCAAAATGACCACCACTTTGATTGATAATGAAAAGAACCCACCAGATAGGGCAAAACAAACAGGGGAAAAGTAGTGAGCCAACAACAGGAAAATAACATCACAAACATAAGTCAATACATATCAATTATAACCACTAATGCAAATGGACTCAATTCACCAATTAAAAGAAACAGATTAGCAGAGTGGATAAAGAAACAAAATCCAACAATGTGAGGTGTAGAAGAAACACCTTTAACCCATAAAGAAGTCCATAGGCTGAAGGTCAAGAAATGGAAAACAATACTACATGCTCCATGAACTCATAGAAAAGCAAGGGTAGCTATCCTGTTCGCAGACAATCTGAATGTCAAACCAAGAATGGTAAAATGAGATAAAGAAGGTCACCACATACTTGCTAGGGAAGAAAATCCAAGAGGAAGAGATAACAGTCATAAATATGTATTCACCCAACTGTACAAGACAAATTTTAATGGACATGAAAAATCTAATAGACAATGTCACAGTCTTAACGGGAAAACTTAACACTCCCTTAGCTCAAAAAGATAAGTAAAGTGGACAAAAAGTTAGCAAAGAGGTAGCAGAACTGGAACAAACCTTTGAACAAATGGACTTAGTGGGCATATACAGAGTATTCCATCCAACAACATCTGAATACACATTCTTTTCAGCTGCACATAGGATGTTTTCTAAAATAGAACACATACTAGTCATAGATCAGGTTTAAGTATATACAAGAAAACAGAAATTATGTCTTGCATATTACCTGACCACAGTTCAATAAAACTAGAAGTTAGTAACAAAAGAAACCACAAAAACTCCATAAACATATGGAAATTAAATAACAGCCTCAGGGGCTGGGGAGATAGCTCAGTTGAATAAGCCCTTGCCTGGCAAGCATAAGGGCCTGAGTTCAATCCCTGGCTCTGAAAAACAAATAAATAAATAAATAACAGCCTCTTCAGCAACCAGTCAGTTGCAGATAAAATTAAACAAGAAATTAAACAATATCTATAGTCTAACAAATATCCAAGCACAACTTAGTGGAAGTTGTGGGTTGAAATGAAAGTAGTTCTTAAAGGGGAATTTATAAAAGTGAATTCACACATCAGGAAAACAGAACAAGAACAAATAAACACCTAATACAACACCTCAATCTTCTAGAAAAAGATGAGCAAGCTAAGCCCAAAGCCCAAAGATAGGAGGAAATAATAGAGATTAGTGCAGAAATTAATGCAATTGAGACAATGAAAACAACACAAAGAACTAATGGATCAAAAAACTGGTCCTTTGAAAGATTAAGTAAAATTGATAATCCCCTACCCAACCTCCTCAAAAAGAGGAAAAAAAAAATACAAATTCAAGCAATAAGGAATTAAAAAGGGAGAAATTACTACAAATTTTGTGCAAATTCAGAAGATCCTCAGTAACTATTTTGAAAAATCTTCACTCTCACAGAATTGAAGACACAGAAGAAATGGACAGACTCTTAGATATACACAAATTACCAAAACTGAATCAAGAAGATATAAAAATTCTGAATAACTCAATACCAGCAAATGAAATTGAAAATGTAATAAAAAGCTTACTGACAAAGCCCAGTCCTTACTGAAAAGCCCAATTCCTGATGGATTCACAGCTGAATTCTACAAGAAATTTAGAGGACATTTAATTCCAATGCTGTTCAAACTCTTCAATGAAATTGAAAATGAAGTAATACTTCCAAAATCATTGATGGAGGCGAGTATTATACTGATAGTAAAACCAGAGAGAGATTCAACCAAAAAAGAGAATTACAGGCCAATCTCCCTTGTGAACATAGATACAAAATCCTCAATAAAACCCTAACAAATAGAATACAGCAAATCATCAAGAAGATTATACACCATGACCATGTAGGATTCATTCTAGGAATACAAGGATAGTTCAACATACTCAAATCTATAAATTCAATGCACTATATTAACAGAGCCACAACAAAAGACTACATGATCATTTCAATTGATGCAGAAACACTCATTCATGATCAATGCCTTTCAAAATATTGGAATATATAGTCTGTACCTGAATCTGATAAAAATCATCTATGACAAGCCAACAGCCAACATAATTCTAAATGGGAAAAATTGAAAGCTTTTACTCTCAAATGAGGTGCAAGACAAGGATGTCCCCTATTACCACTCCTGTTCAATATAGTTCTGGAATTATTAGCTAGAGCCATTAGACAAAAGAGAGAAACAAAATAAATTAGAATAGGTAGAGACGTTAAACTATCATTATTTGAAGATGACATGACACTCTCCTTGGAAGAACCCAAACACTCCACCTAGAAGTTCCTAGAGTTAATAAACAAATTCAGTACCATAGCAGGATACAAAGCTATTACCCAAAAATCAATAGCATTCTTCTACATAGAATAAACTCATTGAGAGAAAAATTAGGGAAACAATACCATTCATGATAATATCCAAAAATTGAAATATTTAGGAATTAATTTAACAAAGGAAGTAAAAGATCTATACTATGAAAATCACAATATTCTGAAAAAACTGATCAAAGAGGATTTCAAAAAATAGAAAGATACAGGCCCTGGGAGATAGCTCAGTAAAATAATCACTTGCCTAGCAAGCGTAAGGTCCTGAGTTCAATCTCTGGTACCGAAAAAAAAAAAAAAAAGTTGAACATCACTTTTGGGCTAGCCAAATAGCTCAGTGAATTAAAGCACCTGTAAGCAGGAGCAGGGACCTGGGGTTCAATTCCCAGGCCTGCCGTGCTGGCCCCACTCCCAAAGGTGCACTGAGACAGCAATGGAGACCTCGCATAGTGGTGCCCGCCTGTAATCTCAGCTCTTGGGATGCTGTAAACAGGTGGATCACGATGAGTCCAATCTAGTAGTGAGACACTGAACACCCTGTGGATCCTTCCCTAAAAAAAGAGAAGAAAAGAAAATAGAAAAATATTCCTTGCTCAATAGGAAGTACTAATATTGTGAAAATGATTATATTCCTAAAATTGTTATACAGATTTAATACAATTCCCAGCAAATAACATCAACATACCTCACACATCTAGAGAAAATATTCTTAAAATTTATTTGGACCCAGAAAAGACCTAGAATAGCAAAGGCAATCCTGGGCAACAAAAGCAAGGTAGGAGACATTACAATCCCTAACTTAAAATTGTACTACAAAGCTACTGTGATAAAATCAACATGGTCCTGGCAGAAAAAAAGACCTGAGAATCAATGGAACAGATTAGAAGATGCAGATACAATTACAAACACACTTAGCTATCTTATCTTTGACAAAGGGGCCAAATGTGTTCACAGGAAAAAAGATATCCTCTTTAACAAATAGTGCTGGAAAAACTGACTCTCCAGGTGCCCAAAACTAAAAATAGACCCCGGTCTAATCTCCATACACTAAACTGAAATCATAATTGATTAAATATCTTAACACTAAAACATAAACACTAAATCCTGGACAAAAAAAGAGGCATAGATTTTGAAGGCATAGGGATAGGTAGACAGTTCACTAACAAAAACAAGCAGCATGGGAAATACTGCAAAGAATCAACACCTGGGATCTCGTCTTATTGAGAAGTTTGTGCATTTCAAAAGAAATCACCAACAGAGTGAAAAGACAAATTGGAAAAAACTCTTAACCCATAATCACTCAGACAAAATGTCAGCAGCATCCCAACCTCTCTTCCAGACCCTGTAGTATGGTACAGCAGTGTCTTGAGGTCTTACTGTGTAATTCAGGCTGCTTTAAACTATGAAACCTCCAGTAATTATGAACTAAGTAAACCTTTCCTTCCCTCATTTTGAGGGTCAGATATTTGTCCCAGCAACAAGAGAAGAGTAACTAAGACAGAATTTAGTACTAGGAGTGGGGTTGTAGTTGGTATTTAGAACTAACTTCTTCTACCATCCATTCTGTATTCCCTTGGCCCTCAGCAAGTACCTCAGCAGGTCTTGGTTCTTTCTCTGGTGGAGTCACCCATACCCTCATTCCTGAAGACTTTAGACCATTTGTTATTGTACCTATATTAGGTTGTTTTAGCTTTCTATTCACCTTAATAACATGACATGGCACCTTAATAACATTTTCTGAGACTAAGAGGCACCCCAAGGGATCTCCTGCACCCCATGTATAGTCTTTCTTCCATTGTGGAGTAGTAATCAAATTTCCACCTTGATAGTCTGGATCAATTACCCCTGACAACACTATCATTCCTTTTTTAGCTTGTTTCCTCAGAGGCATGAGGAGACCAAAGTCATCAGGGGGAAATCTTAACTTCCAGTTCAATGGTATCATTGCTATGCTTCCTTTTTTTCAGATTTTCTACTTCTGTAAGCTTTGTTAATTTAATCTACATAACTCTAAATAATTTTGCCTTTATAAAACTTAGAGAAGGGAGACATACCTATTTTCTGAGACAAAAAGGCAAAGCAAGTATCATTATATTTAATATAAGCACTTTCCAAGTCAGCAGTGTGCCTTACTTTTTCTGTAATTTAAGGATAATAACACTGGCAAAGCCAGTTTTATGAGTGTACAATCCATACAATCAGACAGAACCATACTCCTAGAGGGACTTTGTGTTGGGTTTAATGATCTGTTATCCTGAGCTTGAAATTCTTAATCACCTTTGAATGTGGAATCTCAAATTTTGTTTTGAAGTAGACCTGACAAATAACATAGCAGCTACTGCAGACCAGCTATATGTCACACAGTCTGAAAAGGATGCTTGGAAACAAAAAATGGTTCTAAGAGACTTGTCTAATTCAAAGCTTGTGATCATGGGGCTATTTTTTTCTATTCATTTATTTTATTTATTTTTATTTTTTTCTATAGTTTTATTGAGAAATAAATAGCAATGAGACAATTTCAAATCAAATTGGTAGGACAGTTTCAATAATTAACACATTGTATATATTCTTCCTACTGGTTAATTGCTGTACAAGATGTGGACATGATATCTCAGGCTTTCACAGAGAACACATTGGTCAAGCAATGGCCATAACTCATTCTCATGGGGCTATTGTGGTGTATTGAAGAAGTCACTCCACAAAAGACCAAGAGAAAGGTTAGCACTATCCAAAACTTGGTCCTCTCTTTGCCTGTATGGTTTGTGTAAAGCATTCCACCTATCCAGACCCCAGATCCCTCATTTGAAACACTATGTTTTTTTATTCTATTTAATGATTATTAATGTCATGTGGTAAAACTTTCAAAAATTCCAATTCTTGGAGCTTGTCCTCAGAAGTTAAGGTTTAATTTTTCTGGAATCTTATCTGAGTAGAACTTGAGTTGAGCATTTTTAAAAATCCCTAGATTAATAGAAACACAAAGCCATTAGAACTTGAGTGTTTTGTATGATCTCTTAGGAAATATCTAGCATTACTCTTTTAGTCAGGGTTTTATTAGAGGAACAGATATAATACAAGTAACAGATATAATACAAGATGCAGTCACAGAGTCAGATGAGGAAGTGTGCCAAGAACACCTACACACCACCGATGGAAGGATCCAGTCTCCAGGTTTTTAAACTCACTGAAGTGTTCCATCTCTAATGGTCTCTAAAAGTTTCTAATGGTTTTTAATGGTCTCCAATAGTCAGCCATTGGGTCTGCAATGAAATACTGAAGAATCTGCAACAAAAAGTTGAAGGATCCAATCTGGAGGGTAAATAGTCGGTGCTGGAATCCAGGAAATAAAATCCAAGAAGACCGCAAAACCTGAAGTTCCTTTGAGGAAGTAGAATGCTAAATTCTTTCTGAACCTCTCCATATGCCCTTTTTGTACTGAGTTACTCTGGAGCAGGACCCTCACAGCCCAAGTGTGGAACCTTCAGGTGATCCAGCCAAGTTGACATGATGTATCGACCACTACACAAAGATCTTCTATCTAGGATATATAAAGAACTAAAAATTATTAGGCCCTCAAAATTGAAAGACCCAATCCAAAAATGTGGATTTGAGATGAATATACAATTCTCAGAAGAAGAAATACAAGTGTAAAATACATACACGATAAAATGTTCCACGGCACTGGCCTTTGGAGAAATACAAATTAAAACAACATTGAGATACCATCTCACCCCAGATAGAATGGCTGTCATAAAAAAATCAACTAGGTGGGACAGCTTCCAGTTACCCTGCACTGGTGTGACCTACTGGTTCCTAACCCGGGCACAGAGTGGGTAAGACCCTCTTCCACCCTCTTGGGATGCCCCACCACCACTCCAAGCACCTCCCCTACCCCGCCCATGGAGTAGGAATTACTGCAGCATTTTGGGAACTCCCAGACCCAGTCCTAGCCCAGGCCCGGTGAGTGTGTGGGAGAGCTTTTGGCTACCCTGTGCCAGCGGGACCTACTCATACAAGGCTAGGCACAGTGTGGATGAGACCCTCTTCCACCACCTTGGGACGCCACCCCACCAACACTCTGCAGCACTTCCACTTCCCCACCTGCCCAGTAGGAATTTCTGCCGCATGCCGGAAAACCTCCAATCCAGTCCAAGCCTACGTGCGGAGAGTGTGTGGGAGAGCTACTGGCTACCCTGTGCTGGCATGACGTACTGGTCCCAGCCCAGACGCAGAATGGGTGGCACCCTACTTCACCTTCTAGGGATATCCCGCATCACTCTATAGTACCCCCCGACACACCGCCCAAAGAGTAGAAATTATTGTCGCTTTCTGGGAAGCCCTAGATCCAGTCCTAGTCCAGGTTCAGTGAGTGTGTGGGAGAGCTGGATCTCCCGCCTACTCCACCTTGTCCCCTCCAGACTCAGCTCAGGCCTGGCATACAGGCCTGGGGTGAAACTCTTCAGCTAAAATCCCTGCAGGGTGTAGGGGACAGAACCACTCAGCTATTCCAGGAGCAGAACATCTTGCCAGAGGGGCATAAGGTTCACCCCCAAGGGCAGCAACAGGAAGGAACTGAGCACAGTAGCCAGACCCAAGCCAGGCACAGCTGGATAAACCCAAACTTTGTAGATCTATACCTGAACTTCAGTAGGTGCTAATGCTATAACTGCAACAAGCATCTACAAAAAAGGTCAGAAGACAGTGCTACACAAAATGCCAATGAGTAGGAGCAAAATGCAATCTCAGAACCCAAGCCCACCCATAAAAAGTACAGAGGACATGAACACAGAAAAAACTGGGAATCACACAGCTGAAAGCAAAGAATCAATGGCTTCTGAAATAAAGAAACAGCTGCAGAAAGGTATAGAGGAACTCATTGGAAATGAAAAAAGAAATCCCTGAATTAATAACATCTGCAGTAAAGAATCAAATGCAGAAACATATGGAGGAAACCCAATGCCCACCCAGACCAAGTGCAGAGGACACTAGCTCAGCTCAAATGTATGAATTAATAGTGTTGATAGTAAAGAAGCAAGAGCAGAAAGTCATAGAGGAACTCAGAGTGGAATTCTTTTCCACTAGCTCAGCTCAAATGTATCAATTAATAGTGCCAATACTAAATAAGCAACAGCAGAAAGTTATAGAGCAACTCAGGGCACAATTCTTTTCTGAAATAAAAAAAGAATTCTCAGAACTCATACCATCTGAAATAAAGAATCAACTACAGAAACATAGGGAGGAAAACCTATCTGAAAAAAAAAACACTGCACAAAAGAATTTACAACGGCTTCTAAAGAAGACATTGATAAAAAAAAATAGAGGAGATTAGAAAAATGATGGAGTACTTAAATGAGCCACACAGGAAAGAAATAGATTGCATGAAGCAGAGTTAAAGAGATATACAGGAAATTAAAATCTCAATCACAAGCTTGCAAAATCGTTTAAGTGAAAGTGAAGACAGAGTTTCACATCTTGAAGACGCTGGTACAGCTAGTGAAAAGGTAAGAAAGGATCTCTTAAAAACAACTAGTATGCTGGAAAAAATAATCCATCACCTGGAAGACGATGCAAAATGAATACTGTGACACTAATAGGCATTGATGAGAAAGAAGGAGTCAACACAAATGACAACAAAAAAATATGAGCAGGAGTAATAGCAGAAAACTTCCCAAATGTGAGGAAACAATCTGATATTCAGGTAACTGAAGCATAACGAACGCCAAGCAACCTTAACCCAATTAAAAACACAACGAGACATATAATAGTCAAGATCCCAGAAATTCAGCACAAGAGTAATATACTGGAAGCTGCTAGAGAAAAGAAGCAGATCACATTCAAATGAAAACCCATCAGAATTACAATCGACTTCTCTTCACAAACCATGAAGTCAAGAAGAGGATGGAGCAGAGTACTTCAAGTCCTCTATGAAAACAAATTCCACCACAGAATACTATATCCTGCAAAACTCTCTTTCACGTTTAATGGAGAAGTGAAACACATTCATGACAAAGAACAGCTAAAGAATTTCATGATGACAAAATGAACCCTACACAGGCTACTGAAAGATGTTCTAGAGAGGGACCAAAATTATCAGAACTCCAAAAATGCGATCAGAAGCAAACAATTAATAGAGCAAGAAATTAAACACAGGAGAAAAAGGAGTAAATGTAAACAGGTAAATAAAATGTCAATTGCATGTCAACATATCTCAATATTAACCATCAATGTAAATGGACTCAATTCACCAATTAAGAAAAACAGACTGACACAGTGGATTAGGAAACAAAATCCAAAAATATGCTGTAAAAAAGAAATACATTTAAGTCATAAAGACATTCATTGGCTGAAAGTCAAAGGATGGAACAAAATACTACATTCCCCAGCACCTCAGAAAAAAGCAGGGGTAGAAATCCTATTCTCAGACAGTCTCAACTTCAAACCAACAATGATCAAGTGAAATAAAGAGGGCCTCTATATACTGGTAAGGGGAAAAATACAAAAGGAAGAGGTAACACTCATACATATGTATGCAACAAACACGGGAGCACCAAACTGTATAAAGCAAATCTTAATGGACATGAAAAATCTAATATCCAATATGACAATTTTAATAGGAGATCTTAACATCTGCTTACCACAAAAGATAGGTCAACCAGACAAAAACTTAGCAAAGAAATAAGAGAACTGCATGAGAGCTTGGAACAAATGGACTTGATGCACATATACGGAGTGTTCCACCCAAACACGGCTGAATACACATTTTTCTCAGCAGCAC
>NW_004524820.1:1969029-2000523 GCF_000260255.1 Octodon degus | reverse complement strand
AGGAGAAGAGCTAGGAAACATGAATATGTCAAGCCATACAGTTATATGTAGAAGATGGGCAAGGCAATGATCCTGAGAATCTCCAGAAGATTTTTAAATCTAGCAGTTAATTGGAAAGATTCTCACCCTGACTAACTATATATACTGATACCTGTGAACTAAGCACCTTCACTGAAGTTGGTAATCTGTAATAGTAGTTTCATGCTTGGAGTGCTTGTCATTCTGGTCTTCTGAATACGGGCTGCTTGCCATGACATGCCAGTTGCTGCTGTGCTGTTTCTCATGTAGATGATTGTTCAAAAAGAAGGGGATGGTGAATGAAGGCAAAAGATAGGAAAAGGACTATTGTGGAACTCTCCTGCTTCAAGGTTGTATATGATTAAATTTTTGGACTTATGTATAAATATAAGAAGTATATAATTCCTTATTCCTATTTTTTTAAGTACATTCTAATTGTAAGTGTTTTTTATCATATTCTATAGGGACTTAAAGTTCAACATATCAATACTTGATGAAAAGTACCTGTTCTATGTTATGTCTAAGATGTTTGATATTCAGACATATAGTGAAGTTAAGCTTAACAACCTAAGTTGTATGGTAATAACAATAAGGTTGTCTTCTGGATGGTTAACAACCTAAGTTTGCAGACTAAAAGTAGAGAAAAAGGAGGGCTGCAAGGAAAGCCAACATTTTGGCCCTTGCCTTCCAAGGTCAACTAAGACTCAGGACATATGAGAACTTGTACTGCAACGTCGTGGAACTTGGTAGTGTCCCAAATTTTCCAATCAAGGTGATTATGGAACCAAGGAGGAAAGTGATCGATGATGTAGAGTGTGCCTAAGGAGAGTCACATGGAGAGAAAACATTTTCTCAGGCTTTCACAGAGAGCACATTGGCCAAGCAATGGCCGTGACTCATCCACATGGCTGATACTGACAAAGGTTCTACAATCTGAGGTACAGGATCTCATCATAAATCCTGAGCGAATTTCACTGACCTTATTAGACTCAAAAGCTCCAACTCTTGTTGCATAGGTCCTGCTTTATCTTGGTCTTAACCATCCAGCAGAAAAACATAAAAATGAAGTATTAGAAGTCAAGCCATGGTGTTATGTTGAGCTGTAGGGGACTCAGGTCAACAATTTCTGACATTGCCAGTCAAGTGGAAGACCCAATACTGTTATGGACTACCAGATTCTTTTAGAATATTTTGCTGAGTTTACACACCTATAATATTTAAATGATGGAACTTAACAAAAAAAGAGGATACAGATGAATGTCCATTTTGTATCGTGTATTCAAAGTGGCTAGGATAGATATATAGTTACATTCTCTTAATGATAGAGGGATTTGTTCTAATAGTGTTTGTAAATAAGATATCAAGTCGGTATCTTGTGCCGCATTTAACCACTAGGAAGAATGTATGCAATGTGTTAATTATTGAAACTGTCCTGCCAATTTGGTTTGAAGCTGTCTCATTGCTATTTGTTTCTCAATAAAATTATGAAAAAAAATAAATAAAATAAAATAATTTTTGAATGCAAAAAAACAACAAAAAAAACTTATGTAAAAATGAATTGCTCTTGATATTTAGTAATTAATAAATAGCAATTACATTTTGGGTTAAAAAATGAACTAATAACAAATTCTGGAGAGGCTGTGGGGAAAACAAAACCCTTCTTCACTGTCAGTGAGAATGTAGACTTGTGCAGCAACTATGAAAATCACTGTGGTAACTCCTCAAAAAACTAGAACTGGAAATCCCATTCAAATTAGCTATTTTCCTTCTGGGTAGTTTCCCAAAAGAACTGAAAATGTCACATTCATTTTTATAGCAGCACAATTTGTCATAGCCAAATCTTGGAAGCAACCAAAATTCCACTCACCTGAGGAATGGATGAAAAAGATGTAATATTTTTATACAATGGAGTACTATTCAGCTACAAAGAAAGACAAATTTGAAGCCTGTATAGGTAACTGGATGCAACTAGAGGCTATATTTATAAATGAAATAAATCAGAGCCACATGTGTAAATATCATATTGTCTCTCTAGTGTAAGAACCCGAAAGAAGAAAAACAAAAAACAGAAACGTATAATAGATACAGTAAAACTGGGAGTAACTGAACTTAAGGATTAAGCAAAGAAGATGAGAGAACTAAGAAAAGATAGGAAAAAAGGAAGAGGAAAACATGCAAGTATGTATACAGGATGGCTGAAATGATTGTACTAATAATTTCCAGCAGTTTTTGAACACAGCTGCTATTGTGTAGAATTTTCACACTGACAGACTCTTTATGCTGATATCTGCAATTTGAGCAATGACATCGAGGGCAGCAATTTGTAATACAAAAAAATAAACTTAAATACCTCTCATCTTGCTCTTCTAAATATGTACCATTTCTAATATTTTATTGATATTATCATACTCTCATTAAATTTTTAGAAAAATAAAAAAGGATAAGAAAAAAATTAATATTTCTTGAAAGCAAGTATTACTATTCAATTTGTCCAGTCTTGCATAATTATATGTTAATCTGAGCAACAAATTTGATGACAAAAATAGATACTAGAGCAACCATTGTTAATTAGCTATTCTTGTTCTGAAAGTCTGTAGCATGTGTATTGTTGTTTGTTACTCTCTTTCTGTCTTTGTATCTGGTATTTGTTTTTGCTTTTGTTTTTACTCTTAAAAATAAAATAAAATTTAATTTAATTTTTAAAAAAAGCTTCAGAAGTTGACTAGGGACTTCTCTTGAGTAACAAGTGAAAATCTATATACCTGTGAATATGTATGAGAAAAGTATGTTCTCTAGGAAAGAATCATGTGAAAGGGTTAGAGTTAATAGTTTCCAGAGTTCATAGAGAGACAGAAATGGTACCTGTTTGACCAGACATCTTGGAAACCTTACAACTCTCAGTGAATTTGGCAGAATACACAGAAAGGATTTTCCTTGCTACTGGGGAATAATTATCCATAGACTGAGCACTAAACCTTACCCATCTGGAAAACAAAATGGAAAAACAAATTCAAAAATATCACAGTTTTTGTTATTGTTGATCAAAAATCTCTCTCAAAATTCTCATGCCTTCAGAGGCAGGGCTTCTGGAAGGCTATATGCTGACGGGAGTGCTGTGTGCTGTGTGTACTGTGAGTTCATAACTCAGTTTGCTAGTGGGAGGTGGGGCTTGGTCTAAAGAGGCAGATCACCCGGAAGAGCATCTTCTTGCCTGACTCCTCACTTGGCTCTCTGCTTCCTGGCTGACCGGGGTTGAACAGCCTCCCTCTGCCTTTCCTTTCTGCCATTTATGCCTTGGAGCCAGCCAACCATGCTCTGAGGCCAGGAGTCAAAACAATCTGCATCTACTGTAAACTATGAGCATTAGGTGTTATGTCCCAGTGACTGGAAAGTACATATATTTAAAACTCTACTTTAAAGTAGACAAATTTTAAAATAGTTTAATCTTAACTAAGCATGTTTATCCATAAATAAATTTCTAATTATCTGCACTTCTTTTCAAACATAATTATATAAATCAAAATGACCACAATAGAGCACAGAGTTTATAATGTATGTTGAAATAAAATATATAGCAACAATAGAAAGACCTGAAGGAAAATAGAATTATATTTTTGTAAGATTTTATACTATATGTGAAGTGATAGTTTCATTGTAGACAAACTATAAATTAAAGTGTATACTATGAACCTTAAATCAACAATTTAAATAAAAAGGAGATAATTTAATAAGGCAAAAAAGTTAAATAAAATCACAAAAAGTCAGTTTACACAAAGAAGTTGGATAAAAGGGGAAAAAACAGATAAAAGAAATAGAAAGCAAATAGCAAGATTATGGAGTTAAGTCTAAATACACAAGTATCCAACTTAAATATTAAAGCTTTAAGTTATCCCACTTAAAAGGCAGAAACTATCAGATTAAATAAAATGGAAACCCTCAACTATACCTTACCTCTAACAAATAGGTTAAAATTAAAAGAATAGAAATATTGTTCCACATTAGCATAAACTAAAATAAAAACAGACTGGTTCTAGACGAAATAGATTTTTTTTTAGATACCGGAATTAAACTCAGGACCCTGCACTTATACCAGGCAAGCACTACTGAGCTATCTCCCCAGGCCTGAGACAAAACAGATTTTAAGGCAATGAGAATTACCATCTTCATGGGTTTTAAGGACTGATACTGTTACAAGATCAGTTCCTCTCAGACTCACTTAAAATTGTAATATATTCCTAATGAAACATCAAAAAGAATTGTTATAGAATTTGAGAAATATGTAATGAAATTCATACAGAAAATTTATGCACCTAAAAAGTGCAGCAAGTAACTTTGTAAACATAATCTAGAAAACTTCTGCTACCTCATTTCAAGTTATTGTTATAAATACACTGTGGTAATTGATGAAAACATAAACAGATGCATAGAAAAAAATAGAAAGTGCAGAGATGATCACTAGAAATGCATATATAACAATTATTTTACAAATGTGGAAAGGAAATTCATTCATGAAACAAATATTTTGGGAAAACTGGATATCCATATGCCAAAGATACAAAAACAACTTTGACACAAAAATTCACTCAAAAAAGGATGATGAACCTTTGTTTAAAAAAAAACTATAAAATTTCTAGAAGAAAGGCTTTAGGACCTTTGGTTAGAAATAGATACATTGGCTACTGAACTCTTTTAAAATATTTTGCTGAGTTAAAACACCTATAATATTCAAATAATGGAACTTAACAAAAAAAGGGGATACAGATGAATGTCCATTTTGTATATGTGTATTCAAAGTGGTTAGGATAGATATATAGTTACATTCTCTTAATGAATAGAGGGATTTGTTCTAATGGTGTTTGTAAATAGGATATCATGTCTGCATCTTGTATAGCAATTAACCACTAGGAAGAATGTATGCAATGTTTTAATTATTGAAACTGTCCTACCAATTTGATTTGAAACTGTCTCATTGCTATTTGTTTCTCAATAAAACTATGGGGAAAAAAAGAAATAGATACATTAAGAGAAAAAAAGAGAAAGACCAAAAAAAAAGGGCCCAGCCTGATAGCTCAGTGGACTAAAGCACCTGCTTAGGCAGAGTGAAGTGGCTGCTGGGATTTGATCCCAGGCATGCCATGCTGGCCCCACCCCTAGGGCATGCTGAGATGGCAATTGAGACTGGGTGTGGAGGCACACACCTGAAATCCCATCACTTGGGATAATGAAAATAGGAGGATCACTGCAAGTTTTATCTATGTAGTTAGACCCTGTACACCCTGTAGATCCTGTCCTAAATACAGGAAAAAAAAGAGAAAAAGAAATAGATATGTTTATCTATAACAGAATAAATTTGACAAAATTTCATCCAAGTTAAAAACTTGTGCTCTGCAAGGCTTTATGAACCATATACTGAAAAAAAATCATTTTAAGTCATATACCTAGCAAATGTCTTATTCAGAATACATAGACTTCTCAAAATTCAACAAACAAAAGTTCAATTAAAGCTTATATTTCACCAAACAAGGCACAAATTGTGAGTAAACGCATGGCATTTGTGCAACAGTTTTATTCACTGGGGATATGAAAATTAAATCACGGTAAGAGATGACCATTTATTTCATAAAAGTTCAAGAAAGGATAAATTGGGTGGGGGAGACAGCTCAGTGGCATAAGTACCTGACTGGCATGCACAAGGTCCTGAGTTTGATTCAGAGAGAGAGAGAGAGAGAGACAGAGAGAGAGAGAGACAGAGAGAGACAGAGAGAGAGAGAGACAGAGAGAGACAGAGAGAGAGAGAGACAGAGAGAGAGAGACAGAGAGAGACAGAGAGAGAGACAGAGAGAGACAGAGAGAGACAGAGAAAGAGAGAGAGAGATATTTATAATGATCAATAGTAAACCTCTTCCTGTGAGCGGCCTGAGGTAACCTGTGAAAATGGTTCGCTACTCTCTTGACCCAGAAAACCCCACAAAATCATGCAAATCAAGAAGCTCAAATCTTCGTGTTCACTTTAAGAACACGCGTGAAACTGCACAGGCCATCAAGGGTATGCATATCCAAAAGGCCACCAAGTATCTGGAGGATGTCACATTAAAGAAGTAATGTGTGCCATTCCGGCGTTACAGTCATGGAGTTGGTAGATGGGTCCAGGCCAAACAGTGGGGCTGGATGCAGGGTTGGTGGCCCAAAGAGAGTGCTGAATTTCTGCTGCATGTGCTTAAAAACGCAGGGAGTAATGCTGAGCTTAAGGGTTTAGCTATAGATTCTCTGGTTATTGAACATATCCAGGTGAACAGAGCTCACAATATGCGCCACCGTACTTACCGAGCTCATGGTCGGATTAACCCATCCCTGAGCTCCCCCTGCCATATTGAGATGATCCTTACTGAAAAGGAACAAACTGTTCTTAAACCAGAGGAGGAAGTTGCACAGAAGAAAAAGATATCCCAAAAGAAATTGAAGAAACAAAAACTTATGGCATGCAGATTAAATTAAGCATAAAATAAATGCAAATAAAATTAATGTCTATTAAAAATGATAGAAAGTAAAAATAATAATAATGATGATACTGATAGAAAGTAGATGAGCAGTCGCTTGTTCAAGGGAAGATGGCCAAGAGGCAAAAGGAAGCTTTAGAGAGCAATGTGTGTGTTAATCACCATGGTTGCAATGGTATTTTCAGTTTATGCACAGGTCTAAACTAATTAAAAATACACTTTAAATGAGTGTTTACTGCATGTCGAATATACTTCCATGAAGCTGTTTGAAAAAATAATTTAACAGCTTAGAACTGTGCCACAGTACCCATGCCACAGTACCATTGATAGCTCTGCTACAGTGTTTTTCTTTTAGCATCTGAGTTTTCTAAACCAAAGCCTCAGTATTTACAGTGTTCCAATTTTGTGATAAACAAGTGAATTTGGGGTTGCAGTTTGGGTACTCCCTCTTTAAAAGGTTCACCATCACTGGCTTACAGTATGTACTGGTCAATAGGCCTCCCAGTAGAGGAACTTACAGTTGTGAAGTGGAGTTAGAGCCCCACTGCCTCATTTTAAATAGTAAGTTACATAGAACAGAGTAAGAAAGGAACTGGCTTTGGTGCTTTCAGTCGGACTTATCTCTGTTCAAATCTACAGTCTACATTCCCCATCCTTTGAATTCCAGTTGTTTGTTTTGATTATAAACTTAGGGTAAAAGGCCTAGGAGCACTGTAAATATTAAAAATGGTAACATGTGTTAAGCATTAAGCCAACACATAAAAAGAACTTACTAATTGATAGTTGTATGTAGGAAACTGAAACCCAGAGAAATGAAGGTCATAGCTGCTTTCTCAAGGTCATAGTTATATCATAGCATGTACCACATCTCACCTGTCTTCTAAGCTCATGAGTTATCCTCCATGAAGTATGATGCTTTAGTTATATTTTGCAATATCAAGCACAGTATTTGACCAAAAAAAGTGAACTCAAGAGGAACACAAGTAGAATACAGCACAAAATAATTATAGCATCAGTGTCCAAGCATAAGAAAGTTGGCATCCAAAATTCTGCACAGCCTGTAAACTAAAGAATTGACACAGAGTTTGTGTTGGACCTATTTATTTCTATTGACTTCTAAGTGCACCACAGACATAAGCTGGGATTCCTGTGGACAGAGGCCAGAAAGAGGACAGCAAAGCTCAAGAATGTCTCCATCACCGACATGAATTCTTGATCTGAAGTCCAGGAGTTCTTGAGTTTAAAGGACCCATGTGTAACCTTTCTGGGCCCTGTGAACCCACTGAAAACGCATGAAGAAAGTATAGATCCCTTTTCCCCTTCTACTTTGCATTAAATTCTTAAAGAGGTGAGTAAGCTTCCCTAAAATATTAAGAAGAGCTGATTTTAGAAACAGACAAGTTTGAAAAATGTCTTAACCACGAAGGAGCCCTACAGGAATACAATTTCAAATGGGAAGTTTGATCTGTTTTTCATGGTGAAATATAAAACAATGAACAAGCAATACTGAAGCCACCTCTAGGGTTGCAGAGAGGAGACCTCACAGGCAGAGGATGCTTGAACAATTGGGCTGACAGTGTGGACTGGCTTGAGCAGTGGGCAGGTGGCCAATAGGGTCAAAATAAAGTTGGTCAATTTTTCTCTACCCTATTCGCAACCCTTTATTCAATCTTAATAAAATCTTTATAATATAATCCACAATGTTCAAAAGATCTTCAATTCACTCCCGCAAAACAACAATCATTCTCAATATCTATCACATTGTAGGCTGCTGTTTAAAAATCAATGAATTTTCTAAGTACTTATCTAATACACGTATAGGGTGAGTTCTTTCTTCATCAGATGAGAAAAGGAAAATACCTAATAGAAAGGGTTGTGATTAAAGCTTTCTTTTTTTCAGGATGGATAGTGAAATCAAAGTTTAAAATGCCTCTACAGAAGGGACCAGTGGAAGATTAATAATTAATGTATGGCAGCAATACAAAAATTTTGAAATGTAAATTTGATGAACAAAATGTGTGATATTATGATAAGCAGGGGCAGCAAGGGAGAATGGATAGAGGTGGTTCTTTGGCTATGAGACAGAATAGAAAGAAACACTGATTGGGTTTGCTAGGATTTTCCCTTTTTTGAAAATTGCAAACTTTCATTTGGACTCAGGCAACTGCGAAAAAGTTATGAGAGTGAGAATCAAGAAGAATCTTTAACCAAAACCAATCAGGTTCAATTGCAGCATTCCCAAGGATCTTGCTGTTGAAAAAATAAAATAAAATAAAATAAAAATTCAAAAGAAAAAGAAAAAACTTTAACACATCACTTTGATTTTTGTGTTGTTAGCCAGCTCCCTGCACTTCTAATTTTTCTCTCCATCCCCGTTGCTCCCATTCCTACTGTTAGATTCTTTTTTAAAATCCATTCCAATTTTCCTCCAATATTTGTGTATAATTTTTTCCTCCTTTTAACTAAGCCCCTTTTGAAATGCCTCCTTTTGTGCCTCTCCAGGCAGGGGGCAGGGTCTTTGCTCTCCTCTTTGGCCCAGTTTACAGGGCCTGGGCTGCGCTGGGAGCTCTCAGGAGGGTTGTGCAAATTGCACCCGGGCTTCAGTTGGAAGAGCCACTCATCGCGCAGACCCCGTGCGGCGCCCGAGTGCATCAAGGCCGCGTCAAACCCTTGATGCTGCCTCACGCTGTGATCTTCCTTTGCTCTGTGTCATGTGTCAGGATGGTTTTCCCACAATGCATTCTTTAGTTCAGTGTCAGGGAAAAAGAACAAATAATGTGCTCCCGTGGCAGCCAAACATGCTACCTGCAAGGTTGGAGAGCAGGACACGTCTTCCTCCTCCAGAGCGAATTCCCTCAGCCGAGGCTGTCTTTTCCTCCGCGTTATTCTCGCTCTGCCTGCCCCTCCCGCAGCCTGCGCTGCCTCTGACTTCAGCCTCTCTGTGAAGTGTTCTCTGAGGGCTTGAGCATTCATCAGACAGGAGAATCTGGAACTGCAGCCCATCTTAGTGAATTCATTGATCAGTCTGTGTGCTCTAACTATATTTATAGAAGAAATAATGACATAAAATAATCTATGGTGTCTGTGAAATGCTTAGTCGTGAAATACTAGGAAAATTTGCGAGGATGGTGGATTCCGTGGGAATGAACCACGGAGAAATCTTCTCTAAACGCAGGAAAATGTCGATTTTAATTACCAGTTCACTTAGTCTGACTTTTAAAAATGACTTTAAAAAATTACTGTAAAGAACACTTCCATTTGCTATTTAAAATAATGAAATTTTTTTGCGGTTAATGTGAAATTGTCTCTGTGATGATTGTATTTAACCACCTGACTGTTTAGAATTTCTCACCCATGCCAAGCTGCAGCATGGACTGATTTTGCAAGTGTTCCTACAAATTCATATCCATTTGCGAAGGTATCAAGGGAAAAAATAATGTATACATCCTTAGAACATCTGAAAGGATCAGTGAGAACATCGGACTTGCCCCTTATCACTGGAAATTCCACAGCTTACTCTAAACAGCAAAACCATGAAAAGATGAGATGACAAATCAGTCAGGTAAGAAGCAGCCCCCAGGCTCATCCGCTGTACAGCCTCACATGGGAGTTTGTCAGAAACGTAGGATCGACGCTAACCCAATTTGGAATCTGCATTTTAACAAGATCTGCGGTGACTTATTCACGCATTAAAGATCTTGAAACACTGCACTGTGCTGTAGTCCTCAACAGGTTTTTGAAAAGATTTAGTCTTAGCTATGACATGCAGAGATACTGCCCTCCTAGCATATACAACCACCTAAACTTGCTTAGGGTCGGTCACAGAGCGCCCTCATGAAACTGCAAATGATATTCTGTGTATTGATAGAAGAGAAAGATAAATACAACCTAGGTGCAAACATCTCTTTCCTATTTGTGGAGATAAGTATCTATACATGTATAAAATGGCTTAGCAACAAAATAAAAGCAGATCCTGGATTCTTATAATACTACATGGAGAATAGAGATTACTGGTAAAGGTTAAAACAAAACAATTCAAAGTTGCAGTTTGCGCTGACTGGATAATTCTAAAGGGGTTTGCATTATGATATGCTACACTGAATCATTTAGGCACTTAGGCCGTATGTAACTTATTGTGATTTCCCCCTCCTGAATTGAGCTGCTGAAGATGTCTGAGCCTTGTTCTGAGAAGCTTGCTCGCTTTCTTCTTTCTCTCTCTCTCATCACTCTTGTTATCAAATTTTTGCATGATTGGTTCTGTAGCAAGTCTTCTCGTGCCAGTAAAAGTATTCTTTAAATTCTTCATGGAATTTATCCTCCCTGCAGCTCTGTTCCACCTCTTCCCTTACAAATACATGTTTACTTCACCAATTCTACTCTAGACTGTAAGAAGGTGAACTCTAGAGCAATATTTATGCCAAGGTTCATACTGGCTTATTGATACTTGTGTTTTATCATTTGTTTCTAAATTGGAAAATCTTATTTCACTAATAATAAAGCTGAGTTCAAAGAACTCTTCAGAAGCCCTAATAAAATTTTGAAAAAATAAAATAAAAGAAGCCCTACGTGTAAGCATTTGTGGAAGGGTGTTACTTCCAACACAGAAGCCAAGGCCCACTCTCCTACTCTTGAGATGCCATTCAAGAGAAACATTAGGAGAATTCTATTAATCACATTAACTTCTTACTTAACTCCATCTTATTTTTCTTTTATTTTCAAATACTGTTTTAGATACTTGAATTAATACACTTTATTTTGGGAACAATTTCAGATTTATAGAAGAATGGAGTAGAAATACAGTTCCGAAATGCCATCTCAAACTAATCCTAGTATCTCTTACTAACACCTTGTATTAGTGTTGCATTCATGTTGTCTTTTAGTTATAATATTTTTTCATAATTATTAACTGAATGCACTAGTTTGCATCATTTCACTCTTTATTTTTTACATCCAGTGGGCCCAAATACCCATTTTTATTACATCTCTTTTATAATTATTTCTAATTTTCTTTCTACATAAGAGAAATATCTCTAAAGATATTTCCATTGATGACCATATTACCAGAAAAACAACTACTGTTTCCTCTGGTTTTGTGTTCTTCCCAACTTCAAACACAAGCTCTTTCTGACACAGTCACCCACTCAACCACTATTTACTGAGCCCCTTAGTGCTTCCACAGAGTTACTAGGAAGAAAAGTAGAAGGACACCACATGGCTGCATCCTGGAAGCATATTCCTTATAACACAATATACGAGTCACCTCAGCAGAATTTCTTTTCTAGTACATTTATTTCCAGCCTCAACAATATACATATCTAGAGCTGGGGAGATAGCTTAGTAGCATAAGCGCTTGGCTGGCAAGCTCAAGGGCCTGAGTTCAATCCCCAGTTCTGAAAAAGAAAAAAACATACATACATCTTATCCAGATGTGGGGCAGAGGGATTGTATAGAGACCAGGAACTCACATTAACAAATAGTCCAGGTGAGCCTTATACACACTGAAGTATGAGAAGTGCATGTAGTTCTTAGGACAACCTGGAAATGAATGAAAACAAAACATTGCTCTGTTTTACAATCACTTTTATTGGGCTATCATATTCACACTAGTTTTGAAAATAACAGTAAGAGTTCAAAACCATATGAGGAAAATACAACTCACTCATCTCATTAAGGAACAGTGTACCAAAACAGTCTATTCAAGTGCTCTAATACCTTGAAACATACACATTGCTGGATGTGGCAGAGACTGCACCGCATGCATCTGTCAAAACCTCCTCTCTATTGGCAATGATCAACTTTGACTTCCTGTGTTTCTCCCCTGGTTTGATAACAGACTATAATAATGTCACTTGGCTATTCTTGAAAAACAGCTACTAAATGTTGATGATACTTACTACAGGAATATTTATGTGAGAACCCTAAAATACTTGGGGAAATGTTTTTGAAGGTGCACAGCATGGCATAACCATAAATTCTGAATAATACTGCAGCTGAACAGAGATATAAAGTCCCATGGCTTCTGCTTTCTTGCATCATTTTATTCATTGTTTTGTACACTCATATGACTCCTTTTTAGTCTAACTGGACATGAAGCTTTTCCCAGCTGGTTGACTGTTGAAATACAAAGTGAAAAATGCCATTATTTCAAGTTTTACTTGATTTGGGGATAAATTTTGCAGTGAAAAAAACTTAATTTAGAGTCCAGTCTACAATTAGAACAACCAAACTAGGATTCTGAGACATTTACCTCAGAATTATGGGGCCAAAACTTCATATTTCTGTCCAGAAAAAGTAAAACTAGAAGAATAATTGGAGTCCATTACAAGAAGTACCTGAACACAAAGGCACTAGGAGAAATACAAAATCTTTGTCCTCAAAGAAAATACTGAAAACTACTGAAGTTACTACACAATGCAGATATAGTGTTATGTGTGATCAATTGCCAGCAAGACAGGTGTTGTACAGGAAGTGGTGGACAGCCCCTGGCTGAAGGTACCACATTACCAATCATCATGACACATGAACTCCCACTGCCTAGCCCCCTCAACACAGGCATCAAGCATGCGATGGAAGCATTTGGGCTGTTTCCTTCTAGAATACCTCAGTCACTGTGCTTAGCAGAGAACTGCATAAGTGCAGTCAAACTGCTTAGCCAGAGTCAACTGAATCATCACATTGTTTTTACAGCCTTTGTGTCACTCATCTCTGCCACTCCTATCAGTGGCTTTTTAGAGTTCCAGTCCCATTCCAATAATGTTTATTACCTTTTTCACTTGTGAAGTTTTTCTCCTGGATAGAGATGCAAAGTAGCTGTAAATGGTTCTATTTTTCCTAGTTAACATGCCCAAAGCAAAAGCAGCTTAATTTTGTTTATTCTTCCTTCAAAACTGTATAAGAAGTACACAATTATTTCATGGGCTTATGTTCTCTAGAAGTTGCTGGTCCAACTGATGAAATTATGTTGCTGTACTATTTGTAGCAGGCCCCTTTCTCTGTGCTTAGCACCTGTCCAGAGCTCACTGGGATCCCTCGGGCAGCGCAGCTGTCTGATCAGACTTAACACCTCCGCCTTTTATTTATTTGAACATTTTTTAATGTCATGTCAGACTTCCCTTAGCAAAATTTCACATCATACATAAATTGCTACCTTCTGCAGTCTTTGGACAGAGAACCTCACTCACATTTTATTGGAGTTTTAAGAAATCTACTTTCACAATGTCCAAATTTTATCCAACAATGTTCAGTTTTCTACTTCATGTTACTCCAAAGGGAGTCTTTTCTTATGATTTAGCTAACTGTCATATTCCTGGCTACATTTTTTATTAGATAACACCAAAATATCTTCTCAACTCATATAGTAAGACCTACTATACCTCCTTGATACACACACGCACACACACACACACACACACACACACATACTTCTTTCTCTGTGTTCTATCCTATCCCTAGAATTCCCCGATAAATTTTCTTTTTCTTTTTCCTTTTTTTTAAAAAAAAATTATGTATTTAGTACAGTGTTACAGGGCATTCAGGGTTTCACTATGTAGATCGGACTCATAGTGATCCTCCCATTTTCAGCCTTCCAAAAGCTGGGATTTCAGGCACGTGCCACCACGCTGTTTCACTCTCCATCTCAGCGTGCCCTGGAGATGGGGCCTGCACAGCATACCTGGGATCCCCCGGCCGCTGCACTCTGCCTAAGCAGGCGCTTGAGTTCGCTGAGCTATCTGGCCAGCCCTCGGACAAATTTTCTTGAGTGAGGACAAATATTTACACTCCAACCACATAAAGAAAGGGCTACTCCAACTTCTCAATAGCTATGACCTCATAAATGGAAGATAATTTTTGTAAGACAGCTGATGAGTGTATCAGATTCAATGCCAGACTTTCCTAGATCAGGCAGATGATCAAGTATTTTATAAGAGATATTTTGTGTCTGATTTCCCTTGATTTGGTGTCATTATTGTTACCCAAATTGTACAAGCTTATTCCTTAACCTCTATCTGTTCAGGCAGCCTTCTTTCAGGTTTACAAGTATATTAGAGGAGCTGGGGGTTTAGCTCGGCAGTAGAGCACTTGGTTAGCTGGCTGAATGCCCTGGGTTCAGTCTTCAGTAACAAAAAGACTGAAAAACAAAAAAGATTTTAAAAAATACGTATATTAGATGTAGGTAGACAGAGATACACATACCCATATACACAGAAGTGTCATATGCATTTATGCACATGTGTGTGATTTCTGAAGATGTAGTCCTACACTTCTAGAAATATTTCTCTGCTTAATGCAAATAATTGTTGATGACAAAGATTATCTAGTAGCTCTTTACAGTATTTTGCCTCTTTGCTTGGTCAATCCAAATTCAACACTTATACTTAATAGTAATTCAGTATGAAAGAAAGAAAACACCTCTCTACCCATCCTTGAGTTTAGAGTGGAGAAAGATGAAACGTTAGGCTAGTGTTCTGGCTTTGAAAGACTCAGAATGCCTATTTATTTCTCTTCTGTGGAAGTGTACTTGAGAAGTAAAACGTGAAACCTTACCCCAGCGTGAGATTAAAAGCAGAGGGAGGCTTTCCTCATAACTACAAATGATCTACAGGGAGAGAACCAGTAATGATGAGGTTTTGAAAATGATAAGATTGTAGCAATCCGATGCACTGCAAGAAATTGGCAAATTGCAAAACGACCACACGCCAGAAGGAGCCACAGTGAAGCTCTAATTTTACAGACACTCCAGCCTCAGTAAATGGAAGAGGTGCAGGCAGTAGGAAGGATTTTTCTTCTTTCAGAGGCCTCCAGACCTTCTAAATCATGAGATACAGCAGGTTAGCTGTGCGTTCTGCATCTGAGAAATTAAAGGATAATGGCCGGAGGGCATAGGGCAGTTGAGCCATCTGTAAACTCATTTCTGTCATTACTTTAGGGATACAAATCCTGTTGGCTTTATTGAATGTGGTGACTGCCAGCTTGTTATGAACATTAACAAGGTCTGCAGAAGTGACTTCCAGCATTGACTACATGGCTCCCTCTGGAACAAGATTGCAAACTCCAGGGATCGTGCAAAATGATATCAGTGTCTTAAAAGGGACCTTCAGCAGCAGCTGAAAATTTGAGAGCCTCTAGAAGCTAGTAGTCATCTACTGAAAAATAAGTCTTCAGTATCTACAGACTTAATCCTGTTCAGAGCCAAAATCTTTTATTCCTCTAGATTGAAGCTAAGTGTGATTGAAACCCTAATAACTAAATAATAAAATGTCCAGATAATATATGTTCTTTGTAAATCACCTGAGACCCAGTCGCAAAAGGTTTTGATGGGTATTTGGAATTCTTGGTTATAGCCATGATGCACAGATCTTGAAAACTGCATTTTAAAAAGACTTCTTGTTCACGTTGTCTTTTCACCAGTTAGCAGTACCTACCTTTCCCTATTTTTCCACAAGACCTACACATAGCTACAATCACTCACACCCCAGTCCTACATATTGTACCTTCCTGGTGACTGTTGTACTATTTCTGATTGTGTGTCCATCGTTGGCACCTTGAATTCTGCTTCACACCTTAGCCTATATCCCTAGCAATGCTGTAGTTTTCCAAACTTCCCCTATCTCTGTAGGAAATTCTTCCATGCCTGAAGATGAGAAACCAATACATGATCTCTACACACTGAATGATCAGTGTTTCCCCCTTCTGTCATTACCCAATATTCTAAAATCTTCATTGTCAATTATTTGCCAAATACTAGTATTGCTTACTATCCCCTTGAGCTTCTGTTCAAGACAAGAAGAAGAAATTAACTCAAACCTTAAAGATAGTAAATTCCAACCTGAGCTTTATACAAAACTTAATGTGGTTGTTTTCTCACTAGTAACACATGATATCCTTGGCTTTCATTGAGTCATTTATTTAACATACACGCATTCCTTTACATTATAAGCTATCTTGTCCAAAAGAGCTCTGCTAAGACTGATGAATCATCACTGGTGCTTTCCATTCTTCCAATTATTTCAATGAAAACACTTCCAAACTGCTTCTATTTTCATTGATTTTCACACACTTTGTAGCTTCTTGCTTTTCTTGATTCTAAGCAGTGGACTTCTATTCCTCAATATGCCTATATTTAAAGATTTCTTTTGATTGTTATATATACCTTTTCTTGCAAACTAATTAGAACAACAGTTAATTCTGTCTGAATCTTTTCATCCATTTTGTTCAATGATACTGTTCCTAAATGGAGCTGTCTCTCGTGTTAACGCCCCAACCAAATGCTGCCTTGCAGAGAGCTCGCTACATGGGCTTGCTGAGCTTTGCCAAGCACCTGCCTTTTCTAGAATGAAGCAGTCTTACAGGGGATGATGCACAAAAATCTGATAGCAATTCTGCCCCGAAACTGTACTGTAGTCATGGTGCAGGCAAAACTAATAATAATAATAATAAACTTACAAAACGAAATTGGTTTTCCAATACAAAAATTGGTGCCTTTTAAAGCTACATTAAGTGATTCACCTTTTGAAAATTGGCTTTGAAAAATGTATTTGAATTGAGGTTCTGAAATATTGATATTTTCTCTTCTAATGATTTCTATTTTCAGATATTTTACTAAAACTAAAATTTATTTAATTAATTCAACAAAAGTAATATGCAATACTCACTATCATTTTACCTTTGGTTTTTATCTCACCACCTCAAATCATTCTTTTTACAAAATAGAGTATAAACCAATGAACAGATAAACAATATCTTTATTAGCAATATTTATTTTTAAGCTCTTAAGTACAGGCCACTCTAAGCTTTATATGGATCATCTCCTCTAATCTGCAGACAAAATGATGTTGGTCCTATTATTATCCTCACTTTACAGATGAGCTAACAGGTTTTTAAAAAGGTCAAATGACTTCACAAAGTCACATAGCCATTGTGATTATAGCATCAATAATAAGCGACCTCATTTGGACCTAAAGGCTGATGAGGTCTGTGAACTTCTGGGTTATATAAGTTACATAGCATTTCCAAGGGTCATCATGGGAAAAATCAGAATCTATTACCTTAAAATCACTGACTAGGAGAAACTCATGTGGTATGCATATCTCCGGATGTGACACAGTGGGCGCAGTATGCCCAGGTGGGCTCTGGGAGAGGAGTACTAAGTCACCCTCTATCCTAATCTACAGCCCATTGACACCACCTGGCTGTGGGATTATCACTGTAGAAGATAACCGAGTGTTTTCTAAGAAAAAGATTACAAGTAAAAGAAAAACAAAGGCTGACCATATCAGGCTAGCTTCAAATCAGCAGCATTTTTACTTTCTGGGTCACAAATTGGTAACAAAACTGTCAACTATACATATTATGTATCTGCATTCATATACAGTACATATAAAATTATTAGTTTTTGTGTCTTCAAAGAATATGAACTACTTACATCATATTATCATGGGATGTGTGTTTTTCTCTTTCAGTGTAAACTCCCTTGTTCAACACGATCTAAATGTAAAATTTTTGATAGTTCTATACTCTGGAAAGTCATTACTTATATCTCAGGAATTATCAAAGAATTCAAAAGCAATAAACATCAAAGCCCAAATAGAATAAGTTTAATGTCTTTCTTCAGACTCTGAAAGGATTGAGTTTCAAGCTGATGATAAAGATTGATAACATCATTCTCCTGGTGAGCCACAATTATGCCAATTAATGGGGGATCAAGTAATAAGACACTAATAGTGAACATTTTATTATTATTTGTATGTGTTATGATACATATATAGATAATAAAATGGAGTACTTTAAGCTCCATTTCTCAGCAAGCACTCAGTAAAATAATTCACATTATTCATAGCCTAGTTGCCTATAAAACTTTCTGCAGCTGAATCAATATCTGAGCTCTGCCTATCTTTGTTTCTGTTGACTTGCATACCTATGAGCCCTATTGCTCTGGATGGGCCACCAGGAGCCTGGTTCCTAGTGGGTTTACTAGGAGTATGTGCTTCATTTCCTGTGTGATGCATCAAAAGCACCCTTATATGTTAGTGTCCAAAAGCATAATGCACAAAAAGAAGAAGAAATAAGCATTGATTTTTATACAGAATCCCTCATACACAAATTATCCCAAAGAGCTGTACAAACAACGAATCCAGCTCTGGTAGTGTAGAGATGGCATAAACCAGTGTGGTGGTTGTAGAGCACTCAGTGATAACTCATACAGTCGCCGAACGTTTTACACAAGAAAAGTGAAAATTCTTATTGCAGGGTTGATTCAGCAGCCTGCTCAAGCACTTCCAAAGGAGAAACATGATGTACATTAAACTCATTTACTTGGGACCAGGCAATCAGGGACAAGTATTACTGATTGCTGCTGGGTAGGGTTTAAATATGACTCATCACAGCTAACCTCACCTTTATTGTTCCTACACCCCACCTAAAGTTTGAAACTACCAAAAAGTGTGTACTTAGACATTTAGGCGACATTCAGGATATTCCTTCCCTCATTATCCTGTTATTTACTACTTTTTGTGAAAGGTATACCTATCTTCCTCATCACATTTACAGTTTTGTAAGAAAGGAGGTATCATTGTGATAGCCACCAGTACCTTGAAAAACAGCATCTACCCAAATTCTACTAAGCTGTCAGCATCCTGATAAAAGATTCTCAGTAAAGGCCAACTACACAAGTAAAATACAGTTTTTCCAAATCATACACATCAAAAGGGAGAGAGTTATGCACTGTATCATTAGTTTTCTGAAATCTATATCTAAGTACTAGAAAGAAGGGTTGGGGTGGTACTTTCTTAAATGTCACCAGCGTAAATGAGCCTTTGCAATAATCCATATAGTCAATAAATCCAGATACTTCTCAACAAGTTTTCTGGGACTTCCTTTGGATCCAGGGAAAACCGCTTCTGATGGAACAATGTGAAATGTATAATTTCAAATTCTTGGCTATTGCCCTCAGAGCTCTTGCAAAACATATGTTAGCAGCAACAGCTGTTCATCATCCTCCTTTTAAAAAAAGACCAATACTGGCAGGATTGTCCCTGTGTGCTTGACAGTTTACAGGATGGGATGAAAAAGGGCAATTTTTCTTCTCTTGGGTTTTACAAACAATACTTAGACCACTAGGGTCTTGGATCATGTCGCACCAAAGCTTATACACACGAAGCACTTTTAAGATCAGAAATTGACAGGGACTCAGAGCAGCAAGATAAACTATCTTAGCCTCCCTAGGGCATTGATCAAATGTCCCCTCTGCTCACTATGTCTCACTCTCATCTGCAGGGGAGGTAATTTAGGTGGTCAGCCGTGTCTATAATAGAACTGCTGTACCCTCCGTTTCCAGTAGCTTCATTTGTAGAGTTGGGCTGTGCTAACTCCCTCCTCATGTGTCTCCTAGCCAGTTTATTCAAGGTTTCAGAAACTCAGACCCTAATTCACTTTGCCCTTAACTGTCCCATGAGCATCCTGTCCCCCTCTTCGGACCAGTCTTTCCATTCTATTATCTGTGTTCATGGCTCAGAGACCCACAGGCATCAAGAAACTCATCCATGGGCTTAAATCTTACCATCTTCTCTTGATTAAGGGGTCATATTTTGTACTTTTAGTAAACTTTATGTTAGAGGAATACCTCGATGGTAAAATATAGTAGCAGAGCTTCTGGGATTATATTGCCAGATCTCAAATACCTTTCATTCTACCTCAAGTCTTCAAGTTGTGTAGTTTTGTGTAATTCTCACTGTGATTCATTCCTAAGAACCTATAATAAAGCTATCTATCCTACATGTTTTTTTTTTAATTTGGATTTACTGAGTCAATTTATGTGAACTGCATTTAGCACACAGAAACACTATTACGTGTTAGTTAATTTGGTCTTTTCTAACACTGAAATAGTTCACCTATGCTACCAACTATAACAGAGATATTTCTAATACATGCACATTCATTTCTTGTCGTCTGTATTGGTTAGCTTTTGAGTTGCTGAGATAAATTGCCTGACATCCACAATATAAAGGAGGACAGGCTTACTGTGGCTTGAGGATTCAGAGGTTTGGTCCATGATCACTCAGTTCCAAGGCAGGAACATCACATTGGAAGGGAATGGTGGGGCAAAAAAACTTGACTCATGGTAGCTGGGGAGCAGAGCTGAGGAAGAGCAACAGAGAAGGACTCGAGGACCAGATATAGCATCCAAGATCAAAATTCCATGACGCAACCAGTCCTCCCCAGAAGTGTGCTTCACTGCCATCTCCCAGGCCAAGTGAGCTGACAAGGTCAACCACCACAAAGTTCACTTGGCTGTTCTGATCACAGAGGTAAATTCCTTTTTAGTGGTGACTTAACCATGCAGGCACCTTTTATCTTGGTAATCTGCCATTCTGTAGAGTCTTGAAGTCCATTGTCAGATCTTCTAATGTGGCAGCAGACCAGGGAAGAGAACATAAGAAACAGCAACCTCATGAAGGCATTGTATTTGGGCCTAGCATCAACCAGCTGGACTCAGCTCCCTCCTGTCCCATTGGCAGTAACTTAGTACCATAGTCATATCTAACTAAGGGGAGCTTTTGACCACTGCTATGTCCCTAAGAAGAAGGGCTTAGTGATCACAAGTTGGTTTAGTCTCTGCCACAACTACTTCATGCCTTTAAGGGAAACTATTCTTAAATAAACTTCAGTCCTTGCTTGAAGAGAGAAACAAGTTAGAACTAATTAGCTCACTTTGTGCAATCAACTGTCAGCATTATCTCTTATTATTCATAACCAGTCTTCCTGCCTATTTCTCTGTCCTTACCCACATGAGGCATGGAATTCTTCCAGCTGATGGTCACAGGCTAAGGAGTCAGAAGGCTTTCCAACTTGGTTGTGTTGTTGTCACTGGGAATTCTACAAAAGAAGGAATCAGTGAATTAATTCTGACCTAGCTCTTTGAGGTTGGGTTGTACTTGCATAAGGTACTATAAAGTGACTCCAGGACTCAGCATAATTATCCTGACCTCCAAAATCACAGGCCTGTCTTTTGCTAAATATTCCTGTCACATATTGTCTAGAGCTCTTTGTTGGAGAGGTCAGTGACATTCAGGCAACCTTTACTCTGTCAGGCAAGAATGGAACCATACCTCTGTGGATGAGGACTCTCTACTTCTCCCTGGGTCATGAGCTCCTGATACTCAAGGACTCCCTTTTTAGCCTGAGATTTTTTTATATAAAGTAAATTGTATAAAATATTTCCTAGGGTTGGGGATGTAGTTGAGTAGAAGAGTGTCTGCCTAGAAGTGCAAAGCACTGAATTTGAGCTTCAGCACCAGAGAGAGAGAGAGAGAGAGAGAGAGAGAGAGAGAGAGAGAGAGAGAGAGAGAGAGAGAGACAGACAGATAGACAGAGACAGAAAAGGAGAGACTCTATGCAAAAGTTTCATTGGAGATTAATGATTTTACACTTGAAAAGCCAAGTACAAAATTTGTATATCTCTACCCAAGTCCCCAAATTCAATTGTGAATATAAAAGTCAAGAATTTTTCTTTTCCATACCCTAAACTGGCCCTGTCTGGTAGGATTTTTTGTTACTCAAACTCTCAGATCATTAAAGATCCAAAAGTCTTGGTTCTGACACTCTATAGGTTCTTGGCTTAGTTCATCCTTCTTCTTGCATTATATTGCCTTAAAGCAATATGTAATGTAGTAGCTAAGAGTACAAGTTTGGAGGAGCCACACTGCTATATCCAAATTTTTGTTCTGTCAGTTACTATGACATGCATGTGACCTTTGGTCAGTTACTTAGTCTTGATGTGCCTGTGCTTACTCTCATAGATAATTGGAATAACAATAATATCTATCTCCTGGGACTGGTATAAACATTAAGTGAGTTAATAGAGTATGTAAAACAGGATGTGGTACATAGTATTTGCCAGCACAATTGTAAGCTAGGGCAAACCATTGTTTACTATGTAACAGTTATAGTTCCGCATTCAGCAAAAATCACCATCTCTGAGCTATGAATGGATATGCTGGGCATATGGATGCCCTCTGTACACAAGGAAGCTGGACAAGATATTTCAGTTATCTTCTACTTGGGCAAACTCAGTGCTTTATCTTAAATTGATATGTACAAATATCATCCTTTTTCTAGATACCATGGTTTGATAAAGCAGGATAATACTGTTATAAAAGTTTCTGCAGAAAACCAAAAGGAAATCTTATTCTGCTGAAGTTAAAACAGTAACAATAACAATGTAGGTTATACTCCACCCAATATTCTACCACAGTAAGGCAAACAACTTCTGAACCAAGTTTCTTAAAACATCTTTTATAGGGCATAGCATCACATTAGAAGACCAGAGGATACCAGCATTTCTTAAGCACTGACCTGACAAATCTCTAAAAGTGGTTCTTGAACCAGAAATTATGGATAGCATCAGACAAAAGGAGACTTTTTTCATTCTAAGATACCATAAGTCACCCTAAGTCTAGTTGTGATTCCCAAGGGAACACTCAGGACTCTCTCTACTATGACTGCCGGAATCTGCCTTGCTCAACCTTGGAATACGTGGCTGAAGGATACACTGTGCCTCCAATGACTACATCTTTCAAATCCTCAGCCTGGTCTCTTTTTACTCATTCACAGTGGAAATAAATTCAAAGGATGGCTCTCTGGCAGCCTAGACAGTGAATATCAGAAACAAAACAAAACATATAATCAAACTTTCCACATTTGTGAGTTTGAGAAGAGTAATATTAACACTAGCTTTTATACAACAAATTCAAAAATTTTACCAGACACTCAAATGTCATCTCATCATTAATTCAAAGTAAATTCTAATTTCTCTCATACTTCCATAAATTAGGCCTTCAGCAAGCCATCCCACAACAAAATGTATCTTCAGTACACTTGGTGCCTCAAGTCCATTATTTAAAAATCACCTAAAGCAATAATCATAATGCTTTTTGATTTTTATAAACTTCCCCATTTCACTGATGCATTTGGGTGTTTTGACCATAGGACAAATTTTGTCAAATCCATTTCATTTTATTTTTTATTATTTTCACTCCCCTCCAAGGCTTGTTCTTCCTGGCTGTTATAGGCCTTCATTTGGGAGAGGACCATGTTGAAACCCTTCCTAGAATCCAAAACCTCAAGGAAGTATTTTCCATTTTCTCCACTGTACATGATCTATGTAACAATAAAGATAGTATTTTCTGAGCTCTGACTCTGTGCCAACACAAAGCCCACATTGGGTTGTAGTGTTTGATATATTGTGTCAACTGGGGAAATTAAAAGTTTAACTAAATCGACTCAGCAATTCCACACCATAGGGCATTGAGGTCCCTTCCTAGAGCTTGGAAGGCCCACCCTAGAGTGACTCAGCACTTAACGGATACAAAAGGGAACTGAGAAGGGATGGAGAGTTCCACTTCCTGGAGGAGCTCCAGTCATCATAGTCAGCATGGAAGGAAGGAACAGAGGTTTCCTAGAAGATACAGCTGCTGGTCCTCCCTTTGCTTGACTGTTTTCCACTGCCATGAATTGCTGCCCTCTGCCATGTGCCACGCTGCCTTGGAGACAGTGGAGTATGGACTGAAACCTTCACCAACTGTAAGCTAAATAAACCTCTCCATCCTTAATTATGGGTGTTGGGTATTTTTTCCCAACAAGAAGTGAAAAGTAGCTGAGACATGGGTGTACTCACCCCCTCTCTGGGAGGGGAAAACCTTCTTTCAGTGAAGGAGATTACACTTTTATAATCAAGCTCTCCCTGAAATTTCCTTGAAATCCTGTCTTCATTCATTTTTTGTAGCTCTGAGGAATGCCAAGATGAGGTAATTTATAAAAGCAGGAACTCACAGTTCTGAAGATAGATAGTCCAAGGTCACCAGTTTATCTTCTACTGCTTTTATAGGAGAATTTTTAATCAGCTCCAGCTTAAAAATTTACCTAATACTTTTTGTTTTAAACCTTTGTAGTTCTAGAGAAATGTGGTTTAGATAATCATTCTAATAATTTAAAATTTATTTATTTATTTATTTATTGTGTGTGCGTGTGTGTGTGTGTGTGTGTGTGTGTGGCCAGCTCAGCCCACCAGGGGGCGGGGGCTGGCTGGCATGTGGTGCTGGGGATTGAACCGGGGTCGCTGTGCTTTTGCTTAGCTTAGCTTGTTCTAAGTAGGTGCTTTAGACCACTGAGCCATCTCACCAGCCCCCCATTCTAATAATTTAATGAATTTGGTATTTCATGTGTGAGAGAAATTTAGTTGGAAATTTCACATAAGCATACCTAACATTTAGTAATAATCTGCCACTATGGGCAAATCAGAAATATTTAATATGATTTCTTTAACTTTTCTCTTTTGATACTTTAAAATCTTCTTATCCCTCTGAAATTTATATTTTAAAGTCATTCTTTACACTTATTAAAATAATTATATTTATATGCTACTACTATACACATGAGTGTAACATTATAATTAGATAATAACTGACAGAAAATTAATGTCACCATTATTTATAATGGAATATTTACTATTACTGCCAAACTTATGATTTTAGTAAAAATATTTACATCGCCAGTTTTGTAGATAAAAACAACTTAATGTTAGAATTTTCTTATGATTTGAGCTAATACAAGCATATGTTCTGGTCTTAAATTATTCTAACTTTTAAAATCTAATAAACATGTTTTCTGGGAAGGGCCATTGGATAACACAAAATATAAGTTGGGAAATGGATCAAGTACAATTTTGTTTTGTTTTGTTTTTTGTATTTTAGGGAAGGGTCTACAGGGTGTTCAGGGTCTCACTACTAGATCGGACTCATAGTGATCCGCCTGTTTACCGCCTCCCAAGAGCTGAGATTAGATCACGCCACCAAGCCCAGTCTCAATTGTCATCTCAGTGAGCCCTGGGGGAGGGACCAGCACAGCAGGCCCAAGGATCCAACCCCTGACCCCTATGCCTGCTTGCAGGTGCTTTAATCTGTTGAAGTATTTGGCCTGCTGAGTTATTTGGCCTCAAACACCATTTTGAATGTTTACTCTGCTTATGTTCTAGCTCTGTTACCACATGAAAATTCTTACCTTCGCTGAGCCATTAATAATCTGACCCTTCAAATAGTAATTACTACATACAGGGTTACCTTGAGGATTAAATAAGAAGACACACATGAAGCACCAGGTAAGGACCGTGCCAACCTGACATTGGAGAGACATTCAACAAATATTTGGTCCTTTCTCTTTTTTTCTTCTTCATCCTAACTAGAAATCTAATTGGCTCTAAAAATAGTTCTCTGAAGGGCAATTGACAAATTGATCAAATAAGCACCACTAATTTGCTGTATGAATTAGGTGTGTGTGTGTGCTGAAATGAGCTACACTTGATTTGCCTTCCTGACAAATGCTGTTCTTATTAAATGCCTCCCATTTATTTTTATCTCAAGCAAACATTCAGGGAAACTTTCATTTTTGGTTAAAAATGATTATTTTATGAATTATTAATCACTTAGGAAATTCATTAGTTCATGTCAGGGTTAGTAACCCGGTGCTTTTAAAATATATTAGCTACCTGCATTTTACTACAGTGACACTATCAAAGAAAATTGGAGTCTTTTTCTCTTCTAAATTATTTCCTTATTGTGAATTTTGGGAAACTAATGGGCAGTGAATTTCAGTCCTTTCTCAACTGGAATTTTACTTTAAGACATGCACTAAGAATGTGTATCACGTCTGCAGTGATTTTGAAAATCTGTGAATCCAGAAAAAAAAAAACGGTATTTTAAATTATTTCTACTTTTCCAAAATTGCTTTCAAAGAAAGCACAATGAAAAGAGTAGCAATTTTTAACATACCAGTGTTCACAGGGCCAAATGCTTTGTTTGCAGCTTTGTGTTCTTTGTTTTTTTAAAAAGAAAAAAAAAATCTGTCCAGTTTCACTTCTGAGTTTTACTGAAACCTTACCAAGTTTTTGGTGTGGGCTTCAGTGCTTTATATAGTCTTGTTTTGTTCTTTGATCTCCGGCTGTAGTCCTCCAGAGTCAAAGTGAACCTCATAACTAAATCCTCTTCACTTGCTGCCTTTCAGTGGGTGAGAAATGAGAGGCATTTAAAGTCTAAGAGAAAAATATTCAAAGCTCTTATACCTTAATTGATCAAGTTTTAAATTATAGCTACTATATTTAAAAAAAGATATTCTACTACAGACATTTATTTCAACTATTTAGGGTTATTTTGTTCTTTATGACAAAGATTAGAGTGTTATTTCATTTATCCCCAGACATGCTTGATACTAGCAGTTGAGATGATTTTTACATAAAACATAGAATTATGCTACCTTGCCATAGAACTGTTGCTGACCTCCAATTGTATTTAAATAAAACCTAAATCCCTTTCTATGTGTTCATATTCACTAAGAGCCCAGCAGCTAAATTCTCCTATGTGAAATGAGATTCTCATTGTCTGAATCCGAGGACCTGAGCGCTCCCTTTCCATGCCCTAACAGGAGCAGATGTACCCTCATCCTGGTTGGCCAGTTGGATCCCTGCAGAGGAGAATATGAGTCCCCAGAGAAAGCCATGAATCTATAAAGATGGCTCACAAAAATTGGCAGCATTAACTGCCCAGTGGAGGTTCAAACACCAGTAATATCCTAAAGACATTATATCTCTTTTTACCATCCCTTAATTTCTGAGCAGTTTCCAAGGCTATTTTTCCATGTCTCCTGTTAACTATGCATGTTATTTTCTATCCCTTCTGCTCAGGATAGCCATTGCAACTCCCTTAGTCTATTGTGTGCTGCTATAACAAAATACCATGAGCCAGGTAATTTACAGATAACAGGGGCTTATTTACCACAGTCCTGAAGGCTAGAAAGTTCAAGATTAAATTGCAGACACCTGATAGTCATGCTCCCACATAATGGAAGGTGAGAGAGCTAGAGAGTGAACCAACTCCCACAATGCTTTATACAGAAGCGTCAATCTACCTATGTAGGCTGAGGTTCTATGCACTAACAACCTCCACAAAAGCCCCATTTCCCAAAACCATTGCACTGGTAGCTAAGTTTGCAATGTATCAGTGTTGGGGACACGTGAAACCATGTTCAGACTAGCTGTTGCTTCCATTGTTTGCAGCCAACAGCTTGACAGGCAAGTGGCCTAGGAAGTCTCCACGTTGTACAAATACCATGTTGACTGCCTTCTGATTTTATGTTTTTCTTTAGTTCCTTAAACAATTAATTATTTTTCTTTCTTTGTACACTCTTAGTGTGTAGATTAGTCCACTGTTTACCAATTTTTAATTGTTGAGACCATGCAAACAATAAACTATACATTATTTACACCATAAATGAACAAAGCCTAACATCTTACCACCACTACCATTATAATCTTTTTTGTAGACAAAGACTGAAAATCATTCTGAACATGAAGTTTAACTATAATGAAGGTGAAAATGCCTTACTTTGTATGAGTTTTCTTACATGTTGGCAAGAATAATCCTTAAGCAGCAAGATAAATTATCTGAAGATCAGGCTTCAAAACATGAACAAAAAGTGATGAAAACCTTAGAAATATTTGTAATTCTAGAAATCAGAAAATATGCTTGCATCCAACTATTATAAACTTTATGCCAAAGAACACTTTCTTGATATGTATTTAGATGCCAATAAAACAAAAGACTGATGTCTCAAAAATCTCTCGCTTCTCTGTAGCAGTAAGCTTAAAAAGAATTCTGCTGGTTTTTGTTAAAGGAATACTGTTACAAGATTCTTACACTTTCCCCTATGCTTGGGGACATTAAAATGAATATCTTCCACACTATAAATTGGAAATCCTGAGACTTGGGGGACACTGAATTAATCTGTGCTGAAGAAGCAAGTAAAGATGACAGCAGAGATTGAAAGATCCCCTTGGCTTCCTTGCGACCCCAGTGTGGTAGATATATATCATAAATATGTTATGTGTATTATAGATGTACTCTGGGACTTTAGCATAGGGCCTTTGGAAAAAGGCACAATAGTAACCAGCAATAGGCATGTGGAAGATCAGGGTCTTTGGGCACAATGCTGTTTGGGTGAATAGAATATTCTTTCCTTCCCTCCTTGGAACAGCAAAAAGAGTGCCTCCGTCCTTCGTCAGTTCCACTTCACATTATTATGCTCTTCACCCCCTTCATTAAAGCACTGGTATGCAAGTGATCATTCCTAATAATAGGCTCTCCACTATCAGAAGTGGGCCTTTTCATTTTTCACCAAATTATGAAATAGCTTCCCATTATAACTTATGTTCTGTATACTCCAGCCAAGACTTTTTTTTTCCCTCATCTTAAAATGCTCTGCTTTAAATGGGCCTCTAATGTATAATTTTATTGTTTGAGCATTTCATTTTCTTTTTGATTTATGTTTCTTTATAGCTGGTTAGACAGCTCTTTGTGATCTTTTGATGAAAGATTCTACATAAATAAAATTGACTGAGAGGAAGGACCTTGATGGTAGCACTGGCAAGTGCTCTCTGCACTCTCCAAACTGAAGTTCAAGATGCGAATCTCATGTCAGAGTCGAAGACCATCCGCACATTCCTTGTTTCTAGCTTTTACCTTTAAAATTCAGATTAAAGTTAGTAATTTTATCTTATGCTGTATTTAAGTGGCTATAAAAGAGGGAAGGGTTTTAGATTCTTTGTTCACCAAAGTGTAGCTGCCAAGGGTAGAGTAGTAAATAATTACAGTACAATGATTGCACCAACAGAATTGAATATCATGTAGTCATTAAATTTTCAATTTATATAATAACAACAAATATTTGATATATACAATGAACAATCAAAAAAGTACCAAGTTATCTGAAAACTTTTGATGTTTATGTTATATCTAAAAATCTTTCCAGATTTGTACTAATTGTGTTTGGACAGGATATCACATCTGCATCTTGTACTATGAATAACTACTATGAAGACAACAATATGCAATGTATTAATTATTGTAACTGCCCTACTAACCTGCTTTGAAACTGTCTCATTGCTATTTGTTTCTCAATAAAATTAATAAAAAAATCTTTCCAATAGATATTTTCAGGATTTTTTTATTTGTATCTTGCATTTATTGAATCCCAAGAAATAAAAGTTTTACTTGTTAATGAATCACAGATGTGACCTAAGAAAAATCCCTTTTCTTTACTATATTTTCAGTTGTTTCCAAGTGCCTGAATAATTGATTATCTTCTTTTTTAGCAAGATTTGCCATACTTAATACAGAGAGCTGAAATTTTATAGAGAATGTTAGAAAAAAATGTCTTTGCTTCTATTTAAACATGCTTTACCCTTTTCCTTTTTTAATAATACTTTTAAATTTTAAATAATAATCATTGCTATTATTCACAATACTTTTTGAAAAGTTAACAATAAGATAAATTATATGGAAAATTTATTACTTCATAAATATGAGTGGTTAGAAACCACTTCCATAATGACAGTAATAGCAAACTTCTACTGAGCATGTACTATGCATTTGGCATTTGTGCTTAGTGATTTAAAATCATTACCTCATTTTCATCAATCAGACAAATCTATGATATGGATATCATAGTGACCCAGCTCCAAGAAGAGTCAAATAGGTTGAAAGCCGAGCTAAAAAATGCTGTGATTGCAGTTCAGGATATACTAAATATGTGATGTTGGAGTTCATCTAAGATGTTGGGTAGAGCTGAAAATATAGTTCAGGCTTTCAAGAGACAAATTTGACCTGGGAAATATAAATCCAGGAGCTGTCTGTTCATGAGCAAGAGTAGGAATAAGATCTAAGAGCAAGTGAAAGCTCTTGGACACATCTACAGTTAGTAATTAGAAAGGAAGGGTACAGAACAGCTCAGGTAAGGAGGACAACCAAGGAAATGAATGACATCACATGTTGACTCACCAACAAGACTTGTGCATCTACCATGTACCAAGCACCATGTTACCCACTGGGATTTGAAAGGAAGCCAGGGATAGTAAACAAATACCTGATTAAACAACAAAGAAGGCATGTTGTGAAATGGGGACAGAGGAGGCAAAAATACTAAGAAGTAGGGACCTGAAGCTGGGATAAACCTAGTCAGTACAATCCTGTATCCTGCCTAATTAAATGTCTTCTACTTTAGGAGTGAGGGTGAAGTATATAGGCCAAGAATACAATCAAAGTTCCAATGGTTGCACATGTCCCAAGAAAAGATCAGACATTTTCCATTAATGGACATTTTATTCCTTTTGTTTGCATCTCAAGAAACAGAATAAAGAGGAGTTATCTGGGAATTACAAAAAGTCAAGGAGATAGGGAACAAATAATTCAGATATGTATGGGTAAGTGTCACTCACAAAGAACTTTTGCTTACACATTAATGTTTAATTTCATGATGATGCTATAAAACAGATATTATGGCTTCAGATATTATTCTACAGATAAAGAAATTAGACAGCATGAGAGAAAATACGGACTGTCACAGAATAGAGGGATGAGTGTGAGCTAGAGACAGGACTAACATGGGTCATCTGGTTGCTACTTCCATGCCTTCACCAGCATTGCTGGAGCTCACTCAGTGCAGACTACATGGCTCAGGAGTCCAGCGTTGCCATGACATGCAATGGAAAGGGCTTTGCATCTTAAAAGGGCTAGATTCTGATTAGACTCAGATCAGACATTTAAAATATTTGAAAAGGCAAAAGAGACTATTCCATACCCAGGCTTGATGAAGATACTAGGAGAGGAAGCCAAGAGATGGATCAGCGTGATAAAAACTACAGATTAGGAAATCTGAAAGCACAGGAGGACAATGCCCAACTAAAGCAAAGACTGTAGGTTGTCTCCAAGCAGAAAGAGGTTTGAACAGCCTCACAGCACATGCTACAGTCTTGGGGGAAACAATAGTCACTTTTTTACACATCTTCTATTCCTGGCTTGCTAGGGGGTAAGGTTCAGACTACAAAACTTTTTGGGTCTTAGCAGAGGTAAAACACTGCCTTGTAATCTGGCAGTCTGGA
>NW_004524820.1:1964735-1968244 GCF_000260255.1 Octodon degus | reverse complement strand
TGAGCATCTCATTGGCCTGGGGATGAGAAGTCAGGTGTGGGTCAGAAAGAAGTACAGTGGGAAAGATGTTAGGAAGGAGGCCCTCAGGCAAGAAGAAAAGGATTCTGTTTCTAAATACATTGAAACAAATAAAATAGACCATGTTGGATTGATAGAGGAGAGGTACAAACGGTGATGCATAGGCTAAGGAGATGTGTTTAATCACTTATGCAGACAATTATCTTGACTCCCCAGTCCTCAAAGTTACAGAGACAATGTGTCAGGCAAGATGCGATGTTGACTTTCCAGGAGGATGTGGTGTAGCAAAAGATGTGGTTGTAGTTGCGTTAGGAAAGAAATTACGCACACATACACACACACACACACACACACACACACACACACACAAATATATGCTGATTCATACAAACAGCATCTAAGCCAGTTTTCATTTTCCTCCTGTACAGAAATATTAACATCAGAGACTCAGTTGTTCATGAAAATACTCAAATTTTCTTTTATTCAGTTGATCAGACACACACAAGTACTATATACTGATTATGCCTTACAAAGCGAAGGAAAAGTACTCAACTATGAATCACAGCAAACTTCCCAACAAATTAAATAAACGGTTTAAAATCCGGGTTGGCCAGGCACGGTGGTGCACACCTGTAATCCCAGCACTTGCGAAGCTGAGGCAGGAGTATCAGTGAGAGTCCAAGGCCAGCCTGGGCTTTAAAGTGAGTTCAAGTCATTCTGAAATGCATAGCAACCTGTCTCAAAAAGACTAAAATAAAATAAAATCCATGTCGTTGCTGTCTTCCTTTCATGGCTCTTCCCATGTTATGCCCACTTAAGAAAAGAAATGACTCAAAGAATTCCACCTCCCTTTTGACAATTCGCGCCAATGATTAGAGGTCCACAATGCTATTTCTTAACAGCATTGTGAGTAACACATTGTGATTTATGAGCAAAATAGACAGATGTAAGAGAGATGCTGGCCAAGGCTGCGATTATACAGGGTAAATAAATTCTGGAGATATACAGAATGTGGATGATCCTTATTAAAACTGTATATATTTCCAATTTGCTAAAAGAAATTGATAATAATGTGAACACATGGATGTTTTAATTAGCCTGAAAAATTCTGTTTACTATGTATATAATGTCATAATATCTTTGAAAAACCTTAAGTATATGCAATTTTTATTTTTAAAAACTTAAGTAATAGAGTCCCCCCAGTTAAAAAAGTCAACTGGATGTATAGAAAATATGGTGCATACAAAATAAGGTAGTAAGGCTAATTACAAATATTATACTGATATACTTTTCATACAAATGCTATGCTGATATACTTTCTGTACATTTTGGTTTTTTATTTTTTTATTTTTTGCGTATTTTGTACAGTGTCTCACTGCACAGCTTGGACTCATAGTGAGCCTCCTGTCTCAGCCTCCCCAGCACTGGGCTTACAGGACTGTGCCTTCACCCCAGGACTCGGTGGCCAACTCAGTGTACCCTGGGGCCAGGTCAGCCCAGCATCTGTGTACATATTAAAAGTACATTACTTCTCATCTTTCTAACATTGATCATTTTAAAATATTTTGTATTATCTTTAGCTTTTAGTTATCAACATTACCATTATAAAGCCTGTAAACTCTAAATATATTACTGAATACCTAGGTGACAATAACAATTATCAAAGAACATATTAAAAGTCCTTGTAAATTAGAAACACGGTCTCAGTTACTTTCCGGTCCCTGGGACGCAATACCTGACACCATGTAAAGAGGTTTATTCTGAATCGTACTTTTAGTTCCTGATCAGCTAGCTCAAAGACAGAAGCTGTAGGGTGTTCAGGCCCCGGAGGGAAAGACGACGCTCTTCCGCCGCCAGCCAGAGCACAGACAGAGCAGGGAGGCCCGAATGAGAAGGCACCCCAGAGTCACGCCCCAAAGACAACCCTTCTCTAATCCCGCCTTCACGCAGCACATGGGGAATCAGCTAAGAACGAATTGATGGACTAATCCACTGACCACAGCCCCGTGCCCAACTGCCTTTCAAATACACGGGGATTCTGGGGAGCATTTTAGATCTAAATCATAACAAACACCATGAAGTTTTAAGTTAGCATTTCAATAAAGACTTGGGGCAAAACTCAGTGTAGAAATCATATGAATATAATTGGAGCAATTTAAAAATACGTATCTTTTCTGTTTAGAATGGAATGTTCTATGTGGATACATTCAGATTGATAAAATGTTTGTCTTGTTCATACATGGTTCAATAGCATTTTAATGAATTATTTCAATAAAGATTTCAGCTTTATGAGTACTATAAATTAATTCCAGTCAAAGTAAAGTTAATGTTTACTTTTTATCTTAAGCAAGAATAGTGAATAGTAATAAAATATTAGAAATTATACAGAATTTCACTAAGCAAAATAACTTGGATACAACACTATTTGTTGTATTACATAGTGTTGCCTTCAGGAAATCTATACCAAACAAAGACCCCAAAATCACAGTGACACTACATCAGGGCTTATATGTTGTTCCTAATACATGTCTATTGCATTTCAACAGCAAGATTTGTTCTATACAGTCATTGAGACTGCCGATGGTGAAAGACCATAGTGAATGGTAATAGAGAGTGCAAAACAACCCTTCTTTAATTATTGGTAAATAGGGCCAGCCAAATAGCTCAGCAGATTAAAGCCCCTGTGAGCAGGCGCACGGGCTGGGGGTTTGATCTCTGGGCCTGCCATGCTGGCCCCGCCCCAGGGGCATGCTCAGACAGCAATTGAGACTGGGCATGGTGGCCCACGCCTGTAATCCCAGCTCTTGGGAGGTTGTAAACAGGCAGATCACTACGAGTCCGATCTAGTAGTGAGACCCTGAACACCCTGTAGACCCTTCCCTAAAATACAAAAAAGAAAAAGAGAAAAGAAAAAACATCATTGGCACATGAAGGTAAGAAATGGAGAGCACCACTTCATTTCATCCCAATGGAAAAATTAGTCACTGAAGAAGTCATTAGCTAGATGGAGTTACGGTTTGGATATGATACATCTCCCCAAAGGCTCAAGTGTTAAATCCTTGAGTACCAGCTGCTTGGCTTTGAGGAAGAGACTGGATTTTAAGGACTAACTTCGTTGTGTAGATTAATCCATTCAGTGGAAGTGATAAAAACAAGAAATAGGGGCTAGCTGGAAAAAGCAGGTCATGGGGAAATAATCTGGGGACAATATTTTGTGCCCTGTGCCTTCCACTCTGGCTCTGCCATGCTCACTGCTTCCTGGGCTGCCCAGAGGTCAGCAACTGTCTGCTACCACACTTCTGCTTCGGTGTCTCTGCTTGAGCTAAGCCTGAAAGCAATGGAGTCAGCTCACTGTGGATTTAGGTCCCTGAAACTGTAAGCCAAAATAAATATTTCCTTCTTTAGCATGTTCTCAGGTACTTTGTCACAGCAACAGAAAGGTGACACGTGGGAAGTAAAGTCCTGGAAAGTGGTTTTTTTTTTTTTTTTTT
>NW_004524820.1:1955571-1964635 GCF_000260255.1 Octodon degus | reverse complement strand
TCTCCTCCTCCTCTGCCTCTTTTTCTTTTTCTTTTTCTTTTTTTTTTTTTTTTTTTTTTTTTTTTTATTGCTTGAGAAGAGAGTAAGGTACTAATGAATGTTAATAATGTCTCCCCCTTTATGATTTCTGTTATTTGCTATTGCTACACATCTACCTGTCTATCCAAGGCTTTAGCCCACAGAAAGTTACAGAAAGAACAGACAAATGTCAAGCAAATCTCAGTCTTGTCTTTCCTAATAAAAAGGTAGTTATGCAAATTTGGACAGGATGGTTCAACTCCTTGGAGTTTGCACGACATAACTAAAAGTTAAAAGACTGACTTTAATCCTCTCATATGGATAAAATTATACAGATCTATCCCATACTTTTGTCAGATAAAATAATCATTATTCTAGTCATTAAAATCTCTTCAAAGTCATGTTACTTCACTGAAATTCCATTAAGAAAATGCTGTTTTGTCCTTATTGTTCATAATTATGCTTTTTTTCCAACGTATATCAATAGATTTTGACTTTCAACTTTACAAGCCAATATGAAAATATTAATACTCTTTTCCTCTCCTTCATCTTTCCTTTATCTTCCAAATTCTACCTTTGCTAGTGATATTTTACATTGCATTCTAGTATCATAATTACAGTTTCACATTATGTTAATTTTTAAAGTTGATCATTTGCTTATGTAAATATTGCTTATTGGAAAGCACAAGTAGTGAACTGTACTTGGGTGAGGACTGAAGTCCAAACTCAAAGGGCTACAGTCTAGCAAGAGCCCTGCTGCTGTGCCGTGATGGAGCAGAGGGCATAGCAGGGCCGGAGCATGAGAGGCCAAGAGGAGAGCAAGTTTGCTTTTGTAACGATCTGCTCTCACAACCACTAACTCTTTCCTCTGATAACAGAATTTTAAAATTCAGAAAGGATGAACCAATGACATCTGAAGTACAACCTCTCAGCATTATTGCATTGGGGGATTCAGACTTGAACACATGAACGTTTGGGGACCCATTCAAACCATAGCAGATAGCTTAAGAGCTCCTCTACTTTAGCTACCCCTCTCCCCTGTTTTGATTTCCCTAGTTTCCCTATGATGGTTGCCTACCATATAAATTGCTCACATTTATGTGTGCAGCTCAGGTTGCCTCCAGGAAAACAAAACAAAGTCAAGAATAGCACTTTGGAGTCCACATTTTGTGATACATTCCACATCATTTAATTTCCACAATTTTCTGAGGAAAATGATTACAGACTAGAGTAACATACTATACTATTTAATTCCAAACACAGAAATGGAGATCAGAGAATCAAGGGCACACAAAGCATAGGCGGTTCCTGCAGAGGTCAAAGCCCTGGACCTGTCTGCCATACCGTGAGGCTTCTGTGCCTAGGCCGAGGAGGGTGGGCACCTCTCAGAACCTTCTACCTTATTCTATAAGAAGGCTCTGAATCCATCATGAACACAAATGCGGAAAATCATTTTCTTTTGCCGTTTCAAATCCCTATGGTACTACACAGTATTCATAAATATACATTTTTTCTATACCTACTCTCTAATTTTCAATAAGCCAGCCCTAATTTCCTCCAGGCCTATATAGGCCAGTGCTTATTTTCATAGCTGATTAATGGTTCTGATTAGTCCTTGAAGCAGGAAATCCAATATCCCTTAGGGGAACCCTAAAGATGCAGATTGACCATGAATTCAAGGAAGCCTATTCACAACAGAAATCAATGGAGAAAGGAGGCAATGTTAATGCAGACAACATTCTACCAGTTTCTAAATGCAAGTGCTCAGAGAGAGTGGAGGGAGGGCAGGAGATAACAGAGAATGTATTCAGAATCCTACATTGCAGTTTCATCACTGTAAAAGCCAGCTTTAACAACTCCCTTCCCATTGTGGAAATTTAAAGCTTCCTTTTTGTGAATTTTGACTGGTTTATAGCTCTGAAAGAAAACTTCACCTCTCCCAGAGATCACCTCTTGGATCGCGTATGTGTCCATGAGCCGAGGGGGCTCATTTCACAGAAGTCACATCATAACCCCATTATTGACAGCAGAATAATTTCAAGAATATGAACTTCTAAACAACTGTAGAAATTTTTTTAAATGCACTAATTTTTGATAACAAGTAGCTTATCTAACAGCAGATTTTATTTTTAAGATGATCATAACAGTTTCTAATAAGTTTTTGATGGATTTTTAAAACTATTACTCTCCCTTAGTCACCATGTAATTATCCTGCAAGTTAACTCTTTACACATTTAGAGACAATATGCCGTCCCTCCTACCTTCTTCTAACTAGCCAACACAGCCTCCAAATGAAGCAGTGGGAAGAAGAGCAGGATTTTCAAGGTCACAGTGACAAGGGGAAGGGGCTTTGTTCAGTCACTGCCTGTTTCTCTCCTTCCCATGCGTGACTCAGCCATGAGGTCCTGTTATCTTTCTAGAAGATCATTTATTTATACTCCGTGAGCTCCATTAAAGCTGCTGCTAAATATTAGTTTGAAGTCAGAATAACTGTACACAGTGGATGAATCAGAAAGGCTGCTGTGTACATTTTGAACAATTGTCAACAATTATTTTGCTTGATGACTGCCCCCGTGCTAATGCAGGTGGAATACAGAGCCGCTGTTTTCCCTGGTATCTGAATGCATATAGCTTCAGAGTGGTGTCATCCTTCCTCTGCAGGATCAAGTAATTGGTGGGAAAGAGTAAAATAAAGACACATACAGTCATTTAGTTCAGCTACTTCAAAGATTGTTATCTAGCTTTGCTTCTATAATCTGGTTGATAATTTAGTCATAAAATTCTGTTGCAGAGCAAAATTTCCCATTGGAAGGCAAAGTCAAAAATTAACTAAGATTAGGGGTTCTATAGCCAGGTTTCCCCAAGGAGTAGCCTCCTCTTACACACACACACACACACACACACACACACACACAATTTTGCAAAAAAGATGATTTCTCCAAAAGAAAAACATTTTTGTGCTGCATAAAGTAATGCACATAAAGCACTAGCATACTGCTTGTGATGAAGCAGAAATGTAAAAGACATTTATGCTTTGGGGTGACATCTGTTGTTTCTGCCAGCCAGTGCCCATCCTCCAAACTGGCCTTGGGGAACAACTCTGACTCTATTCTCAACATATGTATTTGGACAGAATTAACCTTACTGCCAACACTAAGGATAGATCCTAACTAGCCTAAAACAATTGGCAAAGCTCACTCCTCTCAGACTGGGACAGGCACATGAGCCAATCTAAGTGAAAGAGTCTTTTACTGAGGCTTTTTAAATAGGCTAAGGGACCTGAAACTTGAAATGGGTTGTACAGAACTGCCACTTTCATCTTTCCTCCATATAAAGTTTGAGAAGTAAGCTAAGGCCCAGAGGAGAGTGGAGCCAATAGATGGAGAGAAATAAAATCTTGGTTACTTTATTTAAGCCATGATTTAAAAACAACATTCCTGGATCACTATGATAGAAGGAACCAACCAGACGGCATTTTGGTGTAACGCAGGTTTGAGTTAATATTCTGGAATTTGCTATCTGGAGGGAGTCCTAAGAAATGCAATGTATAGTTATGATAGATATACAACTACATTCTCTTAATTCAATGAATATAAAGATTTGTTCTAATAGTGTTTGTGAACAGGATATCATGTCTGCATCTTGTACAATGAATAACCACTAACACAACACTATGCAATGTATTAAGTATTGAAACTGTCCTACTAATCGGTTTTGAAGCTGTATCATTGCTATTTGTTTCTCAATAAAGTATTTTTTAAATAAATAAAAATAGAAATATGATATACTAAAACCAAAGAAAAAAGAAATAAAATGTATAAGTCTACTTTTTGTCTTTAATAAACCTGACAAATTTATTGAACCCTGGCATTTGAATAGTAACACAACATTCAAATTAGCTCTGCTGGACTCTTCCAGGTACTTTATGCTTTAATATGCATAGTAGCAGACTTTATTCTTCATATTGGCTATGCTCTATAACCTCTTTCCTAAACATGTAAATGATGTCACCTCTGTCACTAAGTACATGGAAGTATTTCAAACATGCAGACAAAAACTAAAGTGTAGAAACAGAAGTGACTGCTAGCTTGGCCCTCCTAGGTTCAAACCTGGAATTTTAAAGAGGAATGACATAGTCTACTGAAATCAGTAAGCTTGGCATAAATTAACTTATATTAAATTCTATGAACACATAATTTCAGTTCTACATTGCAACAGCAAGCAGGAACATCCAACCAGCACCCAGGATTTGTAGGCAGATTTATTTACATTGAAGGGCACTAATTGGGAACATTACCAGAATGCCAGGCCCTTATCTCTGATGGTCTATGGTTTTTATAGGATGCAGGAGGACGGAACAGCCTGGAAGTTCTTCTGATTAGCTGGCCGGGAGAGATCACTGATTACCAGGGTAGATTAATGATCATTAGTTTATGAAGCTTAGTACAGCAGTACAATCGGGCATCTGATATGTTCAGTTATATTTTCATGGTTATAGGGGTCAAGAAAATAATTATAAAATCAAGACAGTTACAGAGCTAGAAAATTTCAAAAGAATAAGGTTTTTAAAAGAACAATCTCTCTTGTATAGTTTTTTTTCCTTTCAACATTACAAATTTATGAAAAGTTTTATATCATAGAGGACTTGAAGTACTCTGCCCCATGCTCTTCTTGCCTTCATGGTTTGTGAAGAGAAGTTGGCTGTTATTCTGATGGGTTTTCCTTTAAGTGTGATGTTTCTTTTCTTTAGCAGCTTTCAGTATAATTTCTTTGTGTTGGATTTCTGGGATCCTGACTATTATATGTCTCAGTGTGTTTTCAATTGGGTTGAAGTTATTTGGAACTCTGCATGCTTCAATTACCTGAATGTCAGATTGTTTCTTCATATTCGGGAAGTTTTCTGCTATTACTTCTGCCCATATTTTTATATCATTTGTATTGACTCCTGCTTCCTCATTGATGCCTATTAGTCTCACATTATTCATTTTTGCATTGTCTTTCAGGTGATGAGTTACTTTTTCCTGTGTCCTAGTTGTTTTTAAGAGATCTTTTCTTACCTTTTCACTAGCTGTTACAGTGTCTTCAAGATCTGAAACTCTATCCTCACTTTCACTCAAACGGTTTTGCAAGCTTGTGACTGAGATTTTAAGTTCCTCTATAGCTCTTTGACTCTGCTTCATGGGATCTATTCCTTTCCTGTATTGCTCATTCTAGGAACCCATCACTTTTATAATCCCTATTTTTTTTATCAGTGTCTTCTGGAAAAGCAGTTATTAATTCTTTTACTTGAGAGTTTATTTCTGATCTGATTTCTTCTATATGATTCTGCACTTGATTCTTCATTTTAGACACTCTTAATTCAAAGATTTCTTTTTTCCTTCTGGAGATTAATTCTGATCTTAATTCCTCTATACCTTTCTGCTTTTGTTTCTTTACTTCAGACACTATTAATTCATAGATTTCTTTTTTTATTTCAGAGATTAATTCTGATCTGAGTTCCTCTATACCTTTCTACTGTTGTTTGTTTATTTCAGATGCTATTAATTCAGACATTTCAGCTGTGCTAGTGTCCTCTGCACTTGTTCTGGGTGAGCTCAGGACCTGAGATTGCATTTTGCTCCTTCTCTTTGTCATTTTATATTGCGCTGTCCACTGCCATTTGGTGTAGAGCTTTGCTTCAGTTTTAACCTTAGCACCTACTAAAATTCAGGTGCTAAAAAAATAAATAAAATAAAATTCAGGTGCTGATATCCCAAGTTCAGGTTCACCCAGTTGTGCCTGGCTTGTGTCTGGCTACTGTGCTCAGCTCCGTCCTGCTGCCAACCTTGGCGAACCTGTTATGCCCCTCTGGCAAAATGTTCTGCTCCTGGATTAGCTGTGTGGTTTTGACCCTAGTCTCACTACAGGGACTTCAGCTGCAGAGTTTCACCCCAGGCTTGTATGCCAGGCCTGGGCTGGGTCTGGAGAGGTCTGGGTGTGGGGGTAGGAGAGTACAGAAGCTCTCCCACACACTCACCAGGCCTGAGCTTAGACAGGTCTGGAGAGGTTCCAAGAGCGCGGTGGAAGTTCTTACTCACAGGGCAGTCTTTGGCTCACTCTGGGGGGCGGTCCAAAGAGTGCAGTGAAAGGTCTCACTCCCATGGCAGGCCTGGGCATGGTCTGGAGAGGTCCAGTGGGTGTAGGAGAGTGCAGAAACTCTCCTACACACTCACAGGGCCTGGGATTGGATGGATCTCAAAAGTTTTATATTCACACAAGCATATACTGCATTTTTCAAGGAGAACATAGTTCTTGTATGACAACATCACTGTAGTAAACATTTGGGTTTCGCAGATGAGTAGCACACATGCTTGAGCATGTCCAATCATGGAAAATCTTTTCTTTTTGTGGCACTTGCGATTGAACTCAAAACCCCATGTTTGCCAGACAGGCACTTATTCTACTGAGCTATCTTCCTGGCCCTTGCAAAATCTTTATTGCTGAACAGAAGGTATAAATTTTTGAAATAAAATATTTTTAGTACTGAATCAAATGGATAACAATATTGAACCAGCTGATTAATAGCACTTTGTTAAAAATAATGTATAACAAGCCCCTGACTTTTGAGAGAGTTCCATTCCATTCTGGCAGAACTTTTATAAGTAGCATTCACTCATAAATCCAACAAAAAGTATCTTACATACATTTGACACAAATATACAATGTAAGGCAGAAAAAACAAATATACACACGAAAGTGCTACAAATAAACTATTTTACTTTTATAGTCACCATAAAAGTTAGTACAACACTGTATTGCTGTATACTATCACACTGTACAGCATACACACACAACACAGCAGTGACAATGGCCAGCAGACACATGAGCTATTTCAGTCACTTGTTTACATCTATGAATGTTCCTAAGGTGAGGTCCATTTGTAACTATGAAAGTTTGCAACATGAGTGTTCATAAGTTGGGGACTTTCTGTACAGTAAGATGCATTATTGTATGACTTGAAAAAGACTACTATAAAAAATTCAAGTGTATTTTAAGCAAATGTTACTAAATAAACTTCTAAAGGTGGTTTCTTAGATGGCAAATAATGCAAGAGTAAATATTTAAGATCTTGCATGTATATAAAAAATCTTAGTTTCATTCCTTTTTGCCTGTCCATTGAACTTTACTTTTTTCCCCTTCAAGATACGTTTAAAAAATAACAAACTCTTACAGAATGCAGTCTATAATCAAAGCTATGCATGTATTTATTCTTAAGATCATACATATTTGAAGACTAACTTCAAGCTAAATTTTTATTCAATTTAATTGATATTCTCAATCTGTGATTGTCTTAGTCATTCTCATCACTGAGATAAAATACAGGACACCTACAACTAAATAGAGAAGTTTATTTTGGCTTATAGTTTTCAGAGGATTTAGCACATGGTTGATTGACTCCAAGGCAGAAAGCTAATGCCTGAAGGACATGGCTAGGAAACAGGGAGGGAGGGCAGGAGCCTGGGACTAGAAAAAGTCTTTCCAGGTTGCATCCCCAGTGATCTGCCTCTCCTAACCACCACCCACCTCCAAAATGCACATTCAGTGCCGCATGTTTCAATGGATTAGTGCACAGAGTTACATGAGCTTCGGGGAAGTTAGATCTAAATTATAAGCAAGGAAATATGTCCGACAATATTGGTTCCTAAATATTTTGATGAAATGAAAACAAACCTGAAATACGAAATTTGGGGAGATACTTCTAGAAATAAGCTCATTGGGGTAAAATGCAAATTCAACACAAATGCAAAGTAAATTTCAGGTACAAAAATAATTTTAATTTACACTTGCCTGAAGAAGTTCAATAAACTTCTGTTCATATAAATAATGGTATGCTTCATTTCTCAAGGTGAACAAGCAGGTAATGGAGAAGAAATTCAGATTTCTTTCAAATTGATTTATTTTATTTGTCATACATCTATCAGTTCCATCCCTTATAAAAATCTCCATGACAATACATAAGATTTTATCCCTGATGCAAAGGGCGAGTTAGAGAAAGAGGAACAAGTAAAAGCATTTCTTGGCAACTCTCTGAGCCTCATACTGCATAACTCGAACTCCCCCTGGGTGAAGGTGTGAAAGCAACAGCAACATTCGGGGCAGCAGGCTCAACTTCAGCACCTGAGGCCCAGCCTGTCTTAGGACATGACAGACAACACCAAGCTCCAGAGCTGACCGGCTCCAAGGTTAAGCCAGAATCTTGTGTGGCACACCTACCAGGGGAGGGTTAGAGAATTAACTGTTTGCTTTGTTGATATACGAATTGTATCTTCTAAAATGATGTTGGGCAGATTATAGTTGGCGCACTGAGAAGCTACCATTAAAACTGCTCAGCTTGAAAATCCTGTATTTGAATATTCCAGACAAGAATTTTTATCTTTTAGAAAGTACTCTCACAGAATGGCAAATAAATGTATCATAAGTCTCACACTATTAAATTATGTGAGTTATCAGAAAAGCTTCTAAAAATATAAAAAAAATGAAGAGAGATTATAACCCTTTAGAATTATAAAGGAATTCACTATTTTACAAAATTTTATTTTAACTTATTTCTACCTTCTCTGATAAGTTTTGTGGTACAAATTTGTTCAAAGTAAAATAGTAATTTGAATATAACCTCAAAAATGATATTGGTATATATGAAGTAAATTTAAATGCATATTAACATAGCCTATGATGACCAAGGTGCAAGCATTTGGTATGTTATATTTCAGTGAAAAAGATCCTATTGAAAACTTTCCTTATCCTAAATCATTCCTTTACAACTTAAGTGTCAAATTATTAACTATGCAATTTCAACTTTTATTCTGAAAACTTCCAAACAAACATAACTGTAAGGAACATTATAGTAAGCCGTATTACTCAGTCTCAAAAGTTACCAATAAATGGATGTCTATTTCATATAATACTGCTTGCCACATGCATTTAGTTTTGCCTGTTCTTGTTGCTGAGGGTTGAATGTTTGCACATATGAAGCACATGCTGTACTGCTGAACTATACCCCAGGAGC
>NW_004524820.1:1953117-1955311 GCF_000260255.1 Octodon degus | reverse complement strand
ATATATTCTTATACATGCATGATATAAAACAAGGCTTGAAGGGCCGGCCAACGAGCTCAGGGGATTAAAGCATCTGCTTAAGCAGATGCAAGGGCCAAGAGTTCAATCTCTGGGCCTGCCATGTTGGCCCTGCCCCTGGGGCTCACTGAGACTGCAATTGAGACTGGGCATGGTGGTGCGCTGTAATCTTAGCACTTGGGAGGCTGTGAACAGGACAATCACTATGAGTCCAATCTATGCAGTGAGACCCTGTACACCCTGACCTAAAAAAAAAATAATAATAAACAAGGCTTGATGTGCAGGCTTGGAGCTTCTGCTAGTGCACATCCAAACTTTTAAGAACTTAGGTGGACTTTTGAGTGGCCTGTGGGTTGCAGGAGAGCTGGGATCTGTGGACCGATTGCATGCCTACGTGGAGTTTTCCTGGAACCATTTAAGAACTTTGGCAGACTCTGGGCAGTCTGCAGAAATCTGGTGAGCTCTGACCTTCCTTAGCCCCCAGCATTCAGGCATGGAATTTCTACTCATAAGAACTTAGGAGGACTCTGAGCAGCTTGTTGGACACAGGAGAACTGTGATCTTGGGCCCCTGCACACAGGTGTAGAGCGCTCCTGCAGCCATTTAAGCACTTTGCAGATTGTGTACCACCTGAGAGAATCAGTCTGGGTGACTACTGGGAGCTTAAAAAATGCCAAAATGCAGGAGCATGAGGCAAACTCAATCGTCCAGCCCACCCAGAACAAATCCAGGAGACAAAGACATACAAGAACTTGGGAATCACACACATTGAAATCTCTCAAATGATACCAACTGAAGTAAAGAAACAAGTCCATCAGGCTACACAAAAATAATAATAATAATAATCAAAAATAATCCCGCAGGTGCAAAAAGAAATGACAACAAGCGTGAAAGAATTGCTCCGCTCAAATAAAGAAGATATAGACAGAAAAATAGAAAACAATAAAAAATGACAGAAAGACTGAACAAATAATACCAGAAAGAACTACAATGCATGAATCTGATTCAAATGGATATCCAAGAAATTAAGAACTCCACTGAAAGCTGGCAAACCACGTGAATAAAACTGAAGATAGACTGTCAGACCTCAAAGAGAGTGCTGCAGCTAATGAATATGAAAGAAAAGATCTATTAAAACTAGCAAGGAAGGGGCTGGGGAGATGGCTCAGTGGAATAAGTGCTTCCATGGCAAGCACAAGGGCCTGAGTTCAATCCCTGGTTCCACCAAAAAAAAATAAAAAATAAAACTAGCAAGGAACCAGGAAATAACAATTTAGCAGCTACAAAAAATAATAATGCAAAAAATAAGTATAATTGGTGTCAATGAAGCAGCAGGAGACAGTACAAATGACATAAAAAGACTATTTGCAGATGTACTAGCAGAAAATTTTCCAAACATACTGATAAGAGAAGAATAGAAAACTCCAAAAAGCCATAATCACAATATATCTACACCTAGACACAAAATAGTAAAGATAACAGAAATTAGCAAAAGAATACAAAAAAGCTGCTGGAAAGAAGCAACATCATCTACAATGGAAAGCCCATCAGAAGCATGGCACATTTCTCAACACAAATCATCTAATCAAGAAGACCTTAGAGTGAAGGCCCTGAAAGAAAATAACTTCCAACACAGACTGCAAAAGTATCTATCAGGGGCTGGGGAGATAGCTCAGTAGAATAAGCACTTGCCTGGCAAGTGCAAGGGCCTGAGTTCAATCCACAGTACTAAAAAAAAAAAAAGGTATCAATCAAATTCAATGGTGAAATAAGACCCTTCCATGAGAGAGATGAATAGAAGAAATTCATGACCACCAAACCAACCCTACAAAGAGTATTGACAGACATCCTAGAAAGAGACAGAAGTGATCACAGCTTCAAGAATAAAAAGGAACCACCAAACAGAGCAATTAAAATGAGGGAAAAGGTATGGACACTATAGCAGGAAAATAACATGACAAAGATAAGCCACTATGTATTAGTTATAACAATCAATTTAAATGGCCTTAATTCACCAATGAAAAGAAACAGACTAGCACAGTGGATTAAGAAACAAAATCCAACAATATGCTGCATACAAGAAACACATTTAACTCAAGGAAATTCACATACTAAAAGTCAATGAATGGAAAACAATCCTCCATGCCTCAGAAAATTAAAAAAAAAAAAAAAAAAA
>NW_004524820.1:1918127-1934580 GCF_000260255.1 Octodon degus | reverse complement strand
CTGACACTGACAAAGGTTCTACAATCTGAGGTACAGGATCTCAGGATAAATCCTGAGGGGATTTCACTGACCTTATCAAACCCAAAAGCTACAACTCTTGTTGCATAGGTCCTGCTTTACCTTAGTCTTAACCATCTAGCAGAAAAGTAGAAAATGAAGTATAAGCAGTAAAGCCATGCTGTTATGTTGAGCTGTAGCGGACTCAGGTTTACAATTTCTCACATTGGCAGTAAAGTGGAAGACCCAATACTATTATGGATTACTGGATTCTTTTAGAATAATTTGCTGAGTTAACATACCTATAATATTCAAATAATGGAACATAGCAAATAATGGGGATACAGATGTATGTTCATTTTGTATCTGTGTATTCAAAATGGTTAGGATAGATATGTAGTTACATTCTATTTATAAATAGAGGGATTTGTTTAATAGTGTTTGTAAATAGGATATCATGTCTGCATCTTGTATGGCAATTAACTACTAGGAAGAATGTATGCAATGTGTTAATTATTGTAACTGTCTTACCAATTTGGTTTTAAAAAAAGATATTATGTCTGCATCTTGTCCTCTGAATAACTACTATAAAGACAACAATATGCAATGTATTAATTATTGTAACTCTCCTACTAACCTGTTCAGAAACTGTTTCATTGCTATTTTTTCCCATTAAAATGAATAAAAATTTTAAAAAATACACTGAGACACCATCTCACCCCAGAAAGAGTGGCTCTCATAAACAAATCAACCAACAACAAAAATTGGAAAAGGCTATGAGGAAAAAGGAACCCTTCTCTACTGCTGGAGGGAACAAACATTGATGCAACCATTATGAAAGTCAGTGTAGAGACTCCTTAAAAATAGGACCAGAAATCCCATTCAAGCCAGCTATCCCCCTTCTGGGAACTTTCCCAAAAGAACTGAAAACATCATATCAGAATGATATAGGTGCATGTATGTACATAGCAGCTCAATTTGTGATCGACAAATTTTGGAAACAACCAAGATGCCTGTTAACTGAGGAATGGATGAAAAAGTTGTGGTATTTTTATACAATTGAGTATTACTCAGCTATAAAAAATGATAAACTCGAAGCCTTCATATTTAAATGGATGCCACTTGAATATATATTCATAAGTGAAATAAACCAGACCCACATGTATAAATATCACATAATCTCCCTAGTGTAAGAACTCAAAAGAAGAAATAAAAATAGAAAGGTATAGCATAACTAAAAGGAAAGGAGTATCTTGAGGATTAGACAACAAAGAGAGGGCTAGGAGAAAAACTAGGAAGCATGACAGGGACAGAGCCATACATTTATATGTATAAGAATGGCAATGATCCTGAGAATCTTCAGCATGTTTTTGAAACTAGCAGTTAACTGGTAGGATTCGCACCCAGACTAAATATATATGCTGATGCCTGTGAACTAAGCAACTGCCCTGTAGATAACAATGTGTAATAGTAGGGTCATGTTTGCAATGCCTGTCATTCTGGTCTTCTAAATATGTACTGATTGTCATGACATACCAATTACTGCCATACTGTCTGTCAAGTAAATGTTTGCTTAAAATAAAGGGTCATAAATGAAAAAAAGAATATTTAACAGAATGGGGAAATTGCTATAACATATCCTCAACTAGGGAAAATAAAACAGGCTGTAAGAGACATAACACAAACAATACAACACAGATTCTTTCAACGTGGAGTGAGAGTGTATGCTTACAACACGTGGCCTGTCTGTGCCTTACACTATAAATGCCCTTCCTCATTCCTGTTAGCTTTTTCCAACTTTCCTCACTGAGAGCTTCCGTACTCTGAGCGAAGTAACTCCCTCATGCTGCTGCTGGATGGAGGCTTCTCTGATCTGGGCAAATCCCCATACCCACAACTGGGAAGCAGGCTTGCACACATGATCTATTATTTCAAACCGTAAGACATCAGTTTTCTCTGGGAGCTTTGTAAAGAAAGTAACTTTCTTTCCTCAAGGAGAGCGATTAGAGAAACCATCCTGCCTTCCCCTGGTCAGCGCAGTGTAGAGCACACCATTTGGAGCCGCTGCAGCCATTTCTACTAGCCTAAGACACCCAGCCTGAGGTCAGCTTTGGTATGGAGCTAAAGAAAAGCCCAGTCACAGAAAAGCGCACCCGGACTCCTTCTGTAGTCGTGAATCCTTGGACTGAACCATGCCTGCAGCCAGAGATGCACCTTCGCTTGACTGCTCCCATAAACTGATAAATCCCCTTTTCTTTTTAGTCTGGTTTGGGTCAGAGATATTACAATCTGAAGAGTCTTAGTTGTAACAGATTCTGAATACAAGAAGATTGGGATGCCTGGGATTTTCTTATAGATTTCTCTTGTCTGCATATTTGCACAATACATGTTATTTCACTATCAGTAATAACAATAAATACTATATTAAGTAGATCATTCAAATCTCCCATGTTGAATATATTTCTTGATTATTTATATCTAAGCTCACCAAGCAATTGAAAAATCAGTCTACTTCACAGAACCTTAACATTTGAAATAATCATTATAATAGCACATATTATGTGTAAGACTTGATTGTTTTCAAAGCACTATCTCGTTTAGTAATCTGAACAAATCTATGAATTAGGTTAGAGAATGTAGCAGAAACTGTTTTGAGTTCATGACGCACATTTTCTTCTCTTCCTGCAGCTGGGTAAGGCCCGGACTGAGTCAGCCCAAGGGACCATCAGCAAAGTTCACCAGTGCTGGGGCCTGCCTGCACGCCTCTTTCTGTGTTTGCTGGTCTGACGTAGGCAGATGGAAAGGAACTTCAAGACCCCAGGCTAGGAAAGAGGCAAAACAGAAGGTGCTTGGACTCACGAACCAAAGAGAAGGCTGTGTGCTAACCAGAAACAACTGAACTGGCATTGGAAAGAAATGAGATTTTATGCTTTTAAACTGGCAACTTGATAATAGTATCAATGATTTAAAAACTAACATAATTTTAAAAAACAGAGAAACAGAATAATGTTATGTATGGTACATGGTGGGGCAAGGAGAAACAAAGAGAGGGACAGAGAGAGAGAAAGGGAGAGGAGAGCAGAGGAGGCGGAGTGGGGCGACGTAAGGCCAGAGTGATTTTAAAAGAATGAGTTTATACAATTGCAGAGACTTAGCAAATCAAAATCTGCAGTGTGGGGGCCGGGCGGAGAGTTCAGCAAACTAAAGCACCTGCTTAGGCAGAGAACAACAGCCAGGGTTCAGGCCTGGTGTGCCGTGCCGGCCCCACCCTCAGGACCAGCTGAGACTGCAATGAGACTGGGCGTGGTGATGCACACCAGTAATCCCAGCACTTGTGAGGCTGAAAACAGGAGAATCGCCACACATGAGTCCTATCTATGTAGTGAGACCCTGTAGACCCTGTCCTAAATACATTTAAATAGTAATAATAATAATAATAATAATAATAATAACTTAAAGTGTGGACAGAGGCTGGAGCCCCAAGGAAGGATGACTACTTGCTGGAGCTTAATGTTGCTGAAAAGTTTGGGTTCTAAACTTTTGATGAATTCCATTACAACATCGCCCCTTAGTCAAAATTGAGTCCAGCCTTCTCACTGTCCTGGCAATTGGCAAGGGCTTCTTCCGAACTCTCACCTTTACTGATTGCCTAGAGTCATATCTAAACTTCCTCTTTTTTTGATACAAGGTCTTCACTATGCAGTTGGGACTCATAGTGATTCTCCTGTCTCAGTCTTCCCAGTGCTAGGATTACAGGCATGGACCACCATGACTCCACGCCCCCCTCACCCCCTCACACACACCAACACCTGCCCCCCAGTTCTGGGACCAATACAGCATGTGGTACTGGGGATTGAACTCGGGTGGGACTTTGTACTTGCCAGGCAGGCAAGTAGACCTCTGAGCTATCTCCCCAGTCCTCACTTTCCTTCTTTATAGAGATTTTCCTTCTGATTATGCCTATCTTCTTGGCTCACTTTTCTTCAAAATAGGGTATTAGGGAAACAATGTTTCTCTCTCTCTCTCTCTCTCTCTCTCTCTCTCTCTCTCTCTCTCTCTCTCCTTTCTCTCTCTCCTTTCTCTCTCCCTTCCTTTCTCCTTTTTTCCCCTTACCCTCTGCCTTAGCATTTTCTTGTCACTTCCTAAACACTGAAAGGAAGAGAAAGAATAGCATTACTCTCTAAACCCAAACCTTCTATTTTTTTCACGGCTACCACTTTTGAAGCTCATTAATAAAAAGTATTCCTTTTTCTTGACATGACTGCTATTGAGAATTTGAAAACAGATCCTTTAAAATGTTTAGGCTTTGAGAGGAAGGGTTTCTGTGATCCTTCTCCAGTCTTCCATCTAAATCCCTAGAATCTACCTGACTACATTCACAAGGAAACCCTTCTATGAATGTATTTGCAAAGAAAACTTTTCCAGGGACTGGGGAGATGGCTCAGTAGAATTAATTCAACCCCCAGTTCCACAAAAAAAAATGTTTTCCCATATTGCAAAAGTAGATTCACAATATAATTTCAAATAACACTTGATCAGAGGATAATCAAATTTAGAGTCAAAGACAAAGTACAAACTTCCAAAGTCATTGTACAAATTCTGGATGTTTCCCTAAAAAACTAATTTATATTTCAATATATAACCTTGGTGATCATTTTAAACATATCACATAAAGATGCAACTATTTATAAAACTAAACAGAGTTCACTCCAAATTATTCAGTGTACAAGATTTAGGTAAGTTCCAAGAGCTATACCTCAGCTGCAGGCCATTCATTATAATAAAATTCAAATGAAAATAACCTTCCCTTGTACATAAGTCAGTAATATAGCCTTGGATTCACATGCTTGTACCTACCACTGCACAGTGCCTCATGTTTACTGTTCCCCTGTAATCACAGAAGGATGGGCCCAGCAACCACTCAAGGTCAACTCAAGTCTTTTGATTATATGAATTCTGTGCAGAAAATTACATGATAAAATATCCACACAAAAGCCATGTCATTTTCCTTCTACAACTGTCATCATTGGAGTTTTATGTTTAAGATGTATACTTGTGTTTACTTGTTTCAAAAATGGTTTTTAAAACTGTTAGGGGCCATTCGCAACTTTCAATAGCAATATAGGCAGATTTCATACAAGGTTAAGCAAAACTGACTATGCATGTTATATTCTCTGCATTTTGTTATAGCTCTTGCTTTGTTTTATTCTGTGTAAATCAGAGACTCTAAGCTACCCATATAGGAACCATGCTTTAAATTATCTATGTTTATATTTTTCATTTTGGATACTAACACCATCCGTACTAAACTTCCTACAAAATAAAAGTCACCATAGTTGAATCTGTTAACAGATTTTTATCACACAAATTCCTGTGCTATGATTGAGCTTTTATGCTTCTTTATCTGTATTGGGTAGCCACAATTAACTTTGAAAATAAATATTTCATGAACTTTTGCTTTTCAAGTGAAAACTGCCAATCGGGAGAGCTTAAAACTGTAAAATAAAATCCACGTAGTTGATGTGTGATTTCATTTATCCCTTGCTTTCAGTGTTTCAGAATTTGGTGCCCACAAAATTCAAACTTTTAGATGAACATCTCCTAAAAACTGAGACTTCTTTTCACATAAATTTGTTTTCACTAATAGACCTTAAATTGCTCTGGAAAAAGCTGAATAAAAACAATCTTTTCAGCATCCAATTTATCATGGAAACTCCCTCCTTGTCCCTTCCCCCCATCCCTCTCACTCTCCTTGGGTCTGAGCTCATCATCCTTGGTATTTTGCCCTTTTTTATCTGTCACTAATGCATTCTTGTGTCTGGGAGAAGTCCAAGGGTCTTTTCGACTGAGTATTGTTTGTTCTTCTTTATGTTCTCCTCTAGCAGCCTTAGACTGCTTATATTTTCTTAGGTCTATGTTAATAATTCATTCTTCTTATGCTCTTTCTCTTGACATGACTACTTGGCTAATTCACTTCCACATTGTTATGACTTTCAGAGAAATGTTATTGCTGAGACTTTTTTTTTCTCCACCAGACACTAACTGTATTCTAAACAATTTCTGCATTCTTTTGAAACTGGCCTTTTCAAACTTTGCTTGTTTCCACCCTATCTTGTTTCACGTGCATTTTCAACCTGATTCCAAACACAACTGAGATCGGGATCACTATTTCCAAGATTCCTCTGAACCCTTTTGTCTGCAGTCAGACCTCACGCATCACACACAATACCCAGGCCGGTATTGTTTCTGCTCCTTATTGGCCACGGCCCGCGCTGGAGCAGAAAGCACCCCTGCGCTGGAGCTGCAAGCACGTGGCCTCCTTAACTGGTCTGCTTCATAAAAAAAAAAAAAAAAAAAAAAAAAAAAAAAAAAAAAAAAGTCTATTCATAAGAAATTCAATTCTGTTGGTCACTCCTGGACCTTTGATGTGTGTACACTTTTAAAAAATAATTTCTTTATTTGATCATCTTTTTCTAATTGTGTGATCTACTATTTTTAAAATTACAGTAAACATTTTCACTTTTCAGTGAAGTTCAACATCCTCCAGGTCAAAGAAAATTATTTCTTCTGTCTGGTGCAATACCATATATTCATCATTTTGCATTACTTACCTTCTATAAATCAATTGTATTTAAAATGTTTTCAATTAATACCAAAAATTAAAAAAAAAATCAAGTAGCTTTCTCTAGTTTTTCACCAGAAGCAAAATGTTTGAGACCTCTAGATTGCTATAAAGAACCTAAAAATTTTTAATTCAGAAAATAGGAAAGAAACAAAGTGAATGTTCATCAGTAATGCTATTGTTGAAAAGATAAAGTTACTGTCAGCTCTGGAATGTGCTGTCATTAGCAAAATGAGTTATGTACTGACATTGCAGTCTATCGGAAAAGTGTAACCTTTTATTAGGAAAGACTAGCTATACAGCCAAGCATATTCATCCTCATGTTTAATAATCATAAAAATTATGAATGTGTGTGTGTGTTCCATACATACATGTATCTTACATACCCATATACATTTACAGGTGTAAATATATAAACTTCAGATGTTTCTATTATGCTTTACATCTAGATGGCCCCCTAAGCCACTCATGCTCCTAGGGGTGGCTTTTGCAAAGTGCATGAATTGCAAAGTGCGTGGCCTCAAAGATGACTTGGTATTAGGATGCGTGAACTGGTTAGAAGAGTGAGTGTGACCTGGAGCGTCTGTCCCCTCCTTGCTCTGAGCTGCTTCTCCTCTGCCAGGTCCTCACTGACCTGCTGTCCTCCATTGCAGCCAGCCGACTACAGACAGAAACCTTTGTGAGCCAAAATATACCCTTCCTCCTTACAGTTAGGGAAACTCAGAAAAGAAAAGACTGTTTCATAAATGTGATTGTATACATGTATACATGCCTGCATTTTATAAAACAAGAAATGGTATATTATCACAGTGTTACATATACTTCAGATGAAAATAGAACAGGTTATTAATACATGTACCATTCAGTAAGGTAGGAGGATTTTTTTTTTCATTTTGTGTATTTGGTATAGGGTCTCACTATGCAGCTTGGACACCTAGTAATCCTCCTGTTTCCAGCCTCCCCAGTGTTGGGATTACAGGCATGTGCCCCCATGCCCCAACTCATTCACCCACTCAGCTCACCTGGGCGTAGGGCCAGCAAGTCATGTGGGACTGGAAATGGAACCCTGGTTCCTGTGCTTGCCAAAGCAGGTGCTTAGTACTCTGAGCTATCTCACTGGCCCAAGGTAGGATGATTTTTAATGGGAGAGGAACATTAGAGGAAAAAGAGGTTTAAAAAAAACCCTAAGTATTGAAAATCTTATATTAAGTAAAATGATGTGTAGTTTTGTCTGTGTGTATAAAGAGACGCATGAAAGAGCATTAACCAAAATATTAATGTTGCCAGCTAAGGAAGATAGAATTTAAATTCATTTGTATTTTCTTGCTTAGAATTCTTTGAAATGGTTTAATTTTTTTTCTTTGTCAGTGAGCATGTTTTCAGGTAAATTATTAAGGGAAGTACAATGAAACTATTTCTGTTGTGGATAAATGAAAGGAATGCTTGAGGTTTTCTGTCACCATCTCTTTTGCTCATCCCTTTGGTTGAGAGACTGCAGTTAAGATGAACCCAGCCCGGAGAAGAACAAGTTAGAGGACTCAACATGGTGAGCTTCGTATGACGCTCTGACTGATGTCTGGTGGCCAACACACAAGTACCACTCCAAACTCTATTTTGACACAATGGATCGATGCTAGCCCATCCTCCAAAGAAAACATAGCAATGTAAAGAAACTGAATCTGTCTTCCTGCAGTGCAGAGAGAAACATCTCCAACATGATGGCCTGTCTGACATGAGCTGGTATTGGGTCAAGAGGAAGGACCCTGGGTCCAGACCTTGTTCCTACCACTTACAGTTCTTTGATTACTTCATATATAAAACAGGTCCAAAAATACAACCTAGCACACAATACAGTTGTGGGAATGAAACATCAGCTTCAAACCACGCCTGCCCCATTGCGGGTAGCCAGTGTGGTAACTGTTACCTAGATGTGCCTGTCATTTCAGAGAGAAAACAAAACTTGAATTTGATACTTTCTTTTAATTGTTAGGATTTTCTTAATTAATCATTTTTCTCAATTATTTGCACTTTACAGAGCCATATTTAAAGACTGCGACTTTGAAATCACTATAAATATTTAATAAGTGAGATTAAAGTTTGAGATACATCATTTATGCAACAAGTATGAACTCCTAAGACAGGCTGCAATCAGTCCATTTGACTATGAAAAACGTGACTTCTTCTTATGCACTGGATCTCAAAAGGCTCATATACTGAAGGCTTGATCAGGAGTGAAGCAGTTTTCAGAGGTGAGGCCTGGAGAGGTGGTTCAAGAGTGACAGCAGTAAAGTTATCGACGGGCTACTCCATCGGGCTACTCTTCCTCTTCCTCCGCCTCATTCGCCTGGGTACTTCTGGGTTACTCCCCTAAACAGCGCTGGCTTTCCCTTCAGACACACAGATGGCTTACTTTGTTGTGCATATCTGAGCTGGGTTGACCTTCTCATTCCCAGCCTGTACTTGTATCTGATATTCACATTTGCCAAGTGTGAACCCGGGGGCTTATCAAGCTCTTCACTTCTGGAAGACGACTTCTTCAGAGTAGTGGATTGCTATCTGATGGCCAACTTGTTGCACCCAGCTGAACTGAACTAGCATGGTGCTGGTGTGGGAGGCCCACCTGAGGGTTGTTGCCAACAGCATACGAGGAAGAACTGGGGAAGAAGGGGAGAGGCTGTTAGGGAAGCTGTGTGGAGAAGCTGTTGGAGCTGTTGGAAGCTGCTGGTTCTCTTGGGCTGTTCTGCTAGAGGACCTTGTCATGCTGGCTTTTCCAATGAACTTGGCTGCTCTTGTCAGGACCTCATCACTGCAGAGGATAGCTACAGCTCATTTTGGGGGAACTCTGGTCCTCATCTTGAGCATCGCTTCCTAGCTCCAGAGAGGAAGATGGTGCATTGCTCAGCCTCATGGAGAAGCTTGTCACACCGACTTTCCTGATGGGAACTCAGCTTCCCTCATCACTGGGGCAGCTCAGAACCTCACTGTTGCTGAGGAGGGCTGTGGTACTTTCGCAGGGAGCTCTGCTACTTACCTTGAGTGTTGCTTCCTGGCTCCAGCTCAGATCCCTCAGCCTGCTGGCACAGATCCTTCATCCCACCGGCACAGACTTTCTAGCTTCCACCACTGACCTTGGGCCTTCCCAGCACAGATCCATGAAGTGGGCCTGCATGAGGCATCTTTGTGAGCGCTAGGCCTCCAGATGGACCAGTAAGAGCATTGTTATAGCTCTAGGTTTTCAGCTGGACTCATAAACAATATTAGGATCTAGGCCCTCACCTGAATCCTTTGATCTTTTGTATGTGGATATATTTCCTGTACTATTGTATATGATTCTTTGGATGACTATAAAATAATCTTATAAAATGTGTCCTGTATTGTGTTGTTCACCTTGAAAAGAAAAAAAAAAAAAACCTACACCATGACATTCAGAAAGCTCTCAAGAACCTGTATATCTACATCCCCACCTGGGGGAGCCCCAAGGACAAGAAACTGATTACAATAACTAAGTGATAAAGAAAGACACGTGTGTGCACAGTTAGACACCCTAACAAAACAACAAGTTCCACCCACTTTTTCCACTTCCATCCGAGCATCAATCTTGGCCCACCTCAGTGTGCTATACCACTCCAAAGAGACAAGTATTTGTAGAATGAACATTTGTGTAACATTTACTATGTTTACACACCACTGAAAGCCTTCTATTGCTAATAACATATTTAATGTTCATAACAACTTAATGAGGTGGATATAATTTTGATCCCTATTTTACAGACAAGGAAACTTAAGGCACAAAGATGCTGAGTTGTTTTCCAGTAGCTGTAGTGGGACTCAAACTCAAGAATTTCACTCCACAGTCTAGATGTTTGGCTTGGATGATCCAACTCTGGACAATTTTATATAGGACTCAGGTAAAACACTGCAGTGGTCTGTGGCCCAAACAAGGCCTGTTATTGTAAACTGGAAATTACTACTACTCCAGAGTATAGGGGTCAAAATATCTCTTCTTCCCCCTTCCAAGTATTTTTGTCACCTAAGATAAATGCAAATGACCACCAGCATGCAATGCTTTCCAAGCCACTGAGGAACTGGTAGCTGGGACTCCTAAGTTTTCCACTATGTTCTTATGGGTGGTATCATTGGAACTAGTGTAATAATCTGATGAAGGAAACTTGCCACAGAGAAATTTGCTCAGTGACCAGAAGCCAGGTGAAGTATCCATCTTATTATAATTTCAGTCAGGAGGGTCCCTCAAAATCTCATCACTCCCTTTCTGCAGATCAAGAGGACAGTTATTTCAATCTGTTCAGATGACAAGCAGGTTTTGCTTGGGAGGGTTGTCTGAGACATTTATGTGTGAAAAAGATTTTTTAATACGCTACAGTTTTTGTGTGTTGGTGCTGGTTAGTGAGAATACTTTGCAGAGATGAGCCTGGCCTGCTCAATATTCTGGGGGAGTCATAGAAAGAGCTGTAAAGCAGCAGCAGTGAGTGAGGTGGACAGGGCTGGTGAATGATTGAGTCTTTATGGGTATTGATTAGGTTCTGGTGGGTTATTGATCTGGATTACACTTGGTGGGTCGGTTGTAATGAATGGATCATGCAAACTATGTCTTGAGGATGTGCTAACCCTAGGGACTGTTCCCAAATTTTAACAGAACATCTTGTTTTCTATAAATTGTCCCTCTTCCTCTCTCTCTCTCTCTCTTTCTCTCTCTCTCTCTCTGTCTCTCTCCTTCTCTCTCCCTCTCTCTCCTTCTCTCTCCCTCTCTTTCTCTTTTTAACTAAATAATACCCATAAAGTACATGGATATTTATGAGCCCTTTTTAAAGACAATTTTGCATTTATTTCAAAAACATTACATAGAAGAAAAATGTTGATTTATTTAAATTAGTGAAAGAAAATTCTGCAGAGTACCCACTTCAACTACAATTCCAATTGCTCTTTCCTTCTGTCATCACAATCATTTGAAAATTAGAAAAGCCTCAGAACCAAAGTTTGCAAACTCAGGAAATAGAGTATTTTTTAAAATACGTTCTTTAAAAATAGAAACAAACATCTCTTTAAGGCACTGAATTTTAAAGGTAACATAGATGGTCCCAATACATTATTCAGAATTATTACTTTATCATGATAATGAAGACATACTATACCACACTACCATCCCTAATAAATTACTTTCTAATATCTTTTTCCAAATTAGACATATTTAAAGCTGATTCTACTGCACTTTCCAATAGACACAAACTGTTCTTTCCCTTAGACCTGACTTGCTTAACTGTCACTAATCTTATGTGGCTACTTGAATTTAATTTAGTTTAACAAAAATTAAATTAAGAATTTACTTCTTTAATTGCCCTATCACACCTCAAATGCTCAAAAGCTGTAAGTGTTCAGTGGCTACTTTATCAAATAACGGAGATTATAAAACATTCCCTTTATTGCACCAAATTCCACCAGTCCACACCACTTTCACTTAGGCCAGTGATGGCAAACCTCTTAGAGCAGGCCACTCTGGCACGTATGCCATAGGCTCACCACCACTGGCTTTGGCCACAAGTTCATTACATCAGAAACCATAGCTATGGGCTGGCCAGATAGCTCAACAGACTAAAGCACCTGCTTAGGAAGAGCACAGAGGCTGGAGTTTGAACCCTGGCATGCCATGCCAGCCCCACCCCCAGGGCACACTGAGCCAGCAATTGAGACTGGGCTTGGGGACATTCACCCATAATCCCAGTGCTAGGGAGGCTGAAAACAGGAGAATCATTATGAGTGTGATCCACATACTGAGACCCTGTACTAAATACAAAATAATAACAATAACAAGTAAAGTTAAAAAAAAGAAAGAAACCATTGCTAGTCTTCAACAGGTCCATGAGAACACAGCATTTGTCTTCAGTAACTTTTTTTTTTCCACTAGTAAATAACTTTTTAACACTGTTTCTCTCATGTAATATGGTGTGTAGTTACTGGAAAATACTGGCAGGTTTAGCAGACACTATTTCAAATGCTTTGGGCAAACCCAAATAGAAGACTTGACTGGAGGTAATTTATAAACTTGTCATGTGAGTAACTGAGACAGGAGAATTAGTTAAGTAAAAGTTGTCAACTCAGCATTTGAATCTCAGTTGTTTTGTTGTTTGTCTATACAACATTGTGAATGTTAATAACTCTCTTTTGGTAATAAAAATGCTTCCATGCAAAAAAGAACAGATTTAAAAAACTGTAAGTGCTAGTAAAAAAAAACATTAAGAAGTGTTGGTTCTTAAGTAAAGAAGATATATATATATATGAACTATGCTGCAGGTAAAGCTGATATGTTCTGCTCTTCACACTTGGGTAAACTACCTACATTGAAGAATTCTTAGTAAGTGAAAATTATTCATATATTTTTGAGGGGCTACAGACTGAACCCAGATCCTGGTACACGCTAGGCAAGCATCTTACCACTGAGCTGCACCTCCCAGCCAAAAACTTATATTTAATCAAATAAATCTTTTGGCATTTGAATTGTATCACGTGTGCATGCACATACAGATGACAAGTCCCTCTGCATTCTTTGAATGGTGTCACAATTACATGATCACTGGTTTTCATACGCCCACGTTCCCTGGGCGTATGGTAGCAATAGGTTCTCCCAGGTTCACAGTGAACACACCTGGCCAGAATGCAGACTCTTGGCACCAGAGAGACTCAAAACTTCCCGGATGAATGACATTACCAATCAGAGAACCTGCCAGTCTAGCCTGTGGAGTCATATAACTTTGGTCAAATGGAAAAACAATTCAGCCTATGCCAAATAGATTTGAAAAGTCAACTCTCATTTAAAAATTGTTAGAAGCATATTTTGTAACTTTATATAAAATAAAATAATTGTTTATAATAAAAATATTCAAAGAGAATATGCAATGTGTTAATTATTGAAGCTGCTTACCAATTTGATTTGAAACTGTCTCATTGCTATTTGTTTCTCAATAAAATTATGGGAAAAATGAAAAAAAACCTCAAAGTTTCAAAGATGTGAAAAATAAAAATGAACTGAAAATAAAGTTGATATAAATCTAGGTCCCTGAAATAAAAATGAAGTGTCATTTCTTAGGAAAAAGAGGGATGGGGCTGGAGAGATGGCTCAGTGGAATAAGTGCTTCCCTGGCAAGCAGAAAAACCTGAGTTCAATCCCCAGTTCCACAAAAAAAAAAAAAGGAAAAAAGGTTGAATCTCAATTTATATTCTAATACACCCAAAACCCTGTTTTTGCAGACAGTAGGTACTGACTAGGAATTCTACACTGCCACTTGATACCTTTAATCGTCACTAAATCAAGTCTGAGGCAAGACACTGAAAGGACAGCACCCAAGTGGACAAATAAGAACTTCCTTCCCATTTCACAGATTCTAGCAACTTGACTTCCAGTTTCTGCACAGTGAAACTGGTAGAACTGGTTCGGCATCCACTGCTTTTTTAGCAACCATCAACTGTATCATCTGTTTCCGGTATTCGCTCACGATGAGTTCCAAAGCATCCTGGTGCTCCTCCAAGCAAACCCCCAGCGCTCTGCTTTCCTGTTGCAAGTCTCTAATTTGTGCGTTCTCTTGGGACAGCAGAATGTGAGGTTTATACTTGTCTGCCTCCTTCACATCGGATGCGTCTTCTTGATGCTGGTCCGGGAGCGCTGTCCCCGCCTCTCTGAGGGCTGCCACCCGCCGGTGCCGCAGCCTGATCCACCAGCGACTCGGAGGCCCGCACCGTGCTCCCGCAGCCTCTCCGGCAGTGTCTTGGTGTCGGTCAGGGTCTTCTCGATCGTGCAGCTCATAGCAGTTGGAGGATCGCAGCCTCTGCTCTGGTCACCTACACAATTACCTCTCCAGTAGTATTTTTAAAAAGACTGTAACATTCAATCCTAAAGTACTCGAAGCCCAATTTGCTCATTACATGTTATAGTTATAACTTGCTTCACATTTTTGATTTAACAATTACTTTACCACCTTTGCTGTTTCCCCAGCTAAGAGGACATCATCTTAAAGGCAAGCAATACATATCAAAAACTATTATACTTTTCATTGCCTCCTGGCTAAGCACCAAATGAAAGATAATTTTGAAAGAAAGCATTACTGAGTTGAATTAAAATGTAACATAGCCTACTGCAACGGTTTGGGTAGAGTTTGTCCTCCAAATCTTCCTGAATCGCAAGGTTGGTCCGAATGTGGCATCCAGAGGTAGTGAATCAGCACAAGGCGGCGCCCCATGGAAGACGATTAGGTCACGTGTGTCACCTGTGGGAAACAAAAACAGCCCCTGTGAGGTTAGATCCCTCAAGAGCAGGTTATAGAAAACTGCACCCCACCCCTCCCTGGCCCTCTGCTGCCCCCTTGCACACATGTCCTTCTACTTTCTTCCAAGTTTTTCTGCCTCACCATGTTATAAACAGGGGCCCTACCAGACGTTGGCACTGCTGTGTTTGGACTGCCACCTGCCAAACCCAATAAACCTCTTCTTTACACATTACCTAGCACCATACTCTCTTGAAGCAATGCAAAGCACACTAAGGCACCCACCTACTCTGATTCTATGCATTTGGGGTGCTCTATAAATCCATTCTAATCTAGCTGAATCCTCATGATTGCTCCAGAATACTTTTCCAAATCTATAGTCCAAACACTTGCAAGAGGGGCACCAGGTACCATGGCTGCATCCCCAATAGGCAAGTTGCTGTTTCCTCCCACCAAGATCCCTAGCAGGGAAGGTCTACTGCCTCAAGCTTACTGCTCAGACAGCTGAGCCCTTGTCCAGCGTTCAGCATGTCCACAGTTGTGTAGTCCAGCCAAAAACAAGTTTTGGCCTTCACCCAAAGCCTGATCCTGACCTTCAATTTTCTAATACTAACAACTATTCTATAAACACATTTCTACAAATAGTATTTAAAAGCTCTTTAATGCAAAGAATGTGTTTGACAGTGGAGACAATGCAGAATAAAGCAGGGTGATAGTAGGCAGTAAATTAATGCATTACTAAAACCTCTGAGATGACACAGAGGCAGGGGTCTATCAAGGAATAGTGAGAGTACAGTGGACCAGACCTCAGATTCAATGAGCAGCAAAGGCAGCTTGAAGAGGAGACATGTACATTGAGACAGAAGGACCAGAGGATTTAAGCACATGAAAGGATCTAAGTACAGTAGAAACAGCAAATACAAAATGGTTGATATAAACAACAAGAAAGGCTTAATCAAGAAACAGAAGCAACCAGTGCGTCTCAAGAAGAAAGTGGCAATGTAATTTCACTTATATTTTGGGTTTCCCATATAGAAGCAACTGAATAGTGTTTAACCTTTGTTACTGATTTATTTCACTGAGGATTATGGTCTCAAGGGGAATCCATTTTCTCACAAATTTACCCCTCTTTATAACTGACTATTACATCATTGTGTCCAATAGGGTTTTTTTTTTTTAATTTAGTACAGGATCTACAGGGTCTCACTACGTAGATGGGACTCATAGTGATCCTCTTGTTATTAGCCTCCCAGGTGCTGGGATTAAAGGTGCAGATGCACGCCACCACACCCAGTCTCAATCACTATCAGTGTGCCCCAGGAGTGGGGCCAGTGCCGGCACTGCACACCAGGGATAGACCCCAGCTGCTGCGCTCTGCCTAGCAGGTACTTTAGTCCGCTGAGGTATCTGGCTGGCCTTCCTATATATTTTCTTTATGTAGTCATCTGTTGGTGAGTCCATAGGCTGCTTCTGAGATGAGTTGTGTTGCCTATATACATTATCAGTTCCCCAAGAAGAATGTAAATTTTAGATATCACAAACAGAAAAATCAGAGAGGGAGAGG
>NW_004524820.1:1905553-1917982 GCF_000260255.1 Octodon degus | reverse complement strand
AGGAAGGAAGGAAGGAAGGAAGGAAGGAAGGAAGGAAGGAAGGAAGGAAGGAAGGAAGAGAGGCAGTAACCACATTATTGCCATATTGTCCATGGCCTTCTCAGCCATAACAATTAGCTGAGATTTTAAGTTGTGTGCAGAGCCCTCGAAATGTTTACATCAAGGGAACGACATAGAAATTGAATGAGTGAGAAGGCGAGTGAGTGAATTAATCTACTTAATGCTCAGGAGCAATTCTATTTAAGCCAGAAGGAATCCTACAGTGCCTTAGGACAGGCGTGTCTCGCAGCCCACCTGCAGCCCCTCGGCAACTAGTAGTTCAGTCCCACAAGATCACACATCCTGAACATTGTTATGTGACTGTCAGGAATGTTTTTCGTCCCTCATCCCGGCGGTGCTGTAGCACAGACCGCGTAGGTGGCAACGCAATGCCGTGTGGACAGAGGCGCACTGCAGCGCTCACGCCACCTCCCAAGCCCGCCACGCTGGGCAGAAGCCCATGTGCGTCACACACTGCATGTGCTTCTGTGACAGAACACGGCAGCCACTGACAAGAGTGCTTCCACCTACACACACGTGCATTGCCTTTAGCCAGATACAGACTATGAGGAAGCCGGCAGGTAAGTTTTCCTTTAGCTATTACACTTTGGCTTATTGTGATAAGTTCCTAACATAATTTAATATCAATAATTATTTCCACTTTCCCCTCGGCGGAACCGGAGATTGAACTCAGGCCCTTGCGCTTGCCAGGGAAGCCTATATTCCACTGAGCCATCTCCCCGGCCCTCCTAACATAATTTAAAAAGTGAAAATATAAAAAAGGAAATTTTGTTACATATGTATGTTAATGTATTACACATTTTATATGCAGCCCAAGATAATTCTTCTTCACTCAGCACAGCGCAGGCAAGCCAAAAGAGTCATCGTCCATCTCCAAGGAGTTTGGTTTTTGTTTTTTTTTTAAATAAATACTTCATTTCCTGTCTATTCGACTCCTCTCTTTTTGGATTAAGAAAGTGATGTATTTGACTGGAACCAACTCTACAAAATCTCTACATTCACTTTTTAGAAAGCGGCAGTAAGTGGGTGGCTTCCTGACCGCTTCAGGCAGGATCAGGGCTTCCCTCCTCAAGGCTCCCTCTGTATTTAGCATGTTCCTCAAAGGAAGACCACCTGGAACGATAAGTAAGTACTCTAACAGCGGTGGGCACAGTGGGCGCACCTCGACAACTATGCTTTGCAGCTCAGTCTCCCACATGCCATAGGCCCTCCGCGATTGTGTTCTGAATGGTGAAAGAACAAGAAGGTAGGGGGCGTCTTCGTTAGTAAATACAGACGTAGATGCAAATGCTTATGTTAATTTGTGCCAAAAGAAGATTAATTTACTATTTCTGTAATCAGGTCTCTGACCTGATTATGCATTGGAGTCCTGAGGTTTTCTACACATATTACAATTTATGCAGCATGTAAATTAAAGTAGTTCTTAGAAAACTGAGAGGCTTGAATTCCCATTCTGTCATACAGGCCTTCTCAATTAATTCAATATACCCTTTCCTAAATAATGCCTGAGAAGCACCAATAGTTCCATTTAGTAATTCCTACTTTGTTAAAAGTAATACTGGCTTCAATAGAGCCAGAATGTGGTGCTTTATCTTCTTACCCATGGGAGAGAGATAAGGCTAACATTTTTATATTTGTCCCTTGTTGAAAACAGAACTCTTCCCAGGGAAAATTTATTGAAAGTTCCCCAGCTTATGTGTGGAGAAGCCCGAGTTCCTAGAATATTTGCTAAGACTCTTTTCTTTTATACCTCAGTGTCTGGATCAGTATTTCTCAAACTATATTCCTCAACCAATGGTAGCTGCTTTGCTTGAGAACTTTCTAGAAATGAAAATTCTCTTCCTCTCACAGATTGACTGAGTCGAAATTTTCGAAGAGGTGAATTAAGAGACCAATGATGAGAGAGGAAGGGTAAGCCAATGATGTGCTAACACCCTTCTAATTGTTCCAACGTGCCCTGCAAAGGTCTGCTCTAAATAATATGGTTTCTAAAAGATTAATAGTAAAAACATGAATTCAAGCCATATACAACTTAGTTCACATAGTGCAAAACTCCTTAAACTGGAAAAATTCCCACCTGAAAATTTGGATGTACTCACTATCAATTCATTATCTATTACACTGGTAGCTTGCCTCGTTAAACACCATTTCTGCAAGAGCATGATGTGTTGGTGTAACGTTGTAAGCATTATTGTCCTGACCTTTCAATTATAGTTAAGCATTGATGAATTGTGAAAAATTGAAAATTTAACTTATACTTAATCCACACCCACCAACACTATTATTAACTTTAGTGCAAACAGCTTGTCCCTCATGCTTACAAGAGCAACAGGATGTGGCAAACATTATAGTATTATAGAGTACATTTCAGGAGGAGGTATTTATTGGTTATGTAGTAAAATAAAAGGATGGGTCAGTTGGAATCTTTGCCGATAAAAAAAAAAAAATTCAACCAAAAAAAAAAAAAAAAAAAAAAAACAACAACAACAACTTTGGCAGGTTCTCCTACAGAAGTCAGCTCAGTATTTTGAGGGTCCCTGTGTGATCCCTGGCTCACACATTCAAGACCTAATCATAGGTCTTTCTGAGAATCTCAGAAAGACTCTCCTTGCAGAGACACAAACGTCATGGGCTATTAACACATGCAGCAGAATGGGACAATGAAACCACGGAGGAAACAGAACAAACACTCTTCCAGTGGATTTCAGTTAATAAGTATTTTAATTTAAAAGGTAACCCTTAAAGGTGCAAGTTAATGGCCCTAGATTTTGGGGAGTTTTTTTCCCTAATGAGTAAGCACTCCAGTGCTGTTAAACAGCATGTTTGTGGTTCAAAATGAGAAGTCTTGGTCTTTATTTTAAACCTTTACTATTTTCTAAAAGAGAAAAAGAAATCAGTGTCAAATTTGGAGTCAGCCAAAAACATTTTGGAAGTGATAATCCAGACTGAATATTATGGGCTTTTACTGTATTTTTTTTAACACTTATCTACCAAATGGTCTCCCTTTCCCTCGTATTTCTTCTTCCCTCTCCCCCCAAATATAAGAGATTTCAGTAAGCCATTAATACTTCTTAATTAACTCTGGCAGATTCTAAGTTTCTAAATCATTTTCATAGTAGCACATTGCATTCTGGGACAAATTATCAATTTTGCATCCCAGTGATAGTTTGTCCTTTTCACATACATCTTTTGCTCCCTTCTCAAGGGGAATTGATCCAAGTAAAAGACAGAAAACACATTTGAGGACAACTCTAGAGGGTTTGAGTGCTAACAAGCACAGAAGTTTGGGCAAAAAAAAAAAAAAAACTCACATATTATTATCTATGGACTCAAGGACAGTAAATTACCTAAGATAAAGTTAATCCTCCATTCAAATCTGAACAGTTAAAAAATAGCAATAGTTATGTCCATTATTAATGATTCACTTCTATGTACTGGGAACCATTTCTGAAATGATCAACATCATTTCATTTAACCTTCTCAACAGAACTCCCTAGATAGGTAGCACCATTATCAATTTATAGCAGAAAGCTGAACTTTAAAAAGAAGTTTAAAAAAAAAAAAAAGATAGTTTAGACTGGGTGTGGTGGTGTGTGCCTGTAATCCCAGTTCTTCGGAGTCTGTAAACAGGCAGATCACTGTGAGTCCACTCTAGTAGTGAGACCCTGAACATCCTGTAGACCCTTCCCTAAAAAAACATATAAAAAATAAATAAATAAAAAATAAAGAAGTTGTGTAGCTACAACTGAACCAGAACCTTGTGGAAAGAGCCTCAAACCTAAGTCTGCCTGATTTCAGAATCTGTGCTCCTTTAATATAGAAAATGAGTGGAAGAATAATTGTTTATCCACGTGGGGTCACCATGACAGTTGAGAGCCCTGGTGCTCAGAGGCTCTTTTACTCACAGCAGAGTGATTTGAAGGCAGTTCTTTGTTAATAAAATGTCTCCTACAGAGCCTTTTTGAAACACCTTTTTATTTTTAATTGGCACTCAGTAATTGTATATATGAATGAGACATATTGTGACATTTTGATACATGTATATAATGTATAATGATCAGATCAGGGTAATTATCATTTCTATCACCTGAAGCATACAGCATTTCCCTGTGTTAGAAACACTGAAAATCCCCTTGACCGGCTATTTTGAAATACAAAGGTAACTTCTGTTAACCATTGCTGTCTTACTATATGGTCTTGGTGAAGGTTATGGTACTGCCAGCCCTGACATGAACTTCTGCAGGCCAAAACCTTCTTCCTAAAAGCTCTGGCACAGATGATTTACTTAAGGTAAGACCAGGAGAGCTCAGCTACAGCTCAGATTGGGTGCAGCAGTTACTAAGCTTCTATGAGAAGGAGAGCGAGGAGAGGCTTCGACAGGAATGGAGAGGGTGACTAGAGCCAGTTGAAGCCATCGGGAAACCAGAAGGGATCCAGGGAAAGATGAAACCCAAATGTCACTTGTTTTAATGTTGTGCTCCAGTTCAACAGTACTGACGAGACTTACTGTGTCTCAGAGGATTAAAGTGCCTGCTTAGGCAGGCACGGTGACTGGGGTTCGATCCCCAGAGTGCCGTGCGGGACCTGACGCCCCTAGCAACGCACACCCCGCACATCGTGCGTGGCAGACTCGGGGCGCAGCATCTTTGTGGAGGGCAAAGCATGGAGCGCGCAGACTTTCAGCCCAGCCGTCTCCCTAGGAGTGGAGGGCCGGGCGGGCATGGCGGCCATCGCAGACCCCGCGGCCTACAAAAATGATCTTTCATATATATATATAATATATATTATATATATTGTCCTGTCAGAGGTGAATATTCTATTGGCATCTAAATACTATAGGTGTTTGAATTCAACTAAACAATCTAACACTGTCTAGCAGTCAATAATATTAGTGGGCCCTGGTGGATAGGGCCAGCTCAGCTTGTGGTGCCAGGGATCGAACCCCGTTTCCTGCGCTTGCCTAAGCTGCAGAGTTCCTTATTTTTGCTGTACTGGGGATTGAACTCAGGACCCCGCGCTTGCCAGGCAAGCGCTTATTCCACTGAGCCATCTCCCCAGCCCCTCTCTTTCTTTTTTTAATAATGACCTTGGGCTTGCTAGGCAGGTGCTTGTACCACTGAGCTATATTCCCAGCAAACATAGTTTCTATTTCCTCTGCGTTTCGTGTGCACAGCATTGCTCATTGCTCGGTCCCTTGGGGAAACAAGAGAAACCTGCCCACGTGTCTCCCCACAGGGAACCCAGGCTTTCCCTACCTCCCATAAGCAAAGCGACGATCCAGGGTGTGCTGAGATGGCCATTGAGACTGGGCATGGTGGTGCATGCCTGTAATCCCAACTCTTGGGAGGCTAAAAACAGGAGAATCACTACAAGTTCGATCTCTGTAGTAAGACCCTGTAGACCCTGTAGACCCTGTACTAAATATATTTAAAAAACAGTTCCCACAATACCTGACAATGGCACAGAACAACTGCTCTAAGAGTAAGTTTTAGTGTAAAAGAACAATAATGTATCAGCAGAGCACTACAAGAGGAAGAATAATCTTTAAGTTTTGATCTAGATATTTCATATTTCCTAAATTGAAATCAAATACAACCCTATTCAACCTAGTTCTGTTTATTTATTTACTTATTTATTTATTTTCTGTATTTAGGACAGTGTCTACAGGGTCTCACTATGCAGATCAGACTGGTAGTGATTCTCCTGTTTTCAGCCTCCCAAGTGCTAGGATTACAGGTGCACACCACCAATCCCAATCCAAGTAGCCATCTCAGTGCACCCTGGGAAAGGACAGCATGACACCCTGGGGATCAAACCCTGTCAACCTAGTTTTAATCAGGGAAACACTATACTCATTTTGTTCACATCAGTAGAAAAGAAGTTACCAGAGAAGAAAAACAAATGTGCATTATAAACAAACCAGGGGCCAGAGAGATAGCTCAGTGGAATAAGTGCTTGCCTGGCAAGCACAAGGTCCTGAATTCAGTCCCTGGTACCACCAATATTAATTAATTAATTAATTAATTAATTAAACAAAGTAGATTTTTAAGTCACAAAATTATTCATTCTCCCTTTGGAATATTGCTGTCTTCCAGGGAGATAAAAGAATTTTTAGATTACTGAGACAACATGAAGAGAGAGAGAGAGAGAGAGAGAGAGAGAGAGACAGAGACAGAGACAGAGACAGAGACAGAGACAGAGACAGAGAGAGACTCAATCCATTCTATTAACAAATATTTACTGAGCATCTTTTATATGCTAGGCACTGTGGGAAATAAAACATGAATGAGACTGCCTATTCTGGCAGTGTACTGCAGAACATCCATACATAAATAATTACAAAACAATTGAACTAGGGTTTTAATAAAGGGTTGTACCAGGTCCCGCCGGAACACTCAGAAGGGAGTATGCACTTAATCTGCCTCTCAGGAAATTTCACCAGAGAAAGGACATCTGAACTGCAAATTTCCAGAAGTAGGGTAATACATGGCCTGTCTGGAGAAATGCCATCCACGCCGTGAAAGAGATCTGCTTGTTAGGTTAGCATTATTTAGTTAACATGGACTCTTTTAAGCACCTGGCATGCACTTTGTACACTTAATCCTCCAAATAATTTACAAAATAATCCAATTTTTAATTATTTATATATTTATGTATTTGGTTCAGGGTCTTGCTACACAGCTCAGACTCATAGTGAGTCTCCTGCCCAAGCCTCTCCAGCGCTGAGATTATGGGCGCGTACCACCACGCCCAGACTCAGTGACCAGCACTGCACACCAGGAGTTCAGGGCTGCAAGGCGTGTTGTATCAGAGATAGAACTCAGGTCATTGTGCTTGCCAGGCAGGCACTTAGACCACTGAGCTATCTTCCCAGCACCAATAATTCCAATTTTATAGAAGACAAAAGAGGTTTGTATGATCTAAATAACATGCTTAAGATATCACTTATGCTAAGACTAAAACAGAATCCCAGAGATATTGGATATCAGCACATAGATTGGAAACACGACAGAGCACAGCACACATGCTAATGCAAGGGACAGGAAGGCTTATTGTGAAAGACTCGACACATCCTGTGATCGAGTTTAATCTCCTTTTTTTGTGTGTTTTTTTAGGGAAGGGTCTAGAGGGTGTTCAGGGTCTCACTATTAGGTTAGACTCAGAGTGATCGGCCTGTTTGCAGCCTCCTAAAAGCTGGGATTACAGGTGTGTGCCACCATGCCCAGTCTCAATTGCAGTCTCAGCATGCCCCAGGGGTAGGGCCAGCATGGCAGGCTGGGGATCTAACCCCAGGCCCCTGCACCTGTTTGCAGGCACTTTAATCCACTGAGTTATTTGGCTGGCCCTTGTGTTTAAATTTGATAGTGTTTGGCCATTGAAGCTTTCAAGGCAAAGAAATAAGACAAGAGGACTGGGGTTATAAGAAAATTAATACTATAGGGTCAGTATAAAGAATGGACTGCAGACCAAGGAAACAAGCTAGAGCACCTTTGGATAATATGGTGCGAATCACAGCAAGAGCTGGCGAAGGTCTCAATCATCATCAGAAATGTAGGCTGGCTTGCCTAGAAAGGAAAGAATAGCAGGGATCTTACTGGCAGGGATTGGAACACTACATGACTAAGTGGAGGATGAGGAGGAGACAGACTCCCCAGCATAGCAGCTTCTGGCCTAAGGTGAAGCTCTTGCTTCAGCATCAGCCAAGCTGAGAAGGAAAGAAGAGATCTGGAAGAAAAGAAGGAAGGAAAGAAAGAGGGAATAAAGAAAGAACGGAGTAAGGGAGGAAGAAAAGAGGGAGAGAGGGTGAGAGGGGAAAATGAAAAAGAAAGGGGAATAAAGGAGAAAAGACTTAACCAAAATAACAAATTCAGTTGTCTTACTTATAGAAATGTGTCGCAAACTTCAGAAATAAAACAAAACCATTGCAAAAACTCGGAAAGAACACAATTGTGTTCAGTGTGCTAGGCACTTTGTACATTTGTTTTGCATAAATGCAAGCTCAAGTCATTTAACAAATAGTATTGGTAAACTTTTTAAAGCAGTGAAAATCATACCAATTAATAAATACTTGCACTTGGCAGTTCTCAGCTTGTGACTTGTCCCAACTTATTAAAACAGAGATAGTTACACTACTGATAATCACTGTCATTAAAAGCCATATTATATAATGGAAAGATGACAAAACTCTACTAGAAATATATTCTCAAAGACTAAGGGGCAATGTGTGTGAGAAATTTATGAAGCGTGAACACTGTGGTAAAATAAGCAGGCTTCATAAATAGCATTGAGGTATCTGCTTCCTAGAGGCTGGGTCTGAGTTCAAGAGCAGCCAGAGGCAGGGAACAGCTAGAAGTCTCACAGCCGACCCTGCTGATCCTAACATACTTGCAGCTTACAGGCAGATTTTTGGAAATGAATGGCAGCCTCTATGGTTACCTCACTTCTCTCTTTGGTTATTTGTCATTTCACTGGTCAGATTTCAATAAAATCCAAAACTATAAGCAATGCAAATATGAAATTATGGGCATACAAGAGAATTATTTTGTACTTGTTTGAATAGGATGACAAAATTTAAGCAGCTTAAATTATCCAGATGAAGTATGAATGTAACACATATTATACAATCAATATATTCTTTACAATGTTTTGCATAAATGTTGCATACAAGTGCTGTTTATAAATTATGGCAAATTCACTGATATTTTAAGTGTTTGTCACTTAAAGGAATACTACAAAATGTAGTATTCTCAAGCAAAAGAACCTGTTAAATTTGTGGATCCCAGTGCCAACTCCTTCATAAATCAATCAATCAATCTGAAGTGCAGATTTCTAACTTAGATTTGCAAGTATTTGTCTTCAAGGACAGCATAGCTGCATTGTGAGTGCTACCAAATCAAGCCACGAGTTAGATTTTATGGCTCTAGCTGGTTGCACTTGTTCATGCAATGTGATCCAATCCACAGGTTTAAATGGCCCACTAGGTGGAGAATGGACCGCAGATGACCGGAAGGAAGCTGGTGGGTCTAATAGGAAGATCTTGAGCTGACCCAGAAAATACGAGGACCTGGATTAGGATCAGTTCTGTAAATGAAGAAGAACAAATAGATTGGGGATATTTTCCAGAGCCAACTGGACATGTACTACTGAACTGGATGTGAGAAAGAAAAGCAGTGAGTGGACAATAACTGCCTGGATGTGCAACTTTTCAATATGGAGATAACTTCATCCAAGAAAAGCTAGGGAAAGAGTTCTTTTTTGGCAGTGTTACCTTTGAGACGCCCGCTAGATCTGCGGGTGATAACAGTTTTCTCCCCTGGTAAGTGTTAATGAGAACTCTGAATACTTTCTAGAGTACAAATTATGTAGTTCACTCAGTCTGCAGACTGGACAGTGTGCAATGAGTGCTTAATGTTGATTATTGCGTTCGTTGTTTGAAGAGCCCAGAAAATGGTAAATGTTACTGAAACTAGAAATGGAGACCAGTCAGACTTGCTGACTTAGACTTTGCAACCACCTGTTCAGGTGAGTTCCAAATCCACAGAAATCTTTGAGCACCTAACATGACCCAAGTATTTCATAAAGTACTAGGAATAGAAATAAAAAGGAGAAAAAGGCAGAATCTCTCACAAAGATCAGAGCAAAGGATGGAAGAGCATGGACAGCTTGCAGGCAATGCTACAGAAGAAAAAGAAAAGGCTACAAATTGGTGACTACTCTGCTGAACATGCAAGACAGCAGGGGATTTGACAGAGAGAGCTGAGAGGAAGAAGACAAAGAGAAGCCGTATCACATCACCTGGAGAGGCCCAGTGTCCTCCAACAAGGGACAGCTGATCCACAGCATTATCTAAAAAGCAAAGCAAAGGTGACACCAAGCTAAGAACATGTCAAGATCGTGGGTGACTTTCATCACTTGTATATACAGAGGAAAGCCAGACACACAGGACTAACGAGAAAGCACTGAAGAGGCAGTGTCACCAGGGTGACAAAGTGTCACAGCAAAAGTTTGACACAGTAAAGAGAGAAAGCAATAAGTGCAAGTTACATAGCAGGACCTAATCCTTAAGACCCAAGGCTAACAAGCATGCAGATGAAAGATTTCTACCTTAACTTTCCACAAAAGAGAATTTAAAAAATTGAATGATCTGGCCCTAAAGAAACTACAAGAACTAGAAGAAATTATTGAATGTTCTTCCCAAATGTTTTTTATTCATATGATATATACAGACACAGGGAGAGAGAAACAAATACATGCCTGAAATCTACACATACACATCTGTGCATACCTGAAGTAAAGACACTCACAAATATCTCTACTTGCATGTATATACATTTATGGGCCTCTTTTTATCAAGATATATATCTATAGGTGTATGCATGTCTAGGAATACATAATATATACCTCCTTTATCAACTATTTTCACCTTATGAGAAAATAGGATCAGTATGGCCTAAATTCATAGCTATAATTTCAAACAGAACATCACAATTTTTGTTCCCATACTTGAGTCTTTCTTTCCTAATAGTATATTGCAAAGATGTTTCATTGTGAATTCAGGAGCACCCCAGAACTCTGGTTCTTTACCCTGCCTTCAGTATTAATTGATGCAGCCTCCAGACAGGTAGCTGCGCCTTTGCCTTTGCCTTCATCTATCTTCTTACCAAGGATGCCTGGAACTCTCTTTCATATTGTAAAACAATATGAGTGTCTCAGCCTCTGGCCCTCCTATGGAGATGGAAATTTGTTCCAAGCCTCTAAAAATTAAAGGAAGCCCTAATTTGAAAACTAGTAAGCCTGATACCCCTAAGTTTTAGAAATTGGTTTAAAAACAGACATGGTCCACAAGATAATCAAATCCACTGCTCGGGCAACAGGATGAAGCCACTGTAAGAAAACACAGAGAAAATAACATGAGTCAATGTGTAGGACAGAATATAGCCACACTTTCCAATAGGAAAAAAACTTGATTGATAATTATATTATTAACTGATTTACTAATTTCTATAACCAATTGAGTCACAGACTTAATTTCAGAAAGGTCTAAAATTTGGTTCAGAAAGGCCTGAAAAAACAGGTTTGTTTTTAATAGAGAGAGATGATAGATAAGTAGATGGATAGATAGATAGATGATTGATAGATTATTGATAAATATCTATTCTTTTAATGGCTATATTAAATGATTTAACAGACAATATTAGCCAATTGGGTGCTTACTCTGTGCCAGTGCTTACTTTATATGTATTAGTTCAGTGCTCACAACAAATTAGGAGGCACAACTCTAATTACTGTCTTGTAAATAAAGCCAGTCATATAATGGTTAAATAATTTATTCAAAGACATCAAAAAAATGATTGACAGCCCCAGGATTATAACTCAGACAGTTTGGCTCAAGGTCTTTCCACCTTACCCATATGTTCTGCTCTCTGCTACTTATATTTATCTGCGATCACTTTACTGTGGATTGGGGCACAATAGTGAACAAGGTGAATAGGTCTGCCATCATGGACTTATAAAACATTGGAAGTACAAATGAGGAATTAAAATACAGTGTGCTAAAAAAATACCATGTGCTAAGCATAATAATAGAGGATGTATAGGCATAGCAATAGAGGCCAGGGGGGCGTATAGGAGGAGCAGGTATATTTGGAGGGAGAGAAAAATTCAGGGAAAGATCCCCAGAGCAAAAAAAAAAAAAAAAAAAAAACCTGGAAAGATAGTGGGAGAAAGGAAATTGGAGGTGAGAATGTAACACGAGGAGTGAAAGAGTAGGTATGCCCAAAGGGAAGAGAAAGTTCTTGCAGAGCAGAGCAAGCTATTAGGATTTCTTGAGTTAGAAAAAAATATAGGCAAGAGGTGAAAGGTGAAATTGGAGACTTTCACCATCTTTAAAAGTATGGCTTCTGCCCTACACCAGAAAGGAGCTCCTAAATGATGTTAGAGGAAGAAGAGGCAGAAGAATCACAAGCTCAGGTACAGCTTAGGCAATTTATTTACTTAGCAAGACCCAGTCTCAAAATTTAAAAAACAAAAAAGAAGTGGAAATGGGGAAAGTTAGGAAATGATATATTTAAGAAGTTTTAGGTAATAAGTACAGAATGTGGTAAAAGGGGAGGTGCAGAAGAATTTGTCAGAGTTAGCTACCACATTTCTAATCAGGCAAATGGTCTTTTATGACAGGATGCATCAACCTGATACAGGATTAGAGTTTACAAAAAGCTACATTAAATTAGAGCTCACACTCTGTGGGTATGTGGGATCTGGGGATAGATAAGTGGGTAGAGGTGGCCAGAAAGAAAATAATTTAAATGATGAAGTCTAAATTCTAAGTTAAAGAGGGAGAGAGAGAGAGAGGGAGAGAGACAGACAGAC
>NW_004524820.1:1902344-1905423 GCF_000260255.1 Octodon degus | reverse complement strand
AGAGAGAGACAGAGACAGAGACAGAGACACAAAGTTTGAGGAACTAGAAGCCTATGGGGCTGTGGAAAAAGAGATGTAGTATAGTAAGAAAAGAAAAAGGAAAGAGTAATAGTAAGAAAAAAGAATAACAAAACACACATGGATTGTGGTCAGCAAATGGGAGGTGGACACAACAATTGAATGAAGCAGTCCTAGGGAACATGAGATCTAAAGTAATGCCAACTGATGACATAACCTGTGATGACACCAGGGCACTAATCAGGTAATGCTGTCATAAGGACATACTGTGGAAGAAAATAGCAAATGGGAAGGTGTTACATTAAAGTCACTGGGCTGCTAAAACAGAAGAAAGAGCTAAATGAGGGAGAGTACTGGAAATGAACAATGTCACTGTCTGCCTTCCCATATCTGAATCAAATCTCAAATGAGCACTAGGTCTAATCCTCCACCTGCAATAACTTTTATGGGCTAGGTTTATCTCCTAGCAGAGAGCAATGGAACAAGAGAGTTGGCACTGCAAACCAGGCAGGAAGACAGCCATAGCTGAACTTGTTTTATCCTCACAAGCCCCATGGGACCTTTACACAGGCTGCTGCAGAAGGCTGCAGGGCTGTCAGATGCCATGATTCCTATACACACAAAGAAGTGAAAGGTTGTGATATTTTCTCCCACAATTGTGTAAATCATAAAAAACTCTCGAGTCATCCTTTCAAAAAGTATTTATTGAGAGCTGGTTGTCAGACACACAGAGAGCTCAGGTGCTCGGGCCTGTTTGTAAGGATTTTCAAGACCACTGAGACATGTAGGAGGGTGATCCTACATTGAGTGCATATATATTTGTGATATTTCTTCTTCTTGCAGTTTTCCCTTAACAAGTATGGAGTGATCTTTATCTCTTTGGATGATTTGTTTTGAAATTGATATTGTCAGTAACCAGTATAGCTACCCCTGATTTTTTCTGATTTCCTGTAGCATGAAGGATTATTTTCCATGATTTGACTTTTAGTTTGTGAATTTCCTTTTGAGTTAAATGTGTTTCTTGTATGCAGTACATTGTTGGATTTTGTTTCTTAATCCACTCCTCTAGACTGTTTCTTTTCATTGGTGAATTGAGGTCATTTACATTGATGGTTATAACTGATGCATATTGTTTTACTTAGGCATGTTACTTTTTGTTATAGGCTCCTTACTTTTCCCCTTTTTCTTAATTGCTTGCTCTGTTTGGTTGTTCCTTTCTGTTGTTCTTGAACTGGTGATCACATCTGTCTCTTTCTAGAATATCTTTTACTACTCTTTGAAGGGTTGGTTTGGTGGTCATGAATTTCTTCAATTGTTCTTTGTCATGGAAGGATCTTATTTTGTAACTGAATTTTTTATATTTTTTAAAGAGAGTGCAAATTAGAACTAAGAAAAAATTACAACTGATAGAGATTTTCATTCAACAAAGTAATATGAATTTCATAGCATTTGTGGTAATACATTGTGTTGTCTTCCAACCAATGATCCATATTACCAGATGTATACATGTAAAAATAGAAAAAGAAAGAAGAAAAAGAAAGAATAAAAATGAGGTACAAAAAGTAAAGCCATATTAATATGCTGAGCTATGAAAGGCTCAAGTCAACAACTTCTGACATTGCCGGTCCTACGGATAACCCACTACTGTTATGGACTACTGGACTGCATTGGATTATCTTGCTGAATTCATGCACCTACAATATTTAAATGACAATGGAATACCTATTTCTAACAAAACTAAGCAAAAAAAGGACATACAAATGAAGGACCATTTTGTATCTGTGTATACAAAATAGCTAGGATAGATATGCAGCTTCTTTCTCTTAATTCAATGAGAAAAAAGATTTGTACTAATAGTATTTGGACAGGATATTGTGTCTGCATATTGCACTATGAATAAGCACTAAGAAGATAACAATATGCAAGGTATTAATTATTAAAACTGTCCTATTAATCAGTTTTGAAACTCTCATTGCTGTTTCTCAATAAAATTAATAAAAAATAATAAATAAATAAAAAGGAAAAAGAAAGAAACGTAGAAGGAATTAAGAAGAGAAAAAGTGCAAACAATGGAAAAAAGGAGATGAAACAAATTAAAGCATTAAATGCTTCTTTCCTTAAGTGAGCAGGAATGCACAGTACAGTTATTGAAATATTTCTGCTTACATACATAGATAAATCTCTTTACCCCAGTCACTGTCCTGACTTTCTCCTCGGCCCAGTAACTCTTTCTTTTGAATAAGTTCATTCCATTTTACCAGTGTCTGTCACACCCTTAGATTCCATTTTTCACTTTCAGGTTGTCACATTAAGGAAATAATATGATGTTGGCACATGCAGATCTGATTCATTGCATTTAAGAGTATGTTCACTAAGGGCTGGGGAGATAGCTTAGTAGAATAAATGCTTGCTTGGCAAGTGCGATTGAGTTCAATCCCCAGTACCGGAAAAAAAAAAAAAAAAAGAGTATGTTCACTAGTTTCATCCATTTACTGACAAAAGACTCAAATTCATCCTGTTTCAGACCTGAGTAATACTCCTTTGTGTAACAATACCACATCTTCCTCATCCTTATTCTTCACTTGATGGGTAACTGGTTTGTTTCCAGGATTTAACTATAACAAGTTGCACTGCTATAAACATGAGTGCTCATATATCACTGTGGTATGAGGTTTTCAGTGCTTTTGGCAAAATACCCAGGGGGCCAACACAGTAGCTCAGTGGACTAAAGGTCCTGCTTAGGCAAGCTTAGGCAAGTACATGGATGGCAGTTCAATCCCCAGCACAAAATGGCACACCAGCTTCACCCACAGGGGACACTACGCCAGCCAAAGAGCCCAGGAATAGTGTCACATGCCTGTAATATTAGCATAGGAGGAGCCTGAAAATAGGAGGATCACTATGAGTCTGACCTAGATAGTGAGACTCTGTTACAAATACATACACGCATATATAAAAGAGTAAATAAATGGAGGAAAGAAAGAAGAAAGAAAGAAAGAAAGAAAGAAAGAAAGAAAGAAAGAAAGAAAGAAAGAAAGAAAGAAGGAAGGAAGGAAGGAAG
>NW_004524820.1:1878445-1902244 GCF_000260255.1 Octodon degus | reverse complement strand
AAGAAAGAAAGAAAGAAAGAAAGAAAGAAAGAAAGAAAGAAGGAAGGAAGGAAGGAAGGAAGGAAGGAAGGAAGGAAGGAAGGAAGAAAGAAAGAAAGAAAGAAAGAAAGAAAGAAAGAAAGAAAGAAAGAAAGAAAGAAAGAAAGAAAGAAAGAAACCCGAGAGGGGAGTGGCTAGCTTGAATAGGATTTCCAGTCCTAGGTTTTAAAGGAATATCTACACAGATTTCCTTAGTGGTGGTACCAGTCTTCACTCTCACCAGCAACGCAGAAGGGTTCCTTTTTCTCCTCAGCCTCTCCAGCATTTGTTATTGGCTGATTTCTTAGTGTTTTGGGTTGAGATGGAATCTCAGTGTTCTTCTAATTTGCATTTATCAAATGATCAAAGTTATTGAATATTTTTTAATATATTTACTTGCCATTTCTAATTCTTCCCCTAAGAGCTATATATTCATCACAGGTGACCATTCCTGTATTGGGTCTTTGAACTTGTGAGCCATGATTTCTTTTAATTATTCATATATTTTAGACAAAAGACCTTTGTTAGGACAATTGGCTGAAATTTTTTTCCCAGTTTGTGATTTTTCTTTTTACTCTGTTGGAGATTTGCTTTGAAGTAGAGAAATTTTTCAAAAAGATGAGATTGAGTTCAATCCCCGGTTCTGAAAAAGAAATAAAGATGAGATCAAAGTAGTTGATTCTTTGAAGTATTTACCATGCAGTTTGGCTTTTGTTCATGAAGTCTCTACCTACCCATATGTCTTTAAGATTTCTACCTACATTTTCCTCCAGTAGATTTAGTGTTTCTGTTTTAATATTTAAATCTTTGATCCATTTTGACTGTGGCTTTCTGCATAGTAATAAACATGGGTCTAGTTTTAGCTTTTGGCATGTGGAAAGCCAGCTTTTTCAGCACAATTTGCTACAGATAGCCATTGAATTTCATAGATAGTTTCTCAGGGTATATCAGTCTGTCTTGTAATTTGTTTTGATTCAGGACAGGAAAAACTGTACTCCAAGCTCTTCTTCATTTGATGGTTTGTTTTGAGATATCTGCGTGGTTCTGATGGGTTTTCCATTAGCCAATACAAGCAAAAAAAGGAAAGAATAAAATGAAATTCCTCTAATAATGAAAAGGGTGAAATCACTACAGACACTAGTGTAATTCCATAAATCAGTAGTACCTACTTCCAAAATCTTTATTCTTGCAGGATGGAAAACACAAAGGACATGGACAATTTCCTATATACATATGAAATGCCAAAGCTTCTGAATGACCCAATAACAAGAAAGGAAATATAAAAGTCAGTAAATCTAGGCTACCACTAGAGGAAAAGGGTGGAAATAAGCTCCATCTCTTACAGAAGTTATATCTTTGTACATTTTTATATCCTTGAAAGCAAGTCTTGAACCCTCTAAGGTTGAGGGAGAAATATGTTCAAAGCATTTGGCTTTTAAGAAAATATCTATGTATTCTTCCATTCTATTTTTCACAACCATGTACCCAGTACATTGCTTGGAACAGGATGCTCTACAAAACTCAATCTGTCAGTATTTCCAGCAACCATGTCAGGAAATGGACAATATTGTGTTATTCCAGTGACTGTTTCACCAGCAACCATGGATTCTCTTGGCTGCAGAGTGGCGAAGGGGAACTTGGAGACAGTTCCTTCGAAGAAGAGAATGCATTCAAACACAAATGTACACACTAATTAGTATGATGAGCTGTAATTTTCCAACTTCCTTTTGCAAAACAAGTTGCTTTTTGAGTTGAAAAAAAAAGATAGAAAGGAAAAGTATAAAAATTAAGTATAAGAGGTAAAGCCATGCTGTTATGTTGAGCTGTAGGGGACTCAGGTCAACAATTTCTCACATTGCCAGTGAAGCGGAAGACCCAATACTATTATGGACTACTGGACTCTTTTAGAAAATTTTGCTGAGTTAACACACCTATAATATTCAAAAAATGGAACTAAACAAAAAAGGGGATACAGATGAATGTCCATTTTGTATCTGAGTATTCAAAATGGTTAGAATAGATATATAGTTACATTCTCTTAATGAATAGAGGGATTTGTTCTAATAGTGTTTGTAAATAGGATATCATGTCCGCATCTTGTACAGCAATTAACCACTAGGAAGAATGTAAAAAAAAAAAAAAAGTACTGTAATTTTCTTTGAAAAGATCTTTGACTTCTTTAGATAGATTAACTCCAAGGTATTTCATTTTCCTCAGTGCTACTATAAAAGGTATTGTTTCTATAATTTCCCTCTCAGTGTGTTTGTTGTCTGTGTAGAGGAATGCTATTGACTTTTGGGTATTGACTTTATAATCTGATATGCTACTGAATTTCTGCATTAACTCTAGTGTCTTCCTGGGTCTTCCAAGTAAAGTATCGTTTTATCTGCAAATAAAGATAATTTAACTTCTTCTTTACCTATTCTTATTCCTTTTATTTATTTTTCTTGTCTGATGGCTCTAGCTAATAATTCCAGAACTATATCCAATAGGATTGGTGACAGAGGACATCCTTGTCTTGTACCAGATCTAAGAGTAAAAGATTTCAGTTTTTCCCCATTTAGGATTATGTTAGCCATTGGGTTTTCATAAATGGCTTTTACCAGATTGAAGTAGAGGTCATCTATTCCAATTTTCTGTAGGACTCTGAACATGAATGAGTGTTGGACTTTGTCAAAAGCCTTTTCTGAATCAATGGAGATGATCATGTGGTTTTCTGTTTTCGCTGTATTGATATAGTGTATTACATTGATAGATTTTCGAATATTGAACCATCCTTGCATCCCTGGGATGAATCCTACCTGGTCATGGTGTATGATCTTCTTGATGATTTGCTGTATTCTATTTGCTAGGATTTTATTGAGGATTTTTACATCTATGTTCATGAGGGAGATTGGCCTTTAGTTCTTTTTTTTAGTTGTGTCTTTCCCTGGTTTTGTTATCAGTATAATACTTGCCTCCAGGAATGATTTTGGGAGGATTGCTTCCTTTTTTATTTTATTGAAGTGTTTGAGGAATATATGGACTACATCTTCTGTAAATTTCTTGTAGAATTCAAAGTACAAGTCTTGCAAGAAAGCAAATTCCAACCCAGAATAATATACCCTGCAAAACTCTCTTTCAAGTTTAATGGAGAAGTAAAATACTTCCATGGCAAAAACATCTAAAGAATTTCATGATGGTAAAACCAACCCTACACAGACTACTAAAAGATAGTCTACAGAGGAACCAAAATGACCACAGCTCCACAAATGAGAATGGAAAGAACTCACCAAATAGGGCAAACAATTAAACACAGGGGAAAAAGAGGTGTACAACAACAGGCAAATATCATGTCAATCATAAGTCAATACATCTCAATTCTAACCATCAATGTAAATGGACTCACTTCTCCAATTAAAAGAAATAGGCTGGCAGAGTTGCATGCTCCAGGACCTGAGAAAAAAGCAGGGGTAGCAATCCTGTTAACATCCACTCTGAACTTCAAATGAGGAATGATCAAATGAAATAAAGAAGGCCACCACATACTTGGTAGGGAAAAAAATACAAGAGGAAGAGATAACAGTCATAAATATATATGTAACAAACACAGGAGAACCTAACTATATAAGACAAATCTTAATGGACAGGAAAAATCTAATATCTAATACCACAATCTTAACAGGAGACTTTAACATACCTTTATCCCAAAAAGATAGGTCAACCAGAGAAAAAATTAGCAAAGAAGTAGCAGAACTAAAACAGAACTTGGGACAATTTGATTTAGTGGACATATACAGAGTATTCCACCCAACCACATCAGAATTCTTTTTAGCTGGACAGAGGACATTTTCTAAAATAGACCACATACTAGTCCATGGGTCATGCTTAAGTATATGTAAGAAAACAGAAATTATCCCATGCATATTATCTAACCACAGTGCAATGAAACTGGAAAGAAATGACAAAAGAAACCAAAAAAAACCATAAATACATGGAAATTAGACAACCCTCCTCAGCATCCAATGGATTACAGATGAAATTAAATAAGAAATTAACAATATCTACAATTCAATGAAAATTCAAGCACAACTAATCAGAATTTATAAGATGCAATGAAGGCAGTTCTTGGAAAGCAATTTATAGCTGTGAATTCACATATTAGGAAAACAGAATAGGAACAAATAAATACCATAGGCCTGCTTAGGCAAGCACAGAGACCCGGGTTTGATCCCCAGCCCCACATGCAGCACCCGCCCTGCCCTCTGATGAGCTAAACTGGCCACTGAATCCCTGCATCATGGCACATGCATGTAATCCCAGCACTGGGGAGCTGAAAATCACAGGAGGATCTCTATGATTCTAAGAGTACATAGTAAGACCCTTTACCAAATACATTTTTTTAAAAAGTTGCCTTATTAAAACTGGGTTTTATGGCCTACACTAGGAGGCTGGATCAGGAGGACTGAAAGTTGGAGCCCAACCTGGACAACTCAGCAAGAACCTGTGTTTAAAATAAGTAAATAACTAAACAAATCAATACCCTAATGCTGCAACTCAAACATCTAGCAAAAGAGGAAACCAAACCCAAAGCCCAAAGAAGGGAAGACATTAATAAGATTAGAGCAGAAATTAAAGCAATAAAGACATATAAAACAATACATAGAATTAATTCTAAATAAATGAATTAATTAAAGCTGGTTCTTTGAAAGATTAAAAAATTGGATAAGCCCCTAGCTAATCATATCAACAAGAGGAAAGAAAAAACTCAAATTCAAGCAAGAAAGAATGAAAAGGATGAAATCACCATAGACCCTGTGGAAATTCAGAAGTTCATCAGTACCTATTTAGAAAATCTTTACTCTCACAGAATCAAAGATGCAGAATAGATGGACAGATTTCTAGAAAGGTACAAATTACCAAAACTCACGGTAAGAAGATATAAGAACTTCCAATAACCCAATAATGGCCAATGAAATTCAAAATGCAATAAAGAAAAAAACTTACTGAAAAAGAAAAGCCCAGGTCCTGATGGATTCACAGCTGAATTCTACAAGAAATTTCACAAGATATAATCTCAATACTCCTCATACTCTTCAATGAAATTAAAAAGGAAACGGTACTCCCAAAATCATTTCTCAAAGCAAGTATTATACTGATACCAAAACCAGAGAAAAGCTCAACTAAAAAAAAGAACTACTGGCCAATCTCCCTCATGAACATAGATGCAAAAAATCATCAACAAAATACTAGAGAAATAGAATACAGCAAATCATTAAGAAGATTTTGCACCACGCTCAGGTAAGCTTCATATCAGGGATGCAAGAATGGTTTAACATATGCAAGTCTATAAATGTAATACACTATATGAATAGAGCCATGTCAAAAAACCACATGGTCATTTCATTTGATGCACAAAGGGCTTTTGACAAAGTTCAACACTTATTCATCATCAAAGTCTTACAGAAAATTATAAAAGATGGCCTCTAACTCAATCTGATAAAAGTCATCTATGAGGATCCAACTGCTAACATAATTTTAAATGGAGAAAAACTGAAATCTCTGACTCCCAGATCAGGTACAAGACAAAGATGTCCTCTATCACCATTCCTATTCAATATAGTACTGGAATCATTAGCTAGAGCCATTAGACAAGAGAGAGAAATAAAAAGAATAAAAATAGGTTAAAAAGAAGTAAAGCAATCATTATTTGCACATGGCATGATACTCTACTAGGAAGACTCAAGAAATTTCATCAGGAAGATACTGGATTTAATAAACATGTTATGTAAATGTACAGGTGGGCTTCTAGGAGTTTCAAGAGGAGGACTGGAAGGCCTGACACTTACCAGCCTGTAGGCACTGTATAACAACCAGGATCACATGAAAGGCTTCTTTCTCTGGTCACTCTGAATGTTGTTCCACCTCATGGAGGATACTTGTAGTAGTCACCCAGCTAAAAAGTCAGTCTGGATTTATTTTCTCCTGCCAGAATTCCTTTGAAAAAATGGAGAATCTGATTTACTGTAATGAAGATCATGGATAACACAAATACCCAGAAACAAGCAGCCCTTCTTGTTCTCAATAAACTGAAGTCAATACCCTTTGGGAGCTTACTGAGTAAGCTCTATCTTGTGTCTACCCATTCTCTCTCCTACCCCTGAACTGGAAAGCCACTTACTTTCTGAATTCAGGTCACACTTATTGTCAGTCACAAGATTTATTAATGACCTGAAGCTGTAACTTTGCCCTGTACTCTAAATAAAAGGCAAAAATAGAACCAAAAAAAATTAGCAGCATAGCAGAATACAAAGTCAATAGCCAAAAGTCAGTAGCATTCCTCTACACATAACAAACACACTGAGCAACAAATAAGAGAAGCAACACCTTTTACAATAGCACCATGGAAAATGAAATACTTAGGAATTATGCTAACTAAAAAACTAAAAGATTTATTCAATGAAAATTACATTACCCTGAATAAAGAGATTGTAGAGTATTTCAGAAAATGGAAGGCTATTCCTTGTTCCCGGGCAGGAAGAACCAACATTGTAAAGATGGCCATATTCCCAAAATTGTTATACAGATTTAATGCAATCCCTATCAAAACACCACCAACATACCTCACAGACTTACAGAAATTACTCCTAAAGTTTATTTGGAAGCAGAGAAAACTTAGAAGAGTAAAGTCAATCCCAGGCAGCAAAGGTAAAGCCGGAGACATTACAATCTCTGACTTGAAATTATATTACAAAGCTATTTTGATAAAATCAGCATGGTATTAGCAAAAAAAAATAGACTTGAGAAGCAATGGAATAGATTAGAACATGCAGATGCAACTACAAACACACTCAGACATCTTATCTTCAACAAAGGGGCCAAACATACTTACTGGAAGAAAGATAGCTTCTTCAACAAATGGTGCTGGAAAAATTGAATCTCTACATGCCAAAAACTAAAACTTGACCCAGATCCATCACCATGTACAAATTAAAATCAAAATGGATTAATGATCTAAACATTAGAAACACTAAATCTCCTGAAAGAGAAACTAGGTGGAAATCTTGAACACATAGGGGTAGGAAAAAATTTCATGAACAAAAATCAAATTGCACAGGAAATACTCAAAAGAATTAACAACTGGGATTGCTTATTGAGAAGTTTCTGAACATCAAAAAAAAAATTACCAACAAACTGAAAAGATAACCTACAAATTAGGAAAAATCTTAACTAATGAACACTCACACAAAGGCCTTGTATCTAGAATTTATAAAGAACTGAAAAAAATTAGGGCCCCAAAATTTAAATATCTATTCCAAAAATGGGCATTCAAGATGAACACACACTTCTCAGAGGAAGAAATACAAGAGACAAATAAATACATGAAAAAATAGTCCACATCACTAGCCATTCATGAAATGCAAATTAAAGCAACATTGAGATACCATCTCACCCCAAAAATAATGTCAACCTTAAAGAAATCAACCATCACCAAATGTTTGAGAGGATGTGGAGAAAAAGAAGACCTTCTCCACTGGTGGTGGGAATATAGACTGGTGCAACCATTATGGAAATCAGAGTGGAGACTCCTCAAGAAACTGGGACTGAAATCCCATTCAATATAGCTATCCTCCTACTGGGAATTTTCCCAAAAGACCTGAAAACATCATATCATAGTGATATATGTGCACCTATGTTTATAGCAGCACAATTTGTGATAGCCAATCTTGGAAATAACCAAGATGCCCATCACCTGAGGAATGGATGAAAAGATGTAATGTTTTTATACATTGGAGTATTACTTAGCTATAAAGAAAAATAAACTTGAAGCCTTCATAAATAAGTGGATGCAACTTGAAGATATGCTCATAAATGAAATAAACCAGACTAACATGTGTAAATATCATATTGTCTCCCTTGTGTAAGAACACAAAAGAAGAAATAAAAATTGAAAGGTATAACACAGTTAAAGGCAAAGTGAGAATTTAAGGATTAAACAACAAAGACAGAGCAAGAAGAAAAGTTAGGTAATGTGGCAAGGACAAAACCATACATTTATCTAAACAAGACAGTTAAGGTAATGATCCTAAGACTCGCCACCAGGTTTTTGAAAATAAAATTTAATGGGTAGAATTGTCACCCTGACTAACTATATATGCTTATATCTGTGAACTAAGCAACTACACTGAGGATAGCATTGTGTAATACTAAAACCATGCTTGGAATACCTATCATTCTGGTCTTACAAATGCATACTGCTTCTAATATCATATCAATTATTGCTATACTCTCTTTAAAGTAAATGTTTGTTAAAAAAAACAAAGTAATAAAATAAGACCAAGAATGTCATAAGATTATCTTGCTACAATGCTGTATATGGTTTGATTTCTACATTTCTGTGTAAAAATGTGTAACTGTTTTTTCACGTTCTATAGGGACTTAAAGTTTAGAATATCCATGGCTGTTAGTAAAAGGCAGTTCCATGTCATGTTTAAGGTGTTTGATATTCAGACAGATAATGATGTTAAGCTCAACTGCCTCTGTTACAATAGATGGGCAATAATATCATTAAGCTTCTCTTCTGGAGAAGCTAACAACTAAAGTTTGCAGACCAAAAATTAGAGAAATGGAGGGGCTTCAAGGATAGCCAATATTTTGTCCCTAGCCCTTCAAGGTCAGTGAAGACTCAGTACATAAGAGAACTTGTGCTGTGACATCCTGTAACTCAGTGGTGTCCCAAGTTTTCTGATCAAGGAGATTATGGGGCCACAGAGGAAAGTGATCAGCAATGTATAGTATGCCTAAGGAGAGTCATCTAGAGAGAAAAAAAATTTCTCAGGCTTTCACAGTGAGCAAATTGGTTAAGCAATGGCTGTGACTCATTCTGATGGCTGACACTGACTAAAGATCTACAAGGTGCTATATATGTTCCAGGGTAAATCCTGAGGGGATTTGTGTGACCTTGTCAGATACAAAAGTTACATTTTTAGTTCTATAGGTCTTGCTTTAACGTGGTCTTTGAGCTATAAAAGGCTCAAGTCAACAACGTCTGACAATTACCAGTTCTGCTGATAACTCACTACTGTTATGGACTATTGGACTATATTGGGTTACTTTGTTGAATTCATGTACCTACAATCTTTGGACTGACATCAAGTATGAAAAGGTCCTTTAAAGTGTTCTCCAAATACAGCATCTCTAACAGCAATAGAACACCTATTTCTGACAAAACAAAACAAAAAAGGGGATATGTTGGGAGCCACAGAAGCGAAGAAATTGATCAAATGTGTAAAGGTGGGACTAGGCCTAAGTGCCTAAAACAAACAAGTTACCTCAGTCCTGAGATAAACATCCTGTCCATTTAAGATCAGCTATTAGTCACTAGGCAACCTTGAGTTACATGTTACTAACTTTTCAAAAGTATAAATAAAGGATAGTTTTGTTGTGAAAAAAAAGAAAAAAGAATATATATATATATATATATATATGTTTATACAAGAGAGTTATGATAAATATATAGCTACTGTCTCTTTGTTCAGTGAGAAGAAAGATTTGTACTAATATTGTTTAGACAAGATATCATATCTGCATCTTGTCCTCTGAATAACTGCTATGAAGACAACAATATGTAATGTATTAATTATTGTAACTGTCATACTAACCTGCTTTGAAACTGTTTCATTGCTATTTTATATTTTTTCTCATTAAAATGAATAAGAAAGAAGCTATCAATAGCAAGTAAACATGAAAAAATGTTCAACATCTTTGGTCATTTGAGAAATGCAAATTAAAGCAGCACTGAGATTCCATCTCAACTCAGAATGAATGGCTAACACTAAGAAGTCATAAACACTGGAGAGGCTGTAGAGAAAAATGAACCCTTCTGCACTGTGGATGGGAGTACAGATTGGTACAACCACTATGGAAATCAGTGTGGTTACTCCTTCAAAGGTAGAACTGGAGATCCCATTCAAGCCTGCTATTCTCCCTCCCCCAGTTATTTTTCCAGAAGAACTGAAAACCTTCTATCATGGTGATATATGTGTACCTATGTTTATAGCAGAGCAATTTGTTGCAGCTAAATCCTGGAAACAACCCAGTTGCCCATCAAGTGAAGAATAGATAAGGAAGATGTGGTATTGTTAAACAATGGAGCATTATTCAGCTATAAAATAGGATGAATTTGAGTCTTTTGTTGGTAAATGGATGAAACTAGTGAACATACTTTTAAGTGCAATAAATCAGACCTGCATGTGCCAACTTCATATTGTCTCCTTAGTGTGACAACCTGAAAGTGAAAAATAGAATCTAAAGGTGTGATAGACACTGGTGAAATGGAATGAAGTTACTCAAAAGAACGAGTTACTGAGTTGAGAAGAATAGGAGAGGGAGTTGGAGAAAGAGATGCATCTATGTATGTAAGCAGAATGCTTTCAACAACTATACTGTGCATTTCTGCTGCTTTACAGAAAGAAGCAGTCAGTGCTTTAATTTGTTCCATCTCCTATTTTCAATGTTTGTACTCTTTCTCTTTTTAATTTTTTATATAGTTCTTTTGTCTTTTTCTTTCTTCCTCCAATTTTAAATTTATGTATCTGGCAATATGAATAACTGGTTGGAAGACAACCCTGTATATTACAACAAATTCTGTGAAATTCATATTACTTTGTGAAATGAAATTCGGTATCACTTGTAATGTTATTTTCTTGATTGTTTGTTTGCTTTCTTTTTGTTTTAAAACCACTATGACAGCCTGCAGGGTGAGAAGGTCTTCCTGCATCCTCATGGAGTAGACACCCTACTTACACTGTAACTAGGGGAGTGGGAAGTAAAGTTAATGTTTGGGAGAGTTGAGAAATAAAAAAATTATCCTACATATCTTTCTATATACTGTTACTTCCACTGATAGCTTGAAGGAAAAACTGAACATTGGTTAATATAAATATTAGGGACACATAGATGAGAAGTTTTTGCTTTTCCAAGGACCAAGACTCATCTTTAAGTCATAAAATCAAATATATGTATGTGAAAGAATTATGCTATATACATAACCCAAATAAGGCACAATTTTAAGTAAATAAGTAATCATTTTTATGACATAAAAAAGCTAATAATTTAGGGGCTAGGGAGATGGCTCAGTGGAATAAGTGCTTCCCTGGCAAGTGCAAGGGCCTGAGTTCAATCCCCAGTTCCGCCAAAAATAATAATAATAATAATAATAATAATAATAATTTAGATGTTTAAATCTTCCCAATAAAAAGGTATCCAACATGCAATTTCACAAAAGAAACTACTCCTTTTTTAATTTCCAAGAAAACACCCTGAAAATTGTTTACTAGTGGAAAGATCCAAATTCTTATTCTTCATTGATAATGGATTTTCCTTTAATACATTTATAAACATGCAGCTCATTAAAATCTTCAGTCTCAGGAAAGCCTACAGAACATCAAGATAAGTTTAATACCAAATAGATCATAAAAGAAAGTAAAATGTTTTTCAGTTGTACCAGCACAGCTACGGCACTCAGCTTGGAGCTGTGAGGCAAAATGTAAGGCTTTCTCTGCCTGCTTGCTTATCATGCTATTTATCAAAACCCAATTTGAACATATTATTTTACATCAGGCCCACATCACTTGGGCAGACTAAAACTTGCTACTGAATAAAGTGTACGGTATCTGTGTTCTCCAGAGACATGAGAAAGAAACTCATATATATAATGCATGTACATAATGCATATACTTCAAATATAACACAGATTTCTTTAAAGATGGCAACAACCCAATGATCGTCCCACTAGCATGACTAAAATATTAAACCTCTTGGTAGTTTCCTGTGGACTTGAGCTTGATTGTTTCTTAGTTCTGCTTCAGAGCCCCAAGTTCCTGTGCGTGCAATGTCCACAGAGGCAGAAATGTGGACGCTGTGGGTCAGCGAGCATTCCTTTCCAGGGTGCTTCTGAGATGAAGCCCCACGATTAACACAGGGCCCTTAATGATGGGCGGGGGGCTAAGCATTCCAAGATTGGCCTGGATTCCTGCCAGAAGGGAGAGAAAGAGGTCTTTGTATGTGGACATCTGAAGGGCGGGCATAAACATGTTAGTCGATACTTAACACCCAAACCCAGTGCCAAAACCGTTAGTTCCCCTCAATAGCCTACTCTGGTTTCAACTGTCCACAACAATGGAACAGCCACCTCAATGTACAGAACTTGCTCTTTAAACATCCTCAGAGGAATTCCCAAAATAGCAGCTGTTGGAAGCAAACAAGACTCTAATTCATTGACATATGCAGACCTTTTAATGTTTTTCTGGAGACAAGTTTCCACGATTTTTTTGTACCTACATGATCCATGCATTTTCAATAATTACCTTGTAGATTATGTGATGCAGTCCCTCTGGGCACTTCCAGAAGGAGCAGCCAGATTCATAGGCAGATGAAACTGTTCATTTTTAAGGCAAAAGGCCCAGCTAATTTATGTGGTGATTTTTTTTAACACATTTTCCCCCTGGTTCCCCTTTCCTGCTGTCCTCGCCCTCTTTTTTCTTCAGTACATTAAGAGATTCTGATGAGCCCGCAGCAACATCCGCCAGCAGTGGCTGGCTGTCGAGATGCCAGGCAGACTTCCCTGCCGAGGAACTCAGCCATGTGTGCCACCTCTCCAAAGCTGGCTCCCCCGGAATCCCCTCTGGGATCCCTCTTCTACCAGGGCTGGATCTAATCTCACACCTTCAATAACTTTTGTGGGCTCAGTTTAGTTCCAGGCAGACAGTTATCTGTGTTACATAAATTCCACATGGAAAGTAAGTGCCCTCCTATCTCTAGAGAGCCACTGGCCGGGCAGGTTGCTTTGCAGGCAGCTCCAGAGACCTCTGCTTACCGGTAGCCGTGTGCAGCCAGATAAGAGAATGAAATGGTATGTGCACAATGCAAAGGGCTTTGATTTTCTTCCCCCATATTTATTCATGCAAGTTAGTAACATACATTAGGAAGTCATTTGGGTGATATTTTTATATTTATGAGCAATCCTATAGGTGGCCAATAGTTAACATATTTTCAAATTGAAGCAGAGCTCAACTCTGAAATATTAGTGTTCAACAAGCAGTTTGGATAGGGCCACTGCAGGACATTGGCAACACTGTGGATGCTTTCACGGAGAAGCGTCACCCCTACAAGTCTCCACAGCTTAAAAAATTGTTCCTGATGAAGAAATCATTTAATGAGTCCAACCACAACACTATTAAATGTGCAGCAATCCAATATGTATATAAAAGTCTCTACCTCTCTAAGATTATATACAGTAGTTTCTAAGTGTCAGTCTGATAATACATAACATTATATATTATATAATTTGTATAATATGCAATTTGTATAGTACAAACACATAAATTTTATTAGTCTTATGTACCTATCACAAATTTTAATCACCAAACATATTTTATAGGGTGACAATATATTTATTTTTAAAAACTTCTTTCTTTATTTGCAGTAGAATTACTGGTACCGTGAGAAATAACACATTGAGCTCTAACTAGAAATTCTGGTAAAGGTGAAAGTAGACATTACAAACTTAACAAGCCTTTTGTGTGACCTAATTACATTAGAATATATTAGTGAGGCTGCATATTGTAGGTTTTATGTTTCATTAGAAAGGTCATCACCGATTTGGGTTGAATAGTTAAGGAAAAAAGGCTGCATTAGCAGAGCACTCTTTGAGGAATTGAAAGATGAATATGTTTTGCTTCATTAGAATTATCTCACTGTAACTCAATATTTTAATTTTACAGTAGGAAGAGACAATAGAGAGCTCCCAAAGCCCTGGATTCCATGTTCCTCTTATTGTAAATAGATGGATAATTGCAGCGTGACATTGTTTTTTCTAAAACTCAAACCTAATAGAGTAAAAGCAGTTAAGCTATGAGTGCCTTTGATTATTATAAAGAAATAACCCATGACATGATAAGCACAGAAGACCTTACCTCCAATTGTACTTTTTTTTTTTTTTTTTTTTATAATGCTGCAAATTGAACCCACAGCTCTATCCATACTGGGCAAGCCCTCTTCCACTGGGCCATTCTCCCAGCCCCAAATTATACTTTATTACTTAAAATGCTGTTGTAAGATGTCCAGGGCCAGTCAAATAGCTCTGCAGATTAAAGCGCCTGCAAGCAGACTCAAGGACCAGGGTTTCGATCCCTGGGCCTGCTGTGCTGACTCTACCCCTGGGGCACACTGAGATGGCAATTGAGACTGGGCATGGTGTCGAGTGCCTGTAATCCCATCTCTTGGGAGGCTGTTGGCAGGTGGATCACTATGAGTCCAATCTAGTAGTGAGACCCTGAACACCCCTCCCTAAAATACAAAAAAAAAAAGTTCTATGCTATTTTAAAACAGCATAAAATGTAAACCTAGAATTATTATGAAAGCACATTAATATTTCAAGATGTATAATTCTGTGTTTTACAGATTTAACAAAACATAAGCCCCAATGATCACTAATTGCTATTAATTACCACAAGAGAAAATTTTAGTTGTATTTCTGTCACTTCCGGTAATAAGAATAAACTTGTGTAATGGTTCTCCCTGATGCAAATTTTGTTAGAACTTTTAATGTGTACAAAAGAAGAAAAAACTCTCCTGTCATTTAATTTATAGATTCTATAGACAAAGCTTTGTGTTTGTCTCTTTTCAGCTACAGGAAGCAAATATATGTAGGTTCCCTTATATATTCAGCTTTCTTATAAAGATGTCCAACGGGGTAAGGAAGCCAAAACCACTAGGGAAGACGCTAGCTATCACTCTCACTTACAATGTCAGAAGTTCCATTGCAGTTTTAGGAATCTTTCAGTCACCTACATTGGTTTTTTTCTTTCTCTACTCCGTGACTTTTCCTTGTCTTCTTTCAAAAATCTCCTGCCTTCAGGCCCCAGGTGTGACCTACACTTCCTTTTGTGTATTTTCAGATCAATTACCCTCAGAGCAGAGATGCAATTGGGGTAATGAGTACTTACCTACTTTGGGGCAACTGCAAGAATGCATCCACCAAATGCTCACTTAGAAGATGGTTTTGATCTCAGTCCCCACTCAGGCTTTGGCACCAGCAGTTAGGTCACACTACAAAGCAGAAAATGTTTAAACAAGGAACTACTTACTACTGAGACTGCGGGTATTAGGTGGGCATCCAAAGCACTGGCATGCTCATAATCGCAGAACCACACATGGAAAACCACCTTAGCAAAGATACAACCTCAAACTGCCTAGCTTTAGTGAGAGATCTCACTAGCTGTCTACTCCTCTAGAGGGACCAAAGTTGATATCAAAAACTCCCTATAGTCTTGGTCCTTAATGGAATTGCTCATACTGAACTGCTTTTTCATAGTTAGTTTTCAGTTTTCATATTAATGAAGGTATGGTGGAATTCTTTTTTTCCTTTATTTCATTAAATCCTTTTTTTTATATTTCATTGAACATAGGAATGTTGCTGAACATAAAATTTGGAACTTACTTATAGGCACTTCTGTGAGAGACAGAAATTTCCTTTAGGACTATGTACTAAGAAAAATTTTACATGGCCCAGATAAAATGTTGGTTTTCTTATCTTGAATGAATGCCCAATTTTGCCTTCCCACTTTGGCACAACTGTTGAAACTGCATCCTATTTTTTTTCCTGCCTTTGATTCCTCTTTCTAATTCCATTTTTCTTAGTCTGATTTTTTTTAATATTTTGTGCTGTATCATTCTTCTTGTAAATTAATTTAAACCACCTGAGCAAATAAGCAGCATACTATAGTTTTTAAAAAGCACTTATGCCAAAGTTAAAACAATTTGAAGTTTCTTAAATCATTATATTCTGTGCCTTTTATAATATACAAGAAAAATCATATATATTTTATCCTATTATACTGAATTTCTGAAGCAGTATGTAAGATCTCCTGAAATTTACCTATTCCATTGAACTAAGAATAGGATCAAACCACCACACAGAGAGGACAATCATAAATGTCAGAAGCAAGATTTTATGAGAAAGATATCATATTTTTAACCTTGGTATACTTTCAAGAACTAATTTGAATTGTCATAATTAGTATTGTAGTCTATAAAATTTTAGTTAACTCCATCTATAATATTTTTGCCATGGAAAATATTATATAGAAATAATTACCAAACCAAAACTGATCATGTACTGTTGATACAAGTAGGAAAATTAAAACTTTCTATAATTTGCTAAAAAAAAAAGGGGGAGGAGGAGGGGAACTAATCAATATGATCAAGTGTTTTAAAAAGTTTACATACTTCAAAGCCCTGTTTCTAGTGTTATTTCCATAGCTTAGTATGATAGAGTGAATAAATTATTTCTACATTTAGAAGTGTATGTAGTGGAAAAATGGTTATTATTATAAACACTGCTTCTCCAATGTTTTTTTTTGAGACTGGGTCTTGCTACATAGTTCTGCCTGTCTCTTAAAGTCGCTGTATTGCCTAGGCTAGCTTCAACCTCTAACTCATGGCGATCCTCCTGCCTCAGCCTCCCAAGTGCTGCGAGTACAGGCATGTGCCACAATGCCTGGTCTTTCCAATGCTCTTGAAAAATGCTTTGTCCATTAATGCATAACGTTGTACTATTTAAACTTAAACCACTATCCATCTTTACAAGCAGCACCTTAGGTGACTAACTAGCTAGCCAGTGACCAAGATAGTCCAGTCTCAAGAAAAAGGCTAAGGTGTCAGTGTATGGGTCCAGCACTAAAAACTTGCTCAGTTTTAGCCAACCTGTTACTTTCCAAACATGGTATACTTACAGCAAACACATACACACACTAACCAACCCTTGTCTTCTTCCACAGGCAAACTAAATTTGTTATACTCACCAACTCAGTTGGCAGGTTGCCTCAAAACTGAAGGAGAACAATAAAGTTACAAAGAGATCTACTCAAGGCAGACGAATTTTCAAAGTGATAAAGGACACTCCTAGGTTTCCTTCCACTCTCTAATGAAGATGAAAATCAAGTTAAACACCAAATACACTTGCCTAATTACATCAGGAAAAACTGCTCTGTATTTGCTAATGAAATGTGATGCTACTGTATTCATGGAGAGCCAACCCAAAGTGAAGATGTAACATTTTAATTATGAAAAGGCGATTGGTATAATGGCTGTATGCTTTGAAATGTAATAAAAATTAATGACATTCTGTGAATACAAACACAGTTACTGAAAACTTGGCACTCTAATTTTAGAAAAGTCACATAACATAACGACTTAAGAAACTTCAAGCCATTTTTAACCCCATGCCCTTCCCAGAGGAAGAGCTAATAAGAAAATGTTCATGTAAAAGGCTAAGATTTGTTTTAATAGATTTGTTTCATTGTTGTAAGTATGACAGCAACCCCACATCCTTTGGGCAGGAAGGGTAAAACCTTCAATAAGTGGACGTATAAGCACAAATTTCTCATCCACAAGCATTTGCAGTCTCCCAGCTAGGTCACCACTGATGCATTCAGAACCATCTTAATGGCCTTAGTATATAGGGTCCTGTTATGCAAGAAACAAAGCACAGAGAACCCCTACTTGTTAGAAGAGTGATGCAACACACATCACCATGTGCCCAGAGGATGGGCCTTGACTTCATGATCAGATCTGCGCTATAACCAAACTCCCTGTAATAGATTATCCTCATAGTCAGTGCTTAGCGATTTCCACAGTGGACCTTGCTCTGTGCTAAATTTTTCACCCTGAAAATTCTTCATAGCCTTCAGATTGACTCAGGATATGTCATGTCTTTAAAATTAACCTCAGGAATGTATATTTTATTAATTTTGCAATAATTTAAACAAAGCTCATTGTTAAAATTCATATAGCCTACCCTTACCTTTTAATTCTTTAAAGTGAATTTTTAGATTGGTTCGAACAGAGATCAGTAAAATGATGAGCTTTTTGACTTTCATCACATAGCAATATGCTGGTCAAGGAGTGAATATGACTGTAAACCAAATAAGCAATCTTAAAACTCTTCAAATGTTGTGTCTCTGAACTGTCTGAATAAATAGCACATTCTTTACTAACGGTCTTCAGTGATAAATGTGCTTATTTGCAATACACTTACTCAAGGAGTTATAAAGGGACCAGAGATAATTTAAAAGGTCCCTACTTGCTTTAGTATGCAGGGGGAAAAAATACTATTTCAAGTCTGAAAATATATAATGGAGAGTATATCTTCCATTTGGTTCTGATTACTTTTTGTAATCTACCGGGAGTTAATATAAGAGCACATATCTTCTATACTGCTGTTGGGGAAGTCTCCCCTAAGGTAGGTATAAGAATTATACTAGCTGCCAAGGATGTGAATTTGCTCTTGTAAAATTGCTACAAATACACAATCAAAATTATGCATGTAATTTTAGGAGTACAAATTGGGAAGATTTGTATTTTCAGTCACTTTCAGGATATGATTATGTCAACCACGAAGGACTTAATCCATAAAAATATTTATTTTGCTTTTCATGTGGATCTTTAAAGAACTCTTCAGATATCTAATACACTGTAACAAAAAATTGGAGTAGTATTTAAAGCATCCACATTAAATATCTAAATGATAAATATTGCCTCACACTTCACTGCTGTTCTTTGTAGTGCTTTCCAGTTATGCAGCTCAGTGTAGCATTCCAGCGAGCCGATGTCGACATGAGAATCACTGCAGAGGAAAAGCTCTCGTCAGTGTGCATGATTGTCTAATGGTATATGGTCCAATCATAGAGGGCAGCTGACAGGCTGGTGTAAGAAATGAATTTTCTCCTTCTTCCTGACACATCAGGGTAAGGCCCCCTGCTGCGCTGCAGAAAATCTTTTATGCAAAAAGAATACACTATCTTTCAGCACATGATTACTATTCAGAAGATTCAGATTTGAGTATTTTTAGTGCATTTTTTAAAATATTGATACAAAATCATGAAAAAAGCAAACTAGACCCAGACTTATACATTACCTTACCACTTAGTCATTTTGTGACTTCAGACAGAGTCTTTCCCTATGCCTTCATTTCCCCATCTTTGAAATGGGTGATAATTATAAAACAAAGTTCCTGCCTAGAACAAAATGAGAATTAAAGAACATCTGTTTATTAAGAAATTTTAGCCTACATAAGAAAATGACACTACCCAGGTGGTGTCGCGGAGATTGTTATCTTTTCAAGCACTTAAAGATATGAGACTCACACTAAAAGCCCTAGTGAAAGGTAAAACAAATATGTGCACAGAATGTAATACTTCAGATGTTAAATATTTTTAAAAGTTTGCCAAAAATGTGAGCATTTTCACTTACTTGACACAAAGAAATGAAACAGCAAGACTATTGTGTAAGCCCATGGGAGAACACTACACCCCTAAAAGAAAGCTAGCATTGGTGTCTGTAGACAAGGATAAAACCTGTGGTAAATACATTTATATCCTCATCCAATCATCAGGACTCCTATATGAAATGAACACTATTAATTCCACTTCACAAATGAGAAAACACAAGCCTAGAGCCTTTTTAAAATTGTCCCCTAATTCAAATCTTCAGGAGCAGGAGGATGTTTTGAATATTTTAAGAACTCAGGTAGGGGCTGGAGAGATGGCTCAGTAGAATAAGTGCTTCCCTGGCAAGCTCAAGGGCTTGAGTTCAATCCCCAGTTCCAAACAAGAAAAAAAAGATTTCAGGTAGATAAGCCAGTCAACCACAGCTTGCATTCTTAACTTCAGTACTGTGCTATCTGATATTTATCCTCTTGATGAGAAGGCCTATTTTTCCAGAAAGTTTGGAGGGTGGAAACAGCAAAGGGATTTTTTTAACTGGAGATTGGTGCTGATCTCTGTCGTGTCTATAAAGTGCAATAGGAAAGTGACTGCAATAGAAGAGAGACACTTAGGTGAGTTGAGGGACAGGTGGGCAGGGATTTCTGGGCCGGCAGCAGGGGCTTATGGACCTCAGCTAAATTGGTGAAGAATCAAGGAAGAGTGAGGAAAGGGATTGGGCAGGTGGGTGTCCCCTGGGAGAGCCACGAACACCTATATCAATAATAAGGGAAGGCAGAGGTGCGGAGGCAGGCCACAGGCATGCCAGTCACCTGGGAAAGGGACCTCTGAAGGGAAGAGATACTAATGAATGTGATTTATGTGAGTTCATGCCCATAAGCCTGAATAAATGCAAGTTGTTATTGCTTGAGGAGTCTTACATTCGCTAGACAGAATGTGTTGCATAAGAGAAACATAGGAATAAGATATTCTGCTCAAATTAACTGGGGCTGCTTTTCTGTGATGAAGAACATCCTATCTCCAGCTGAGAATCCCATTACTTTGTCTGAGATGGTCAGAGAATGGGTTAGTGATACTTTCAGAGATGGGAAGGGAGATCTTCAAAGCACACCCTGACAGAGGCGAAGGGACTGCCAAAATTTCTGAGAAGCAAGAAAGAGCCTCTCATCTGGGGAAGCTAGATGTCAAGCAGAAATACTTAGAACCTCTGGATCAAGGAGAGCCTGGGAAGAGTGAGGCAATCTGGGGCTGGGGCAGGTGTCCTGGAGGTGTTCAGGATCGAGGCTTTGGGGTAAATCTGAGGACCCTGAAGTTGAACAAAGTGTCAAGTTTCATTCTTATGCACCAGGTTGTTTTAAGTCAAGATCCATGGACATATATTGAGAAACCTAAGAATTATTTTTCATACAGTAATATCTTTTCTGAGATTATCTAACTCTTTAAAAAAGAATATTTGTGTCCAGGAGCGCTTTTATGAAAAAGAAACATAAACAGTAGAAATAGAAATTCTATACAAGGGGCTAGGGAGATAGCTCAGTAGTCTAAGTCACTGCCTGGCAAGTGCAAAGACCCAGGCTCATCCCTGGTACTGCCTGCTGTGCCAGCCCTGGAACCGCAAGCAAACTGTGTCAACACCAAAACTGGGTGGTGGCACATGCCTGCAATTCCAGCACTGGGGAGTCTGAGACAGGAAGAGCACTATGAGTCTGAACTGCATAGTGAGACCCTGTATCAAATAAATACATAAATAATTTTTCAAAGAAATTCTATACAAAATCATTATCTTTATCTTTAATGACAATAGATGACAGCCAGCCCATAGAAGCTTTGTAGGTTAACCTACATTGGGAGCCAGTGTGACAAATGGTCACTTGATTGAAAAGTTTTGATGCCTTCAGTGAACCGTAATTGAAAGAACTTTGGTTTTCACTGTGGGACAAGTATCATTATGGAGAAGCTCTGGAGACACTCCAGCACTAGTTAACAACCAAAGATTTTATTAATAATTACAATTAAAATTAATTATGCAAACTTTAATTATGCAAAGCAGTGAGTTTAATTGTGACATTTATATGCACATTCAACATATTTTGGTCATATCGCTAGCCTTCCCGCCCTACCCTAATCCTCTCAACCCCCCCTGAGCCTCTCTCCTTCCATAATAGATCCCCCCAGTGCTGTATCTTTGAGAAAATTCTTTTGATGGGCTCTGTATCTTGAGAAAAAAAAATCAAGGAACCCTGTCACCAGGACTACATTCTTGACAAGTAATCTTGCCTAGAAAGACAATGATATTTGTATTCGGCTTGCCTACTTTCTTGATGTGTGTTTTTATACTAGTAGCTGTGAAAATCAGTGATCAGAAGTTAGAAAGTATACCTTCAAAGCAATGTTCACAATATGCTATAATCACTGGTAGACTGTTAACTATAAACATAGTTCTTGCTCATAACCAGATAGACAATTGACTTATTATACCTAACGTTGTACATTCTTTTAACATGGAATGAAGCAAAGATTATGAAAAAAATCTCTAGGACAAGTCTGCAAAATATTAATGTATAACGCCCTTAAGCCTGATTTGACTCTCAAATCCAAAGTAAATTGAAGGAGTCCAAAAACAATGACTTAAGTAGGTTGGATTATTTCATTGTGTTGAAAATTGTTAAGACTCTGTCTCATTTCTTTTTTTTTTGTTTGTTTGTTTGTTTTTTGTTTTTTGTTTTTTGGTGGATTTTTTTTTGTTTTTTTTTTTTTTGTTTTGTTTTGTTTTGTTTTGGTGGAACCGGGGATTGAACTCAGGCCCCTGCACTTGCCAGGCAAGTGCTTATTCTACTGAGCTATTTCCCCAGCCTCATGTCTCATTTCTAAGTAACGTCACTAAAACTAGTGTGAGACCCTTAGAAGGAACTCAGTATTGAGTGTTCTATGACTAGTCTGTTGCCTGAGATGATTCTCATAGTATTTAAGGGAAAAATATCCCAAGGTTTTAAGAGAGTTCTTAAAAATAATTACAGAGTATTGGAAGGTGTGAAGATTATAAAAATGTAAGTTAAACATTAAATTTTTAAAAATATATAGTATAAGAGAAACTAGAGATGTGTTTTATTTTGGTTTAATTTGTATTTTTGGTGTTTTTTAGGGGGAGGCTTGGTTTTTAGAGAAAGGATCTCTCTATGTAATTCCAGCTGGCCTCAAACTTGGGACGATCATCCTGACTCAGCCTCCTGAGACTACAGGTGTAATCTAAAGCCAAGTTGTGCAAGACCTTAAACTTACAGAAAATTGAGACCTTTCCTAAAAAAAAAAAACAAACTAATTTTTTTTCTTCAGAACCACGGATTGAACTCAGGCCCTTGTGCTTGCCAGGCGAGCACTTACTTTACTGAGCCATCTCCCCAGCCCCTAAACTAATTATTAATACTATATATGCATGAGTATTTTTGAATGAAGCTGGTGAAACTCAGGAAATTAAAAGGCCTTAAAGATTCAGCATCATTAGCTTCACAGCAAATCCACCTGCTAGAAGATGCTAGAACTTACGAGATTCCTTCATCTCCTGAGTCATGCAATGCAAAACAGCCCAAAATCTTTTAAGCAAAATAAAATGAAATGTCATCTTCTCTCATAATAAGGGCAGTGATAAAGATTCCCATAAGCTTCAAGAACCAGGAATACAATGATCAGACTGGTGTTAGGCATAAATCATGGGTAATTCTATCATTTAAAAAAATTAATCAGTATCATTGATAAAAAGGTTAATGCTAACACAGCACCAACTCACAAAATTAAACCTATAATTATTGTGCTTCCAGGGATGTGGTTGGTGAAGTATGAGATTCTGCTCCTAGGTGGGTACATGTGGGTGCATGTTAGAAGAACTTTGGACAAGTCCCCAGATGACATGTACCCAAATACGCACAGTGGACTTGCGTGTGGGTCTCAGTTACTTGTTACTTGTTGCTGGGACAAAATAAGGAAGGAAAGGTTTGTTGAGCTCACAGTCAGTGGAGGTTTCAGTCTATCCTCGACGGACTCCCAGGCAGAGTGGCCCATGGCAGTGGGCAGCAGTTCATGGCAGCAGAAAACAGCGAACAGCAAAGGAGGGGGGCAGCAGCTGGGGCGTCTGTGAAGGCTTTCTCTCCTTCCACGTCGACTGTGAAGACCCGAGCTCCTCCAAAGCGGCAGGGCTCCATCAATCGATCTCCTCCAAAGAAGGGCACACAGAAGCCTTTCTCAAACCCTTATATGCCATTTTGGTGTTGTATCACTCTAGGACAGCTCCTCCCCACCCCAGGTCAGGGCCCCCACGCCCCAGGGCCTGGAATCACCAAGACTACAGCCAAGCTTCCAACATCTCCAGTTGACACAATGTTATCAACCAGCACAGTGTGACAACAATCAGCACAACAGCTTAAATACCTGCTACCGGCACAGATGAATTGTGATTTCTCATTAGGTCAAACATTAAACATCACTGAAAATAACTATGTGGATCAATCTTAGAAACCACAAG
>NW_004524820.1:1845655-1870165 GCF_000260255.1 Octodon degus | reverse complement strand
GCCCAAGATAGCTTTCTTAACAAATGTTAGAAAGATCAGGAATGTAGCTCAGTGGCACAAGAACCTGCCCAATGAGCACAAGCTTCTGAGTTCCATTCCTGGTACCAAAACTAAAAAGTAAAAAACAACAAGTGGTTCTAGAAACAATGGCTATTCACAGGCTGAAGACTGAACCTGTATCTCCCACCATGCACTAAGTTAAGATCAAAATCTATCAAAGACAGAAGAGAAAAATCAATCTGCTAAGAGACAAAACAGGTAAAACGCTTGAAGACGTAGGTATAGACAACTACTTTCTGAGCAAAACTCGAGTTGCACAAGAAATAATGCCAGTAGTCAACAAATGTTATCCATCAAATTAAGCTTCTGCATAGCAAAGGAAGTGACTAACGGAGTGAAGAGATAACCTACGAATGAGGAAAAAATTATCAGCTACAGCTCAGATAATAGATGAATACCTAGAATATACAAAGACCTCAAAAAATTAGACCTCCTAATTAAAAGTGCTCAAAAAAAATAAACACTTGAAATGAATCTGTGCTTAGATGAAGTACAAATGTCCAGTAAATTCATGAAACAATGTTCAACATCCTTGTCTGTTCAAGAAGTGCAAATTTAAACAACAGATTCCACCTCACTCCAGAAAAAAAAAAAAAAAAAAGCTGACTTCAAGAAATCAGCCAATAGGGGCCAGGGAGATGGCTCAGTAGAATAAGTGTTTCCCTGCCAAGCGCAAGGGCCTGAGTTCAATTCCCTGTTCTGCCAAAAGAAAGAAAGAAGAAAGAGAGAGAGAGAGAGAGAGAGAGAGAGAGAGAGAGAGAGAGAAAGAAAGAAAGAAAGAAAGAAAGAAAGAAAGAAAGAAAGAAAGAAAGAAAGAAAGAGAAAGAAAGAAATCAGCCAATAACAAATGCTGGTGAAGTTGTGGACAGAAAGAAATTCTTCTTCATTGTTGGTTGGAGTATAAACTTGTACAATCACTATGAAAATCAGTGTGGAGATTCCTCAGAACACTGAAAGAAGAAATTCCATTTGACTCAGCTATTGTCCTTCTTGGTATCTTCTCATAAGAATTAAAGACTTTATACCACAAGGAAGTGTGCACACCCATGTTTATAATAGCACAATTCATAAGAAACTAAATCTTGGGAGCAGTTTACATGTTTATCAACAGAATAGGAAAGGAGTGCTACTCTGTCATAAAGAAGGATAACACTGAGTCATTTGTAGGACAATGGATATACTACGAGACCAGAAAAGTAAATGAAGTGAATCAAACACACAAGCTCAAATACGTCATGGTCTGTTTTATATGAGAAACTCAATATATAAATAAGGTACAACATAAAGTGCAACATAAAACATAGTAAGGAAAAACAGATAAAGAAGTCATTATAATCCATAATCCAGCCTTTCAAATGTATCTAAAAGTGTGCCTTGATTTACTATAATTATCTTATGATTTTTACATGTTTTAGACCCTTAATCTAATTGTTAATCTGTATGTATGATCATTCACCTTAAAAGTATTTATAAGATAAATAAATGAACAGGATGCTGGCAAAAATGGAGAGTGGAAGGGAAGGAGAAAAAAACTTAGGTGTGTGATGTACATGGACCAATTCCCACAGGGAATGTATTCATTATGGACTGCAAACAGCACTAAGAAAGATTTAAAATTTGTATAGAAGCTTTAGAGTCCACAAAGTTGAAAAGAAAGGGGAAAGCCATGGAAGACTAAACTATGGTGTTTTGCTAAAGATGATAAATAACATGTGCACATACATACATTGTAAAACCAATTGTTAAGGTAAAAGAAGTGAGCACACAGTTATCTGAGAAGAGTGGACAATGGCAGGAAATACACATGCAGACACAATGATGTCAAAAATGTTATACTCTGAACTGACATGGCAGAGCCAAGAGCATGTGTTCCATTGGGGACTTGACAGCTTAGTTCCATGATATTGTATGCATTTATCTAATAATGTATGTTCTATTCTAACCAATAAAAGCAGAGATCAAATACAGATTGTGTCTCACCATATGTTTGGTCCCTTCCTTCTTTGTCTACCAAACATTATTTTAGACAAGAAAATATAATTAAAACTGAAGTGTTCAAATTATAAAATGACTTTATTTCATTTGATCCATCAAGCAATGTGTGCAATATCATATTTTATATTGGTATCCCTTTGTTTATTTTAAATTATTTCTAAGTTCTACTGTAGCAGAAGTTCTTCATATCATCACCAAAATGTTTCTAACTCAAAAAGCAGGTGTCCGTAGGCCTTGGTTTACATGGCCTCAGGGTCCTCCGTTTCTGAGTAGACCTCCACCGTGAGGGGACACCTGTAACCCACTGTGACATCTCTACCACTCTACCCCCTTTGTGATGATCAGCTTGACCCAGACAGAGGTCGTTGCAGCTGAGGTGCTCTCATGATATAATGAGATTTTTTTTTTTTTTTTTCGGTAACCAAAGCATGTGCCTTGTGTACGCGTGTACGTGCATGCATGCACCCTGCTGGCACCCCAGCCTCTTGCTGGCTCCAAGCCCTAGCTTCAGGGCTCCCTAGACGCTTGTAGTACTGTTCTCTGTCCCTCACATATCACCTTAAGAAGGCCTGCCCAGATAAACCTGCCAGACTAAGTTAAGATGCCTTCCCTTGCTTATTCCCACCGGCACATCACATTTATTGAGTCTACCGTAGTCTGTGATCATTTCACCTTTTATGCACATGTGATGATCATCTGCCTTAATTACATGAACATAAATTCCATGGGGAAGAATACTGACTACCTTCTCCTGTGTTTTACTTCACGCAGCATCCTAGAGACATAGGTGGTAAGTTCTTGACAAGTGTCAGCTGACAGCCTGTATCCCTGACTGGGTCTCTTCCCTTCTCTTGACAACTCTGACTACAGGCATTCTGGATCATTTAGAATCCTTGACCACAGCACCCTGGTTGCACCTGATCTCACCTGAATTATTTGGAAAAAGTCCTATCTGCCTGGTTTTTGTTTTGAGCCTGACTTGCTCTGCCTTGCGCCTAATAAACACCTGACTAGGTGCTTGCTAAAATTGATTGGTCATCTTTAAAGCTCCCTGGCAGCATCGCTCCTGTTGTGATACAAGATTTGCCAATTCTCCCAACCAAGGTGTTTGCCAATTCTCCCAACCACTGTGTCAACTTGGCTGAATCAGCTCTGGCAGTTCTCAGCTTGGGGGCCTAGCTCTGCAGGTGGGCAGGGCCTAGGAATTGAGAGGCTTCCTGCACCCTGCCATCTTCCTTCTGCCCTGCCCCGCTTCCGTGGAGAAGTCCCAGTCTTTGGAGGAGCTTGATCTTCACAGCTGCGCCACTTTGGAGAAGCTACAATCACCGGTCTTTGCAGTCAGCATAGAAGGAAGAGGGGCTTGATGGACGCCGCAGCTGCTGCTCCTTCTCTGCTCGTCATTGTTTTCTGCCGCATGAACTGCCGTCATTTGCCTTGGAGCCAGTGGAATATGAACTGAACCCTCCAGTAACTGTGAGCTAAATAAACCTTTCCTTCCTTAATTTTGAGTGTCGGGTATTTGTTCCAGCAATGAGTAAAAAGCAACTAAGACATAAGGTAAGATCTGGGTGTCTCCTGCTGTCTCTTCTAAAACTATATTTTAGTCTGCTGATCTACCTATCAGTAGCTTATTTCAATTTCAAATTATGTTTCAGTGTTATTCCAGTCACTTACTTTTGTCCCTGTTCTTTTAAACTCCTGTCTGTAATGTTAGGGCTGGAGATTCATCAGGCTGTATTTCCCAGATTCTGCTTTCAATGTATCCATGAGAACTCTATCAGAAAAACAAGTAGGAGGGGACCAGAAAGCAGGAAAAGGGAGATACCACTTGATCTTTTCCAATGGTTTTTCTGTTCACAGACCAAAAAATTGGCACCAGCACCAAATTCTGCCAGGATCTTTTTGGTGCTTTTATGTTTTTTTCAAGCTCTTCCTTTTGTTCCCCACTTTAGCTCTTCCCTGCAGTTCCTTCTCTTTGGGATACCTTTGTCTCCTTTCTGTGCCTTTTCAACCTTCTAACACCCTTGCAACCTATTCCCTATGTTAACCTCACTAGCACACCCACCAAAAACAAGTGAGGAAGCAACTGTAATACCTTGTTCTTGGCTGATTCTTGACAAATACATGTATCTAGCATATTCTTCTAATAATCATCAGAAAGCCCCTGAATGACAAAGTATATTTCTGATTCACTTATGTGTTTTCGAGTGCTAAGGATAGAAACTGGCCCCAAAAAATTTACATGTTGAATAAACACATCAGTGATTGGTCCAGGGAGTAGTACATGAGGAGTTCCACCAAAGCAATGACAATTAATGTGAGGGGGAAATTGCTATGGTTTGTGTGTATTTGTCCCCTCAAAGCTTCATGCAATCTGGGGCAGACTTCTAGAGTTTGTGATTAACTCAAGATCCACTGGGATTATGGGTGTGAGTGCTATGCCCAAGCCTGGGACAGATAACCCGAATGTAATGTAAAAGAGACAGACTTGCTCTCTGCAGCCATTGTTGCCACTACTCTTCCTGTTTGCTCTTACCGTTTGGTGCTGGACTGTGTTGAATTGTTTTGCTGAATTCATGCACCTACAGTACTTAGATGGCAATGGAATACACATCTCTGACAGGACTAAGCAAAAAAGGGATACAAAGGAAGGACCATTTTGTATCTGTATATACAAAATAGTTAGGATAGCTATACAGCTACTTTCACTTAATTTAATGAGAAGAAAGATTTGTACTAATATTGTTTGGACAGGATATCATGTCAAAATCTTGTACTATGAATAACCACTAAGAAGACAACAATGTACAATGTATTAATTATTGAAATGCCCTATTAATCAACTTTGAAACTGTCTGATTACTATTTGTTTCTCGGTAAAATTAATTTTAAAAACTGCTGTTTTCTGCCATCATGAACTGCTGCCCTCTGCCATGTGCTGCTCTGCCTTGGAGCCAGCTGAGTATGGACTGAAACTTCCACAAACTATGTGCTAAATAAATCTTTCCTTCCTTAATTTTGGGTGGCAGATATTTTGTCCCAGCAAAGAAAGAAGAGTAACTGAGACAGAAATCCTGACTAGAAAGTTCATGAGAGGGGCCAGGGAGATGCCTCAGTGGAATAAGTGCTTCCTTGGCAAGTGCAAGGACCTGAGTTCAATCCCCGGTTCTGCCAAAAAAAAAAAAAAAAAAGAAAGAAAGTTAATGAGAAACCAATTTTCACTTCAGATTCAAAGAATGGCATGGGAGTTTGGACATACTCTGGTTTTAATGCAAAGGAATGCTATTATATCCAAATAAGGCAGTAAAACATGCCTGGGTCCAAAAATGCTCATTCTCCAAAATTCAGCAATGACTAATTCACTGTAATGCAACTAAATTTCACTAAAAATAGAAAGAATCTGTCTAGTCCTGGAGTTTGTTAGGATAAAATTTGAACTATAATGATGGAAAAGAAAACTATCTACAGGAAAGGAAACCAATAGGAAAAGGGTAGATTTTTTGCTTTGATTTTTACCCTGGCAGAGGGGGAAAGATGCAGAGAATACAGGATGTTACAGTGCTCACACAGTTTATACAGTTCCTTAAGCTGTGGATCCAGGGTTGATCCACAAAAGCTAGTTGGGAAATATTGGTATCCATTTCTTTTGTTTCAATTACTCTGGTCTAAGAGATACCTGGGGAATCCTATCAACAAACCCCATGGCTACTGCTCTGTTTCCTGAGCCACAGATGTAAACTGTCTTCTATTTGTGGTTTGGCTGGCAGTGATTGTACACAAGACACACCCCTACACCTAGTACTGCACTTTCGATTCCTGTTCATTCTGTGCGCTGAACAGTACGGCAAGTAAAAGGTAAGCACGACTCTTCCAGATATTACCATGAAGCCTAAGAAACCATGGGAAGTGAAAGAAAATAACTTTGTAAAATATCCAGTATAAGGATCCGGCCAAATAGCTCAGCAGATTAAAGGGCCTGCAAGTAGACACAAGGGCCAGGAGTTCCATCCCAGGGCCTGCCATGCCAGCCCCGCCCCCAGGGCACACTGAGACAGCAATTGAGACTGGGTGTGGTGGTGCTCACCTGTAATCCCAGCTCTTGGGAGGCTGTAAACAGGTGGATCACTATGTGTCTGATCTAGTAGTGAGACCCTGAATACCCTGCGGACCCTTCCCTAAAAAGTACAAAAAAAGTGTAGTAAAAAAAAAATTCAGTGTATTTCTCGTCACATAACAGTAGAGTGCAGCAGATGTGGCTGTCTGTGTGGCCCTGTCCAGTCATCGTCTTGAAGTTCACCTATAACTTGTCATGCCCTAGATTCAAATGACACTGGTTCACCTCAGAGACAGTTTGAAATCCTGTACTACTATGCTTTTCCTTCTCTCTTCCTTGGTCATTTTTCTATTTTTCTCATACATCTTACTTCTACTTATATCATAAACTCCTAAACATATCATTTTGGTTTTCAGTGATTAATTGTTTCCACAGATAGCTAAATATATGCTATTTATTCAGTGTCCTTGCTTCCTACAGGTTCAATTTCCAATTGTTATTTTCTTTCCATGTGAAGGATTTCCATAGACATTTCTTGTAGTACACTTCTGCTAGGGATGTGTTTTTCCAAGATTTATGCAATTGAATTCTTATTGCATCATTATTTTTATTGATATTTTCACCGGATAGATTATTCAAATAGAGTGTTATAATCCACTTAGGCTCCTTCCTATCTTGTGCTGGAGTCTTAAAACCTCCCAGAGAAGAGCTGAGGCAACTGTGGGACTTGTCACTTAGGTCTTCATCTCAGAAATCACTGCTTTTCCCAGTTAAATGTCCACATCTTGAAAATTCATTGTTGTTCAAGCTTTATAGTCATTTAGTGTGGGAAGTTAAATCTGGTTCTTTGAAATTCTAATTTTTTATTACACAAGAAAAATATGTGAGCTGGGGAGGTAGCTCAAGGGCATAAGCGCCTGCCTGGGCAAGCCTAATGTCCTGAGTTCAATCCCCAGTACCCCCAAAAAAAGAAAAATATGTGAGTCAAATACCATCCAAAATGACCCTTCAGTTATTTTTTATTAAAGGACTATTAGTAAATGACCTAGGGAAAAGAAAAAATAAGAAATTAGGAACTATGTTGATTGGATGGGGGGTTTTGTTTGTTTGTTTTTTGCATTTTAGTAAGAGTCTACAGGGTTTCCCTACATAGATCAGACTCTTAATGATCCACCTGTGTTCGGCCTCCCAAGCGCTGGGATTACAGACATGTGTCATCACTCCCAGTTTCAATCGTTATCTCAGGGAGCCCTGGGGGCGGAGCCAGCACAGCAGGCCCAGGGATTGAACCAACCGCTACATCTGCCTAAGCAGGCACTTTAATCTGCTGAGCTATTTGGCTAGCCCTATGTTGATTCTTCAATGAAGAAAAATCTTAGGGAATTCCTATTTGGCTAGTTAACTATAATGGTCCCAGTGGATTATTTCATGTCTATTGAAAACCAAGCTGAAGACAAAGTCAAAAAGGAGGAAAAGAAAAAAAAAAAAGGAGGAAGAGAAGGAAAAGTACAGATATATTTTAAATATATGATTAATATAATTTTATACATATAACTGATATATAATTAATAGGCCAAAATTACCTTCCAGTCATATAATTCCATATGTGTATGTATCCTTAGCAAAACTTTAAAATTCTGTAGTTTTAGTACACTGGATAAAAATATAAGACCTAATTGAATCATCTAGTTTATAAAATTTATGACACAACATGTAATCTTTCCATATAATTTAGAGTGATGGAATTTAGAGAAAATTTTGATGCAAAAGTGAGTGTGATCTTCAAATGCTGACCTATTAGAGAATTAGGTAATTCAGTTAACTATATTAGGATCTGTTTGATATAATTATTCAAGTTTAACTGGGTGTTAGTACTAATTTTCCTATAAAATAAAAATTTTTCTGTAACTATGGAGTTATAATTTAACCCCAAATCTTTTAAATGTATTCCCAGGAAAATAAAAAGTATGTACTGTCAGATTAAATAACAGTAAAGATAATGTATATCTGTTGACTTGATGAGAAAATATCATAACATAATTATATTTGTTGATTAATAATAAAACAAGGGCCAGCCAAATAGCTCAGCAGATTAAAGCACCTGCAAGCAGGCACAGGGATCTGGAGTTCCATCCCCGGGCCTGCCCTGCCGGCTGTGCCTCCAGGGTGCGCTGAGACAGCAATTCAGACTGGGCCTGGTCACGCGCACCTGTAATCCCAGCTCGTGGGAGGCTGCAAACAGGCAGATCACTACCAGTCCGATCTAGTAGTGAGACCCTGAACACCCTGTAGACCCTTCCCTAAAATACAATAATAATAATAATAATAATAATAATAATAATAATACTTTATGTACTGGATGAAAAGAAAAACACAATGCTGAAATATTTTTAATATGGTTACATTTTTACATAAAATATGAGCTTTAATAGCAAAGCACTAAGAGATGATGTGAAACATATGGCTCTAAATTAGAAATGGAAACTTAAATTTATAAAATAACCTTGGATGTAAATAATATCTTTTTTATTCAGCAGATTCACCATCTCATGTATAGAAAGGACATCAACGTTATCTCACACAATCTAACAATCACCTTAGACATGCAAATTTTGAGACATAACAAAGAGATCACGTTGCTTGCAGAAAATATCTGATCAATGACGCTATGAAGTTTCAATAAAGGTAGTGATTTCATGTTATAATATTTCTTCATGAATACCATAAATATATATATATATATATATATATATATTCAATTCAAGAATACCAGAATTTCCAGGCAAGATGGAGAACATGACTGAACAACAAAATTCTTGTTAGTAAATTTCAGTTTCTTTACTAAAGACACTTTCTACACAGAAAATACAGAAGTAGGCATGAAGGGTGTTCATTGATATAAAACTAAGCTAAAAGATAGTTTGACCTCAATTATCTTGATATTTTGAGCAAATGCCAGATGGTTTCCTCATTTTTCACTTCCTCTGGAGGAAACAAACAGTCTATGTCTTTGGGGAAAACTTTGCTTCTGTTATATCTCTGGCAAATCTCAAAAGTATAAAATGACTTAACCATGAATCATCATGCCTAAGAGACCATAGAGATTTGAATAGTTTCCCCTTAAAGATGAACATCTTGGTGGTTTCAAAAAAAAAAAAAAGTTTGGCACTTTGAATCCCATAGAACACTGTGTGGCCCTTCCCAGAGGGAACTTTTTAGTGACGTAACTGGTCTAACCAGCGGTGCGTCTCTGACTTTCTGGGCATGCATTCTCCTATTGCCTGCGAGGGTGGCCCTGAGATTCTGTTTCTGCTTCTCTGCCTGCTTTGATGTCTGGGCACTCGTGAGCAGGCTGGCACCAAATCATTTCTGCTGCACTTCCTCAACCCATTCTTACAGCAATTTCTGTTTTAGTAGCAGAAGCAGGAAAAAAACATAAGGTAAGAGTAAAGAGCATTCGCAGTATATGCTCTGTGATTTTCAGGAGGGTTGTTTTGTTTTGTTTTCATCGCTAATATCATATTCTGGAGTTTGAAAAATTGAATCTGGACCTATTTTTTTAAGTTCATATAACACAAAACATTTCATTTGACTAGATATTGTGTTTGCGTATTTGGCAGAGTGCTTACATGCCAAATAATTCTAGTGCACTAATTTTTAGGAAAAAACTAAAAGTTTTTAAACGAAAATTACAGTTCCAAACTGATATTGCTTTAAGAGCGCAATAGCAAAGAGCTCCATACATGTGGCCAGTGTGTTCTATCGTTCCTGCTCCCCTGGTAGGATCAGTATGTCACGCTGGTAAATGAGCGCTGCAGTGAGCTAACATTTCATACAGCTGTGTACCTCTGGTAACTCCTCTCGCAACAATCTTGAGACTAAAATCACTTCTGTCATGCTTCTGGGGTAGACTTCTGTTAAATCAAATTCTGTTTTAACTTTCTTCTGAGAAAACCTTGACTTTGCCTGCAGTTCTACCTGCAACCCAGGGTACCTCTCATCAGACCTACAACAAACATTAGGCTTCTTACCTATCCTAATACGTGTTCTGATAACACCACCTGTTTCAAAAGACAGAGGCTCTGCCTTATTCTACAATAGAGCACAGAAGAAGTATTCTAAGCGGGAAGGGATCTCTTTAATACGTGGGCCATTATGCGCCCGTCAAAATCTCAACAGACAATTTAAATTGAAGAATGTTCATCTCCTTTCCTTTTTCAAGATATAAGTTTCTTACTCATATTCCACACCAAAACTTAAGTATTTAAACAACCTCTATTAATGATGTAGTCCTAAAAAAATTAATTTTTTTTTAAAAATGATGTGGTCCTGAAAAAGGACGTTGCACAAATGACCCACACTGTTCCCTCTTTTTTTATGTGTGATGTAGTAATGATGTTTGCCCATTCTACAGCTCCCACTACAAATGCAGTAGTTACCAGGGTCAATTGTAGAAATACTGCCTCTACTAGCCTTTTGCTCTATTTACTTTTCTATATAGTGAGTTAGGTAATTTAACCACTTCCCTCTATCCACAGCTGCTAGAAAGCTTACACCTAGCAGCGCCTATAGTTGTAACCACTGTATTTCAGTGTTGTCACTTTTTTTTCTTCTTAAGCTTCTTTTCCTCTTTCAAAGAATTCATATTTTATTGTGTCCATCTGTAAGGTGACCTGATTTTCTTCTAATAAAACTGCAAATACATCCCTATCCTCACTCCAAGCCCCTTCATGGTCGTGCAAACACATGAAGTGTGCTCACATTTATGGTAAATGTTCCCTTCCCTGTGTCATCACCATGCACACTTTTCTGTCATTGTCTGTGCACAAAATATGCCATCATATTGTCTACATGAAATAAAATCCCACCTGATCCCATATGCCCTATGGCTATACCTGTTTCTCTGCTTCTCTTCAACAGTAAAACTCCTTTAAAAATACTAAGATAAATTCACCATCTCCAAGTCTTCTCCTGCCATTCTCTCTCAAGCCCACACCTCGATCTCATTCATCCTTGAAATGTCACAGAAACACACATGGATCAGTGATACTTATGCAGTATTTCTTGAGCCAATGAGTCTTCAGTCTGCCCTTAGAATAAAGTGGGTTAACAGACTGGGTATGATGGTGCACGCCTGTAATCCCAGCACTTGGGAGGCTGACAACTGGAGGATCACTATGAGTTGGATCTGTGTAGTGAAACCCTGTAGACCCTGTACTAAAGAAATAAATAAATAAATAAATAAATAAATAAAATGATTTTAAAAAAGAATAAAGTAGTTAAAGGAAGCATTTACCTTTGGTGTGAATTTTAAGGAGGTGCTAAAAACTCTGAAATTAAGGCCAAACTTTTAATGTAATATTTTAAATGCAAACAATTGCAAACAAGCTTTTATTGTAAACAATATGTCAAAATTTTAAATCAACACAAGACATGGTCAAGCTAAGCCTAGGTTAAAGGGAGTAAGGGGAGACATGAGGATGTCAATTTTTGTCTTTATTTTTTATAGAATACAAAGTCGTATTAAAACAGAAAAATTACAAATGATACAGAATTTCACTAAACAAAATAATATGAATGTCACAGTATTTGTTGTATTGCATGCCATTGTCTTCAAATTGTTCATATTACCAGATATATGCATGAAAAATTGGGAGAAGAAAGAAAAGAAAAAATATATGTATGCATATATGAAAGTAGGAAGCAAGAAGAAAAGAAAGAATTGAAAGCAGAAGACAGAACACGTTAAGGATTAACTACTCCTTTCCACAGACCAGCAAAAATCCACAGTATAGTTGTCCAAACCCTCCTGCTTACATGCATAGATATATCTCTTTCCCCCACTTCCTCTCCTCTCCTTCTCCCTAACTCATTAATTCCTTCATTTTGAACAGATCCATTCCCTTTTCCCAGTAGCTATTGTACTCTTCTGATTTTATTTTCCCTTTCAGTTTCTCACACTAAGGAGATAGTATGGTGTTTGAATATGTGGGTTTGATTTATGTCACTTAAGAATATGGTCTCTAGTTGCATTCATTTACTGATAAGAGCCTCAGACTTGTCCTTTTTTGTAGCTGATTAGTACTCCATTGTGTAAAAATACCATATCTTCTTTATCCATTCCTCAGTTGATGGGGATTTGGGTTGCTTCCAAGATTTAGCTATGACAAATTGGCTGCTATAAATATGGGTGCACATATGTCAATTTGGCATGATGTTTTTAGTTCTTCTGGCAAAATACTCAGGAGGTGAATAGCTGGGTTGAATAGGACCTCCAAGCCTAGTTTTTTGAGGAATCTCCACAGTGATTTCCATAGTAGTTGTACCAGTTCGCGTTCCTACCAACAATGGAGAAGGGTTCCTTTTTCCTCACAGCTTCTCCAGCACTTGTTATGGGTTGGCTTCTTCATGTTAGCCATTCTTTCTGGGGTGAGATGGAATCTCAGTGATCTTTTATTTTGCATTTTTCATATGACCAATAATGTTGAACATTTTTCATGTATTTAGTTGTCATTTGTATTTCTCAATCTGAGAAGTGTACATTCATCTCAGATGCCCATTTTTGGATTGGATCTTTGAATTTGAGAGGCCTGATTTTTTTTAACTCTTTATTTGTTCTAGATAACAGGGCTTTGTCAGAGGAACACTTGGCTATAATTTTTCTCAGTTCATGGATTTTCTTTTTTACTCTGCAGAAGATTTCTTTTAAAGCACACAAACCTTTAAAAGATGGGATCCCACTAAGAAGAATGTATGCAGTGTGTTAGTTATTGAAACTGTCCTAGCGATTTGATTTGAAACTGTCTCATTGCTATTTGTTAATCAATAAAATTATGAAAAAAAATATGAGATCCCAGTTGTTGATTCTTTGAGGTATTTTCCTTGAAATTTGGTTTTGTTCATGAACTCTTGACTCACCCCCATATCCTTAAGGTTCTACCTACATTTTCCTCCAGGAGATTTAGTCTTTCTGTTTTAATGTTTAAGCCTTTCATACATTTTAACTATAGTTTAATGCATGGTGATAGACATGGGTCTCATGTGGAAAGCCAGTTTTTCCAGGACCATGTACTAAAAAGGTTCTTTTAGTGAAAATGTTTGGCCTCTGTGTGAAAGATAAGGTGACTGAGTGTGTTTGTAGTTGTGTCTGCATCTTCTAATCTGTTCCATTGATCCTCGGGTCTGTCTTTGTCCAGTACATGCTGATTTTATCACAGTAGATTTATAGTATAATTTTAGGTCAGGCATTGTGATGCTACCTGCCTTTTTTTGTTATTGTTTTCCAGGATTGCTTTTGATATTCTGGGTCTCTTATGGTTCCAGATGAATTTTAGGAATATTTTCGTTAGCTCTGTGAGATATGATAATGGTATTTTAATCAGGATTCCATTGAATCTGTATAACAATTTTGGGAGTATGGTTATTTTCACAACGTTGATTTTTCCTATCCAGGAGCATGGAATATCTTTTCATTTTCTGAAATTCTCTTCAATCTCTGTTTTTAGAGTACTATAATTTTCACTCTATAAATATTTATTTGCTCTGTGAAATTGATTCCTAAATATTTCATTCTTTAAAATGTTACTATGAAAGGTGTGGTTTCCCTAATTTCTCTCTCAGTGCATTTAATGTTTGTGTAAAAAAATCCTACTGATTTTTGGGTGTTGACTTTGCACCCTGGTGTTAATGAATTTGGTTATTAAATCTACAGGTATCTTGGTGGAGTTTTGGGGGTCTTCTATGTAAAATATTGTATTGGTCAGGGTTTAACTTAGAAGAACAGATGTAATATAAGGAACAGATACTAACACAAGATATACAATGTAACATAGGAAATAAAGCCATGCTGTTAAGTTGAGCTGTGGGGGACTCAGGTCAATAATTTCTGACATTGCCAGTTAAACAGAAGACCCAATGCTATTATGGGCTACTGGACTCTTTTAGAATATTTTGCTGAGTTTACACACCTATAATATTCAATACGGAATTTAGAAAAAATGGGGTATGCCTATGAATGTCCATTTTGTATCTGTGTATTCAAAGTGGTTAGGATAGATATATAGTTGCATTCTCTTAATGAATAGAATGATTTGTTCTAATGGTGTTTGTAAGTAGGATCACAAGTCTGCATCTTGTACAGCAATTAACCACTAAGAAGAATATATGCAGTGTAATATTTGTTGAAACTGTACTTCCGATTTGATTTGAAACTGTCTCATTGCTATCTGTTTATCAATAAAACTTTGAAAAAAAATAAAAATTAAAATTAAAAAAAAAAGAATTACAAGATTGGCTTACAACAGTCAGCCGCTGAGTCAGATGAGGAAGTGTGCAGAGGGCATCTGCACACCCCATACTGAAGAATTCAGTCCCAAGGTCTGAAGCTCACTGCTGTACCCTGTGCAAGTATCTATCCATCAGCTAATGAGTCTGCAATGGAAGACTGAAGAGTCTGTTGTAGACACTGAAGAGTCTGTGATGGAAAACAAAGGATCCAAGCCAGAGGCCAAAGAGTCTGCACTGCAAGCCAGGTGAAGAACTCAAGCCGAATGCGAAGACTGAAATTCCTCCAATGAAGTGGAATATCAACTCCTTCCTTAGCCCTTCCTTTATATGGTCTCTTTTTGCTGAGTCACTCTAGGGCAGAACAAATTGTGCCCCAGGATGGGATCCCCACTGGCTGGAAGCCCACCCTGGACTCATCCAGCCAAGTTGACACAACGTATCGACCACTACAAGTATCATACCATCTGCAAATAATAATAACTTCACTTCTTTTCCAGTCATTGTCCCTTTCTTTTCTCTCTTTTCTAATTGCTCTCACTATTGTTTCAAGAAATGTATTGAATAGGAGTGGAGATAGTGCATATCTGTGTCTTATTCCTGATGTGAAGTGAAGGCTTTCAGGTTTTTGCCCATTTAGTATGATGTTGGCTGTTGGATTCTCATAGATGGCTTTTATCAGGTTAAGATATAGACCATCAATTCTGATTTTCTATAGGATTTTTGTCATGAATGAGTGTTGTCCTTTGTCAAAATCTTTTTCTGCATCTATTGAAATGATCATGTGGTTTTTGACTCTATTGATGTGATGTATTACATTTATGGATTTGCATATGTTGATCAATCCCTGCATTCCTGGGATGAATCCCACTTGGTCCTGATGTATAATCTTCTTGATGATTTAATGCATTCTTTTTAGTATTTTATTGAGGATTTTTGCATTCATGTTCATTACAGAGATTGGTCTGTAGTTTGCTTTTTTAGTCGGATGTCTCTCTGGTTTTAGTATCAGAATAATGCTTGCCTCCAGGAAACCCTTTGGGAGAATTGTTTCCCTTTAAATTTCACTGAAGAGTTTGAGAAAAGTTGGCTTTAAATCTTCTCTAGATTTATTGTAGAACTCTTCTCCGAATCCATTGGGACCTGGGCTTTTCTTTGTTTGTAGGTTTTTTATTACATTTTCAATTTAATTTCTTGTTATTGGGTTATTCAGAGTTTGTATATCTTCTTGACTTAACTTTGGCTTTTCATATGTATATAGGAAACTGTCCATTTTCTCTGTGTTTTCCATACTGTAAGAGTAAAGAATCTGGATGTAGGTATTGATGATCTTCTGAGTTTCTCTAGGGTCTGTAGTGATTTTTCCCTTTTCATTTCTTATTTCATTAATTTGTGTGTTTTCTTTTCTTTTCTTTTCTCATAAGGCTTCCTAGAGTTTTTTTTTATTTTATTTATTTTTCCAAAGAACCAACTCTTTCATTCATTTATTAATTCTATCGTTTATTTTAACTCCCTTGCATTAATTTCTGTTATAATCTTTATAATTTCCTGCCTTCTTTGGGCTTTGAGCTTGACTTGCTCTTCTTTTACAGGGGACTGAGGTACAGTTTAACATCATTTATTTAGGCATATTCTGTTTTCCTAATGTGCAAATTTACCATTATAAATTTCCCTCTTGAGACAGCTTTCACTGTATCCCATGGGTTTCAATAAAATGTATCTGAATTTTTGTTTGATTGTAATTTTTTTTTAATTTTTTTATTTATTTATTTGTGTGTGTGTGACCAGCTCAGCCCACCAGGGGGCGAGGCTGGCTGGCACGTGGTGCTGGGGGTTTGAACCACCCTCCCTATGCTTTGCTAAGCTTGTTCTAAGTAGGTGCTTTAGACCACTGAGCCATCTCACCAGCCCCTGATTGTAATTTTTTTTAATTCCTTCTTTAATTTCATCTGTGACCCACTGGTTGTGTAGGAGGTGGTTATTTCATTTCCATACGTTTATGATTTTTTTGTGGTTTCTTTTGTCGATAATTTCCAATTTCATTGCACTATGGTCAAATAGTTTGAATTGGATAATTTCAATTCCTTTGCATTTACTTCATCATGCTCTGTGTGCTAGTATATGGTTTATTTTGGAGAACATCCCATGTGCAGCTGAGAAGAATGTGTATTCTGACGTTGCTGGGTAAAACACTGCAGAAGTCTACTAAGTCCATTTCTTTAGAAGTTTGGTTTCGTTCTGCTTTTCTTTGCTGAATTTTTTGCCTAGTTAATCTATCTCTGTGACAGTAGCATGTTAAAGTCCCCAATTACAACTGTATTATTGCTAATTTGATCTTTCATGTCTGTTAAAATTTTTCTTACGTAAGTGGGTGCTCCTACATTGGGTGCATATATGTTTATGATTATTATCTCTTCCTCTTGCAGTTTTCCCTTAACAAGTATGTAGTGACCTTCTTTGTTTTTTTTAATAATTTTATTGAGAAACAAATAGCAATGAGACAGTTTCAGAACCAATTACTAGCACAGTTTCAATAATTAATACATTGCATATTGTTGTCTCAGTGGTTATTCATTGTACAAGATGCAGACATAATATCCCATCCACAGACACTATTAGAACAAATCTCTCTATTCACTGAATTAAGAGAATGCACCTGTATATATATCCTAACTATTTTGAATATACAGATACCAAATGGTCGTTCATCTATATCCCCATTTTTTGTTTAGTTTCGTCAGAGAAGGGTATTTCATTGTTATTTAAATATTGTAGATGCGTGAAGTCAGCAAAATAATCCTATATAGTCCAGCAATTCATAATAGTAGTGGGTTTTCCATAAGACTGGCAATGTCAGAAGTTGTTGACTGGAGTCTTTTACATCTCAGCATATTAATATGGCTTTACTTTTTACACTTCGTGTTTATACTTTTCTGATGGATGGTTAAGACTAAGATAAAGCAAGACCTATATAGCAAGAAATGTAACTTTTGTATCTAATAAGGTCAGTCAAATCCCCTCAGGATTTATCCTGAAACCCTTTACCTTAGTTTTCAGATCCTTTGTCAGCGTCAGCCATGTGGATGAGCCACAGCTATTGCTTGACCAATTTGCTCTCTGTGAAAGCCTGAGAGAATGTTTTCTCTCCATGTGACTCTCCTTAGTCACTCTCTCCATCATTGATCACTTTCCTTTGTGGCCCCATAATCTCCTTGATCAGAAAATGTGGGACACAACTGAGTTATATAATGTTACATTACAGGTTCTCCTATATCCTGAGTCTTCACTGACCTTGAAAGGCTAAGGCCAAAATGCCAGCTGTCCTTGCAGCCCTTCTTTTTCTCTAATTTTTGGTCTACAAACTTAGGTTGTTAACCCTCCAGAAGAGAAGCTTATTATTATTACTCTACAACATGGGCACTTGAGCTTAACCTCACTATCCGTCTGAATATCAAATATCTTAGGCATAACACAGAACAGGTATTTTCCATCAAATATTGATATGTTAAACTTTGAGTCCCTACAGAATATGAATTTAAAAAAATAAAAAAATATTTAAAAATAGGAATAAACAGTTACATATTTTACACAGAAATTTAGAAATCTAACCATATACAGCATTGTAGCAGGACAGTACTAGTACTTTTTTATGTCTCTTGTTTTCATTTATTACCCTTTTTTAAAAAACAAACATTTATTTGAGAGATAGTGTGGCAGTAATTGTTATGTCATGACAAGCAGTACATACTTAGAAGACCAGAATGACAGACATTGCAAACATGACCCTACCATTACACATTGCTCTCTTCTGTGCAATTGCTTAGTTCACAGGTATCTGCATAGTTAGTCAGGGTGAGAATCCTACCAACTGACTGCTAGTTTCAAAAGCATGCTGAAGTTTCTGAGGATCATTGTCTTACCCATCTTGTGCATATAAATGTATGGCTTTGCACCTGCCATGTTTCTTAGCTTTTCTCCTTGCTCTCTCTTTATTTAATCCTCAAGTTCTTGCTTTCCTTTCAATTGTGTTATACCTTTCTATTTTTATTTCTTCTTTTGAGTTCTTATACTAGGGAGTATGTAGTGATCTTCTTTATCTCTTTGAGTCATTTTTTATTTGAAGTTGATTATTTTCAGCAACTCTAATAGCTACCCTTACTTTCTTCTGGGTTCCTGTCACATGGAGTATTGTTTCCCATCCTTTGATTTTCAGTCTGTGAATTTCCTTTTGAGTGAAATGTATTTCTTTTTTTTTTTTTTTTTGGCAGAACCGGGGATTGAACTCAGATCCTTGCATTTGCCAGTCAAGCGCTTATCCTACTGAGCCATCTCCCCCGCCCTGAAATGTATTTCTTGTACACCACATATTGTTCAATTTTATTTTTTAATCCACTCTACTAGTCTGTTTCATTTGTTTTTTGTTTTGTTTTGTTTTGTTTTGTTTTGTTTTTGTTTTTTTTTTTTTGTGGTACCGGGTATTGAACTCAGGACCCTGAACTTGCCAGGCAAGAACTTATTCTACTGAGCTATCTCCCCGGCCCCCTAGTCTATTTCATTTGATTGGTTAATTTTGTTCATTTACATTGATGGTTATAACTGGCATGCATTTGCTTATCTTTGTCGTGTTATTATCTTGTTATGGGTTCCATACTTTACCCCTCTTTTCAAATACTTCCTCTGTGTGGTGGTTCCTTTCTGTTGTTCTTGAAGCTATGTTTGTTTCTGTCTCTTTCTAGAATATCTATCAGTATTCTTTTATGGATGGTCTCATAGTCATGAGTTTCTTCAGTTGCTCTTTGTCATGGAAGAATCTTACCTAACCATTGAATTTGATAGATACTTTGCAGAATACATAAATCTGGGATGGAAGTTATTTTCTTTCAGGACCTAAAATACTTCACTCCAAACTCTTCTTGATTTGCTGATTTATGTTGAGGAATCTGCTGTGATTCTGATGGGATTTCCATTGTAAGTGATCTGTTTCTTCTAACAGCTTTTAATGGTATATTCCTTTGTTGGATACCTGGGATCTTGATTATTATGTGTCTAGGTAAAGATTTATTTTGATTATGGCTATTTGGAGTTCTATATGCCTCAACTACTGCATGTCAGATTCTTTTCTCATGTTTGGGAAATTTTCTGCATTCACTTCTACAAATAGTCTTTCTATGTCATTTGTGCTGACTCCTGCTGTTTCTTTGACACTTACTCTTTTATTGTTTTCTTTGTGTCAGCTCATAGCTGCTGAATTGTTATTTCTTGGTTCCTTGTTAGTTTTAAGAGATCTTTTATTTCATATTCATTAGCTGAACTACTATTCTCAAGGTCTGAAAGTCTATCTTCAGTTTCATTCAAGTGGTTTTCCCAGCTTTCAATGGAGTTCTTAATTTCCTGGATATCTGTTTGAATCTGTTTCATGAATTCTAATTCTTTCCTGTATTGCTCATTCAATGCTTCCATCATTTTTCTATTCTTCTGTATTTTTTAATCTATATCTTCTTTAGAATGCTGAGTAATTCTTTCATGATTGTTGCCATTTCTTTTTTAGCCTGAGGGATTATTTCTGATCCTATTTCTTCCATAGCCAGATGGAGTTGTTTCTTTACTTCAGATGCTATCATTTCAGAAATTTCAGGTGTGTGACTTCCATATTCTTCTATGTTCTTGTCTCTTGGACTTGTTCTGGCTTTCCTGAAGGGTTGAGATTGCCTTTTTCTCCTTTGTTTTGGCATTTTTGAAGAGGATCAATCCACTTAGCAGTGGTGGGAGATCAGTGAAACATGGGTCAGTAAGGTTCTCACTACTGTTGGGGGGGGAGTGTAGGACTCACCGAGGCTCTCACTACTGGTGTTGGCGATAGGCTAGTGCTCAACAAAGCTTCTGTGCAGGTGATAGGTATGGGCCTAATTCATCAGGATGCCAAGGATGCCCAGCATACTCCTAAGCTCTCAGGTAGTTGGATTGGGTGCCAACATAGCTGTTGCACCTATGTTCTGGGTCCCCTGGTTCTCAGCTAACCAGAATCCTGTAGACCCCCAGAGTCCACCTAAATTCTCAAATATTGTCTTTATTTAAATCCTATTTTATCAGAGATTTCTAAACTGATTTAAATGTTACAGTAAGATATTCATTACTGAAGCTTTTTGTGCACCCTTTAAATCTTGCAGCCAAGGCAAGGGGGCCACCTTTCTTCTCACACCAGTATGTCCAAGTTGCACTTCCTTTTCTCAACCCATCTTCTGAATTTGCTTCCAGGGCAGCATGTCCCCTCTCTCTTCCATGCTTGTTACTCTCTCTCTCTCGTTCCTCATTTCCTCCCACTCACCTCTAACTGTTTATAACTCAACCCTTTTTCATGTATGCTCACACCCTCTGTGATCTCCCAGGACCTGTGTTTTTAAGTATCATATATGCCCTCTTAACTCCCAACATTTTTATCTCTAGCTCAAACCACACCCCTGAACTCTCTACTTAGTAAATTCACTTCAAATTGGATATAACCAATCCTGATTTTATCACTTACACTCTCTCCTTCCAATTTCATGCTGTTCACTGAAGAGTTATTCCATCTTTCCAGTTAGCCAAGCTAAAACTTTGGAATTCTTCTCATCTCCCCCTTCACCCACTCATTCAGCCATTTCTATTGGCTCTATCATATATATATATAAAAGATTGAGCCACTTTTCATCACCATTGTAATTCAAGTCATCAGGACTTATTGCTCAGACTTTCAGAGTGTTCTGTAACTGATTTATTTGCTTCTTTACTTTTTATTCCTTTGTTCCCCGATATTTTTGTTTTGTGTTTTTGTTTTTGTTTTTCGTTGTTGCTGTTTTTAATGTGTTTGATACGGGGTTTCACTGCACAACTCTTATTGATAGTGATACTCCTGTTTTCAGCCTCCCCAGCACTGAGATTACAGGTACATGCCATCTCACCTGGACTGGGGATGGGGCTGGCATGGCTTGTGGTGCCGGGGATCAAACCCCAGTCCCTGAACTTGCCTAAGCAGGTGCTTAATCTGCTGAGCTATCTCACCAGTCCTCCCTACATTTTATTTTGTAATAATGTAGACAGAGTAATCATCTTCAAATGAAAGTTTTGCTGTGTCTTATGCTTGAGACCTTCAGTTGCTCCCCATTTCAACTTGGGATCAAATCTGAAGTTCTTAAAATTGTGAGAAACCCTGGTGCTCCAATTTCACCTGCAGCATAATCAGAATCACCTGCAGGCTTGTTAAAAGCTAGACTGGAAAATGAGAGACAAGGAAAAAATATGTCATAGGATTGTCCTGCTTAAAAAAAAATTAAAAAAATAAAATAAAATAAAAAACTGGATTGCTGCCTACCACTACCCTACTCCAAGACTTCTGGCCTCAGAAGACCAAAACTGATTGCAGTATTTTGCATGTCTCACAAATGCAGTGATGCGTGATGCAGATGTGGGGCTAGTCCAGGGAGCCACACACTGAGAATCATGGCTCTGTGGTACCCTGCATGTTGGGACCCTTGTTGCTTCTCTGGACCTACACTGTCATTTCCCTTCTTTACTCCAGCCCAACCACAATGCCTTTCTTGTTTCTCAAGCAAGCTTCTACTTTAAGAATTTAAACTTTCTATTCCCTATGTATGGAACATCATCCACAAGATATGCTCGTGGACTCTCCCTCCTTCAGATCCGTAATCAAATATCTTTTTTTTTCAAATATCCTTTTAATGGGGTCTTCCTTGAACATACTATGTAAAACACCAAACATACTTTACCTTTACATTTCTTAATTTTCCCACATGGAATTTATTATCATCTTGTTCTTTTTTTTTTTTTCTTTTCAAAGTTTTATTGATAAACATATAGCAATGAGACAGTTTCAAATCAAATCGAAAGTACAGTTTCAACAAATAATACACTGCATATATTCTTCTTAGTGGTTAATTGCTGTATCTTGTTCTTTATATATCTATTTGGTTATTTGTTTGTGGTTTGTCTTCCTCCACTAAAATGTAAGTTCCATGTGGACACAGACTTTCTGTAACTTAATTCAATGTAATTCTAGATCTTAATATAATTCCTGGGGCCAGCCAAATAGTTCAGTGGATTAAAGCATGTGCAAGCAGGTGAAGGGACTGGAGGTTCGATCCCCAGGCCTGCTGTACCAGCCCCTCCCCTGAGGCACGCTAAAATGACAATTGAGACTGAGCGTGCTGACATGCACCTGTAATTCCAGCTCTTCAGAGGCTGTAAGCAGGTGGATCACTATGATTCCGATCTAGTAGTGAGACCCTGAACACCTGTAGACCCTTTCCTAAAATACAAAAAAAAAGAAAAATTCTGACACACAGGTTTGCAAAAAGTATCTATGGATGGATGGATGGAAGGATGGATGGATGGATGGATGGATGGATGGATGGATGGATGCGTCGGTGGGTAGATGGCTGGGTTGATGGGTAAAAACTAGAAATTCATTGTAAACCATTGCCATTTCTTTTTTCCCCGGCAGTATAGATAAAGGAAATAATAATCCACTTAAACACTGCACTATTCTTTTGTAAACTTTAATCATAAAAATCATCTTGATGTCTTTCCAGAAGGAAAAAAATTAACATTAGCACAATAATTAGTAGAGAGAGAATTACTATTTAGATCTAAAATGTCCCCAAGTGTCCCACACCAGAGGTGTAACATAGGAACCTCAAGAAGTTTACTGAGGACATGACCTGGAGAGGTGCACAGTGCTCTCATCCCTCACCAGTCCCTTCTCCCTCTGCCTCCTCTGCTGTGCTGTCTGTCATGCTGTCTGCCATGCTGTCTGCCATGCTGCTCCTGCCCCAGAGCCATCATGGACTGAACCCACTAAAACTGTGAACCAAAATAAACTTCTCTTCCTTGAAATCATGGGTACAGAATGTTTTGTCCCAGCGACGGGAAAGTGACTAATACAGAAAGCTTCCAAAACCCCTTTCTGTTTTACCCACATTTCTGACCTCATCTGCATAGAGGCCCACTTAGAGTGACTAAAAATAAAGCCCTTCTACTCTCTTGCCACCTGTTTCCTATAGCTGTAAGTTCCATCTGTTCCTATAGAGAAGCATCCGAGTTTGATTTCCTTGAACTATTTTTTCCCTCACTCTTCTCTGTCACTGTCTCACTCTTCACAGAGTCACTTTTTCTCAAGTGCATTCATTGCCTTAACCACTCAGCCATGACTATATGCCCAGAGTCACTTATTTTTACACTTGATCTTAGCCAAAAGGCCAAGAAGCAATAGAGTCACTTATTTTTACCAAACCAGCAGTGGCCCCCACTTAACTTGGGTGTACACCTTTTGCATATGACTCAGGTAAATCCTGATTAAAGAGCTAATTAGGATGATCAGAGTTGGCCAAATAGCTCAATGGATTAAAGCACCTGCAAGCAGGTGCAGGGGCCAGGGGTTTGATCCCCAGGCCTGCTGTACCGCCCCTGTCCCTGAGGCATGCTGAAACAGCAATTGAGACTGGGCGTGATGGCATGTGTCTGTAATCCCGGTTCTTGGGAGGCTGTAAACAGGACAATCACTATGAGTGTGATAAAGTAGTGAGACCCTGAACACCCTATAGACCCTCCCCTAAAAATACAAAATAATAATAACAATAATAATAATTAGTATGATCCTGTTTCCTTTGTATGTCACTGAGTATCAAGATATGCATGTGATCACCTAAGAATTTAGGGAAAATTAACCTCTTAGGAAAGAAGCGCATGGGATAAAAGACTCTCCCCCACTATTGGACACTTTCTCTTCTGCATGTGATCCCTGGGATGCCAACAGTCATCTTGTAGCCCTCAAGGTAGCTAGCCAGTGACAAAATTAGTGACAGCTAAGAAAAAAAGACAAGGGAAAACTTGGCTTCTTAATGAATGAATAAGCCAATAAATTGACAACACTAGAGTTACCTTTCCCCAGATTCCTTGGAATAGGTTATAACAGAACTTTATGGTTGTCAAAACAGTTGATCTTTGAAATGGGGGTCATGTGTACCCTCTCTGATAGAGAGCCGTGTTCAGGAGTAACACAAATATACCACAATGTTTAAAGAGATGAAAATACTAATTGCCTTTACTTTATTACTAATCATATA
>NW_004524820.1:1822308-1844915 GCF_000260255.1 Octodon degus | reverse complement strand
AGGCAGGCAGGCAGGCAGGCAGGCAGGCAGGCAGGCAAGCAGGCAAGCAGGCAGGGAGGCAGGGAGGCAGGCAGGCAGAGGTATATATTTCTTTAGTATGGCCCAGAAATTAGTTTACATGTATCAACTAATGGGCTGAAATAACGAAAGTTTTTATTATTCATACTAGTCCAAAGCAGTAACCACTGCTTATTATTATAAAATGAGATGTAGGAGAGAAAATTTGTCTTGAACTTTGTAGGACCTTTTCATATAATCAGCTCACTAGAACCTCAATAGAATCTCATAGATAAAAATGAGACAGCTACAAGACATTTAAAAGAACCCCTACAGATACGCATAATTTGGATCATTGTGATATTTTTTAAGTTTCAGACATTCCGAAATCTCTGAATCAAAAGCATTATAACCATTAAATGTCTCAATTACACTCTTAAATATTTATTCTCTCATGTAGTGTTTGCATCTCTGAGGATTTTTAATTCACTTTTAGAAGTTGAATTTCTACCTAGAATGCCTTGTTCTCACCGTGTTGCTACTGCTGTCTAATTAAAATAGTGAAATTCTGCTGCATTTTATTTTTTCCCAGCTGTAGCTCTGTCCTCATTTCCGTAAGAGGTAGGATTATTCTATAGGTTAACAACCCTCGCTCAGAAGACCTGCAAATGGACACAACAGAGATTCTGCTTCCATTTTTATTGCCAATTTGGACATGCCATGTACAACCTCACTGATGTATAAAACATCAGTACAAAATGTAGAAAAGTTCTTTTACTTTTTGCCTGCGTATACCCTTTTTATGATGAGCTGAGATGTTTTTGCATAGGCAAAAGTTTTCCTAAAGTAAAACTATACAAAATAGAAACTAAAATAGAATAATTGAAACAGAAACTCTGCATTCAGATTTTTATAGCTTCCTGTATAAAAAATAAAAAGATGCTATGAAGTCTATGAGAAAGTAAGAAAATCTAAGTAGAAGGGCAGTTTTAAGAAAGCCTGAAGGATCTCCAAATTACACAATGATACATATTTGAAGAGGTGCTTGTTATGGGTCACATTATCAAAGAGGCCTCTGCCCTGAATTCCAGAATTGTATTCACTACTATCATATTTTTATGATAATGGTAAGCAAATACACTTTGCCCAGTTGTGTTAGACAGATATTCTGAAGGACAGAAATTACGGTTTCTACAAAGTAACCTGTGAAGGCTTTCTTTATACAAGTATCTAGTTCAGTAAACACTTCGAGAACATGAACATTTTTATTGATATTATAGTTTTCCATTTACAAGTACTTACAAGTTCATTAGAGTAGTGTGTGCATTTTGGAAGATATAAAAATTGTGAACTTCTTTGTACAATAATGAAACAAACAGTTTTGGCTATCTTTTACCTTACCTGGAAGGTAGAGTATGCTGGTTTAGATTCTTCAAATCTGATAGATTTGGGTTTATACCCTGACTCTCTCACGTACCAACCTATGATGCTAAGACATCCATTAATATAAAACTTATATTGTATAGAAAGTAAGAAAAGACCATAGCTCCCCAAACTCCCTTCTATAGTAAGACTTTTCACAATGGACTATAATCACCTAAGATGACCATTATTATTTGGGAATGTAAATAAATTAAGAAATGTTTGGCAGATTAATGGAGCACAGTTCTGGGTGGGTCTGTTTGTGGATAACTGACATGTAGGCTGGCCAATTCAGAGGGGAAGACCTGCCCTAAGCTGGTGAAGCCAACCAATAGACCTAGAGCCTCCATCCAACAGAGATGAAAAGAAAGTGCACCCTTTCTGAACAGCTCTGATCTTCCTTGTGGCCTTTGGACTTCACACTCCAGACTCACAGTGCTGATTCTCCAGGGACTTTCCAGGTTTTGACCTTGGTCTGCTGCTGCATCCTGCTTGTTCTGTGCCTTCCATCTTCATGAGCTGTGCAGCTACTGGAATCCCTGGCTCTCTGCCATGTCAACAGCCATTGGGAACTCTCCTGGTTCTGATCACGCAAGCCTACCTAGTGAATCCCTGTACATAATTATACATATATTTGCTATTGAGTCTATCCCTCTAGAGAACCCTAAATAACACACCTGGTTCTCCCATTAGATTTGAGTTTTCTGGAAAAAGAGCGCATCTTAAATCTTTAGAGAAGCAGCTCTTAATCTGGGCTCCACACAATAATGACATGAGGAGCTTTTCAGACTTCCAGTGACCACGCTGTGCTCACAGCATTGAAATGGCTATCTCTGAGTGTAGCCTAAAATTTCATTTTTAAAGTTTCCAAATGATTTCAAAACACTCCAAGTGAAGAGCCCTTGCTTGTAAAGGCTTAGCACAATACCTGGCATGGAGAAACCATGTTACATAAAAAAGGAATGAGTAAATTCCATCAGTAAAAGTAGGAACGGTGTCACAAACCACATTGTACTACTTGCATGTGCATCTTCTCACAATAAGGCTAGGAGCTCATAGTCATGAGAACCAGCCAGATAGGCTTCCTGTCCTCATCTCTGCTAACCTTCACATTGCCGAGCATGTATTAGGAACTCATTGTTAATGGAGGGTAGAGTAACATTAGACAAAAAAGAAAAAGTTTTCTTATTGATTAAAGACTTCAAATAGATGGATATTGAGAGAAAAGACTCAATTTTGTTCTTAAGAATAAGCACACTAGATACATGAAAAATAATCTCACTTCAGAGATTCCAGTGTTGATACTGCTTTATGTAGCAGATGACTATTTTTTTATAAACTGCTGTGAATGGCAATTCCAATTGTAGTGAGTGCTTGTTCCTATATTTCCCCAAACTGTGAATTAGAGAAGATTCCTTTGCTCTACTATCCTAAATCATGCTGGACCATTCAGGAATTCTCAAGACAAAAAGACAAAGACTCACATTTTTGAAGGTGAAATGTTTACTGGATTTATTCTGAAAAGCTATTTGGCATAACAAACAATGGAAAAGTGTGTGTTTATTTATTTTCATATTATTTATTTATACACATGGGTAAGTTCATACTCCATTAAGTGTTTTGATGGAATTACTATGACATTTAAAAGGAAATTCTCCGAGGAAATTTTGTGACAGCTAGTAACATTAGTATGAAAGTAAAATACAAACACATATGTACATTTTTAAAAAGGCAAGACATAAAATCAGCCAAGTATTTGAATGGTGCTGATTTTTGGTTTTTTAATGTATTTGGTTGTTACGCAGCTTGGACTCATGGTGATCCTCCTGCCTTCAGCTCCCCCCACCCCCACCTCAGCGCTCTGATTACAGACTTGTGCCTCCATGCCCAGCCTCCAACCAGCTCAGCGCACCTGGGGGTAGGGCTGGCATGCACGTGGTGCCAGGGATCAAACCGCGGTCCCTGCACTTGGCTAAGGTTGCCTAAGCAGGAGCTTTAGTCTGCTGATCTATCTCACTGGCCCCATGGTGCTAAATTTATGGGCAGCCACATATAGGTAGTAAGTTCTATATTGTTTATATACAGCCACTACTTCCAGGTACTGAATTTTTCTCCTTTTTTATGCAGTAATATTGTACAGATATTTAGGATGCCAAGACTGATAGTTGCCACTAGCCTCAACTTAGTAACAAAATTTACAGGTTGATTTTACTGAATGAGCTACAAGGCTAGATCCAAAGGTCCGATGAATGTATAATGAGAACTTAGGATATGCAGTCCATAGGATCTATGCTTATAAATAACAAAGTACACACACACACACACACACACACACACACACACACACACACAGAAGCAGCATTTACTTTGCACCAGAGTAACAGAATGTAAAAATGACCATTCAGCTTTTTCTCCGCTGCCGCCAAGGTGCTCGGTTCTTTCGAGCAAGCTAAGGATGCGTTAGGGTGAGGCCCTCACTTTTTCCAGTGACTAGCACCCAGCCTGGCAGCCTGTGCCATGGCCTCCGTCTCCGAGCTCACTTGCACCTACTCCGCCCTTAGCCTGCAAGACCAGGTGACTGCGGCAGAGGATAAGATCAATACCCTCATTAAAGCGGCTGGTGTCAATGTCGAACCTTTTCTGCCAGGCTTGCTTGCGGAGGCCCTGGCCAATGTCAACATCGGGAGCCTCATCTGCAATGTAAGGGCTCACACTGCACCTGCAGGTGGCCCTGCGCCCTCCACCGCTGCAGCACCAGCTGAGGAGAAGAAGGTGGAAGCAAAGAAAGAAGAATCAGAGGAATCTGAGGACGACATGGGCTTTGGGCTTTTCAACTAAACCTCATTTTGTAACATGTTCAATAAAAACTGAACAGCTGGAAAAAAAATGACTATTCAAGCTGAAACCATGCTAAGTAACCTCAATAATCAACGGGAAAATTGCAGTGCCAGATCGATCTTATGGCACATTAAAGAATTGACACTAACCCTTCTCAAACTGTTCCAGAAAATAAGAGAATAGTCAAAGACATTCCCCAAAACCAGTATCATCTTGAGACCAAAGCAAAAGACATCAAAAGAAGGCCACATACCAATCTCTCTCTCAGGGGCCAGGGAGATAGCTCAGTAGTAAGTGCTTGCCTGGCAAGCGCAAGGGCCTGAGTTCAATCTCCAATTCTGTCAAAAAAAAAAAAAAAGGTTTCGGGTTTCACTACACAGTTCAGGCTGTCTTCAATTCACTTTGTAGTCAAGGTTAGCCTCGAACTCATGGCAACCCTCCTGCCTCAGCCTCCCAAGTGATTTTTCAAGAAAGATATCTATATCAGATTATTATTTCAAGACATAATGACAAGATTTAAACAATGTGTTTAATCACTTTTGATCCATTCTAAAGTCACCTTATGGAACAACATATCATGAAATAAATAGTTGTATGTCTAGGAAATTTACCAATAGAGCTCTTTTCCATTGGTGTGTATACTTTAATTTGTCTTATTGGAGCATCTCTTCCATTTTGGGGATCAACTAGAACAGAGATCTGTATTGTGAATGTACAAGTTGGCCTCTTGTGATTGTAAGTTAAGAAAATATGAATCCAGCTACTTGATCTGACAAATTCAAGTTGGCTGAATTAGACTTAATTATGAGGCTGGGAGGCACGGGATTATCAGTAAACTTCTAAGTGGTCATTCCATAACTATTCTGCTCCAAATCCTGGTTTGCAAGATGAGAGTAACCCAAAAAGTTTGAGACCCAGTTCTCCTTACTTTTCCAGTTCTTCCCAGCTGTTTAGGGTCAGCATCACAAGATGTCTTATTTAGTATGGTTATTTTTTAAATACTGATGGGATCTCTCTGTATATTGGGAAAAGCGCACTTATACTTCCAAACCTAGCTTGACACCCACAACTTAAATGAAGAAATGGATTTTGCAGAAGACTTAGTCCATGGTTAATTGACTCTAAGGCAGAACTATTTGGGGAGAAAAGTACAGGTGAGTGAAGATGTTCATTTCCTTGCAAGCAGACCCAGATATAGACCCTAAAGTCATGCCTCTGTGATGTACAAGACATACCCATAGTTGTGCTTTGCTAAGCCCCTAGATAGCTTCCAAGCCAATCAGGCCGACAACTAATCTCAGAAGTTGTTGACTTGAGCCTTTCACAGCTCAGCATATTAATATGACTTTACTTTTTATACCTTATTGTTATACTTTTCTGCTGGATGGTTAAGACCAAGATAAAGCAAGACCTATGTAACAAGAATTGTAGCTTTTGGATCTGATAAGGTCAATCAAATCCCCTCAGGATTTATCCTGAGACCCTGTACCTCAGATTGTAGATCCTTTGTCAGTGTCAGCCATGTGGATCAGTCACGGCCATTGCTTGGCGAATTTGCTCTCTGTGAAAGCCTGAGAGAATGTTTTCTCTCTAGGTGACTAATAGTGTTTGGACAGAATATCATGTCTGCATCTTGTACTATGAATAGTTACCACAAAGACAACAATATGAAATATATCAATTATTGTAACTGTCCTACTAACATGTTTTGAAACTGTCTCATTGCTATCTGTTTGTCAATAAAATTAATTTTTAAAAAGTTGACAATTAAGCTTTATCATCACAGCAGTTAAGGAAGAACATTAGCCTATCAATGGCAAAAAAAAGACTATGGAAGATGCTCCTGGACAGATTCCACATAGAACATGAAGACATCTGCTCCCCGAGAGGCACCCACTGCACAGGAGGCTCTCAATAATCAGATGAAGAAGAGGACACAGATTATGATGACACAGGTAGCATCCTCCATAGGCAATGAGGTGCTTGGAATGCCAAAAACAATTGTTATGACAGTAGGGGTGAATGTCATGCATTCATTCAACAGGTTGGGCTTCTCACCCAGGCCTATCTGGAACTACCATTGCCAAATGCATAACCAGAGGGATCCGTGCTAAGCCTCCAATCGCAACTCCCCTTGGGGTACTACCCAGCTACTTTGTGGTATGTTGATCACATCAGATTTTGCCTTATGAGATGTATTAACAGTCTGTCCTAACTACAGTACAGTGTGTATGCATTCTCTAAATGCTTTTTCTTTTATCAGTGCTTCTGCTAGCACCACCATCAGGCCCTTATAGAAACTATAATTCACCATATTTAATGCACCATTGTTTGTTTCACACAATATTACATTGGACCAAAGAACTCAATACAATAAGAGAAGTATCATAGTGAAATCATGACCATGGAATTCCCTGGTCTCATCATAATCCCCTACTACTTGTATATAACTGGGTAAGTGTGAAATGATCTAGGGAATCACTACCACTCTAATTAAAAACACCCTAAAGGGCCAGAGAGATGGCTCAGTAGAATAAGTGCTTCCCTGGCAAGTGCAAGGGCCTAAATTCAATCCCCAGTTCCACAAAAAATCCTAAAATTCATGGCTATCTCTTATAGAATGTCCTCATATGTTTTAAATCAGTGGCAAATTTATAATTCTGATCTTGCTGTGATCAGAATATAAGGCTCTAGGAATCAATGTCACTTGGATCTAGTAACTCACTGACAAAAATTTCTCTCAATCTCCCATGACATTTGTGGTCTGCTGTTTAGAGATCCCAGCTGGATGCTTTCACAAACAGGAATAACAAATGTTCCATTGAACAGAAATTGGAGACTGCTGCCTCTTAAGTTTTGGGGTCTTCCTCTCATTGAGTCAATAGCAAAGAGAGAAATTAGTCTCATGACTGGGGATTGGTCCTGATTAGCAAGCAGAACTTGGCTGCTGCTATAGAATGTGGGCATTGAAAAACCAGGTAACACAAAGAGATTCCTCTTAGAAAATCCATTTCTTAGAGTAAAAGTTAATGGAAGACTAAAGTAACCCACACACACACCAAAAAAAAAAAAGGCAGAAGAGCCGGTCAAATAGTTCAGGAGATTAAAGTGCCTGCAAGCAGTTGCAGGGGCCAGGGGTTCCTTCCCCGGGCCTGCCTTGTCAGCCCCACCCCCAGGGCACACTGAGATGGCGATTGAGACTGGGCGTGGTGGCATGCACCTGTAATCCCAGATCCTGGGAGGCTGTAAACAGGCAGATTACCATGAGTCCGATCTAGTAGTGAGACCCTGAACTCCCTGTGGACCCCTCCCTAAAAAAAGAAAGAAAGAAAGAAAGAAAGAAAGAAAGAAAGAAAGAAAGAAAGGGAAAGAAAAGAAAAAGGTCAGAACCACTGAGGAGTAAAACCTCTCATAAATGACAATATAGGCAATTAGGCAGGTAAAGGAGCTGAAATGATGGCTAAAAGGCCAGGAAATGTGGTCTGGAATAGTGGAAAGAGTTAGAATCCACTGTAGCCTTGGGACCAGTTCTAAGAACATGGACATAGTCAACTACATATGTTTTCTTCTTGCTCAGCGTGCACATTTGCATTTTATTTTTACTTTTTATTGTTTTACATAAGGAATGTTGGTGGAGGTAAATTTGACGATTCAGGCTTGAGATAACTGCAAGAGACAATTAATTCCCTAGCCAGGGAAATAATGTAGGTTGGAAAGCCGAGTCACTTCAGGTAGGGAGGCATCAGTAGAAGGGGAGAGAGTCTCCTAAAGATACTTCCATCTTACTAGACAGAAGCATAAAGTCATTATTGTGCAAAAGTGTCAGCACCGTTCAGTCTCTGCCTTCTAAATCTGACTTTGCAAAATTAGGCCTGCTGACACTGACAAAGGATCTACAAAGTGCAGTACAGGGTTACAGGATAAATCCTGAGGGGACTTGACTGACCTTATCAGATACAAAAGTTACATTTCTTGTTATGTAGGTCTTCTTTATCTTGGTCTTAACCATCCAGCAGAAAAGTATAAAAGCGAGATATATAAAGTAAAGCCATATTCATATGCTGAGCTGTAAAAGGCTCCAGTCAACAACTTCTGCTGACAACTCCCTACTATTGTGGACTACTGGAATGTGTTGGATTGTTTTGCTGAATTTGAGCACCTATAATATTTAGATACCAATTAGATGTCCATCTCTGACAGGACTGAACTAGAGAGGGAGGATACAGAGGAAGGACCATTTTGTATTTGTATATACAGAATAGTCAGGATAGATGTACGGCTGCTTTCGCTTGGTTCAGTGAGAGGAAGGATTTGTAGTAGTAGTGTTTGGACAGGATGTCCTGGCTGCTTCTTGTGCTGTGGATGACCGCTGAGAAGATAACAATGTGCAATGTATTAATTATTGAAAATGTCCTATTAATCAGCTTGGAAAGTGTCTCATTGATATTTGTTTCTCAATAAAATAAATAAATTAATTAATTATTTAATTAAAAAATAAAATGAAATTAGGCCTGGAGTTTGAATTGCTTTGTTTACTGGACCTTTGTTAAATTCTGTCCAAAAACTTTTTTTTTTAAGTTGCGTAGAGAAACTGGAAGGCAGCGAGAGGGCAGAAAGGCTTTGTTCCTTGTGTTTGCTTGTTCTCCTGTCAGTTTCTAAGTAATGTTAACCTTGCAGCAGCAGTGTTTCAACCTCCAGCTCTTGTTGGCATTCCCAGAAGCAACCTCATCCTGCTGCCCAGAAGGCCCAGGAAGAGTACTACTCGCTAAGGAACACGCCCAAAGCCTAGCTGCCTGACTCCTCCTCCTCCTCCTCCTCCTCCTCCTCCTAACTTGAAAGCACAGACAACCTAGGCTTTTCTTTTTTGGTTTTCTAAGACAGAATCTTACTGTCAAGTTCAGGCTGCCCTCAACCTCGCAGTGATCCTTCTGCTTCACCCTCCCAAATTCTGGGATTATAGGTATGTGCCACCAGACCTGGCTCATAACCTTGAGATTTTACATTTGTTCCCAGACCCTTACTGTTTGCTTCATCATTGCCTCTATTCTTCATTATTCTTTCTTTTTGCTTTTCAGCCCTCCAACATCTACATGATCTACTCCTTTAAAACTTTTCTATTACAATACCTACTGTGGTTTCTTTTTTATCTACTAGAGCTTCACTAATACATACATTATGGAGAACTATGCAACAAGTGGAAACACAAGGTTGAATGTACACATGACACTATAGAAATTGTTAATAATGATTCACACAATGTAGCATTAAGTGAAAAAGCAAGCAACAATGGCATTCAATGTATTTGCAATAATCGTATCCATATCAGAGTGGTAGTCTTAATAGAGAATAAATTAGTGCAAAGAGAGGATAGAATTAAAGGAAGGAGGGAGAAAGGAAGAAAGTGAGAATGATTTACTTTACTGTAAAGTGATGACAAGATGCTATAAAATGAGATATATTATTAACTCAACTTCCTGTTTTTAAGAACATGACAGTCATACCAATCAGAGCTGTTTAAATTTCAAGTGATAGAAACTCTAAATTTCATGGGCCAAGGAAATTTTCTTAGCTTACACAACAAAAATGTCCAAGAGTAGATTTTTAGCCTAGCTCGTTCCAGGAACTTAATTGTATCTTACACTATCTTTTCTTTTCTCTGGATTAGTTTCTGCTACGCATGTTCTTTCCATGACAGAATTTCTAGAAGATAAAGCCTTGTACCATATATATATATATATATATATATATATATATATATGGTAAACAAAACTTAAAACTTTTTTAATTTGGGGGGGTATTATTTTGCTTAATTTATGAGGATGATGTTCACTTGCCTTGAATGATCTGCTTAGGTCAAATGCCTCCCTAAATCATTTGCTAAGGGGTGCAATACTTTCATTAGACAATCATGAGGTGTGGGAGGATGGCTCAGTAGAATAAGTGCTTGCCTGGCAAGCGTAAGGGCCTGAGTTCAATTCCCAGTTCCACAAAAAAAAAAAAAGACAGTCATGAGTAATTCTCCCCTGAGTGGGATCAATTCCACTGAAATTATTACTAAAAGAAAGAGCAAATTCTTCAATACAATGCCTAACCTATTAGAATTTTTCCATTGATGTGCAATTACTAATATATTCAATAGTACTAGTTTTTCAGGAGATAACTGATTAGTGTAGCTCTCAGAGGTAGAATTGCCCTCAAATGAGAGAATGAGGAAGGCAAGTGGTGGCTATTTGGTTATTTTTGAGGAATGCTGTCAATTCACCCTGCCTAAAATAGCTTTTCCATCTGCTAACTATAGTCTTAAATTCCAATTGCACTGCTGGGATGTATTGTTGGGGACCTTAACATGGGTCCTTTAAGCTTCTTGGGAAGAATAAGCAAGTGACTTGTAGCATTTATCAACTTTTAAAACCTTGGCACCAATTTCTTTATTAGAGTGATCACAGAGAGAGCCAAAGTGAGGAGTCTCTCCGATGAAAGAGCCTCATGGTCACAATGTCCCAAGGGGCAAGAGCTGGGACCAGTGTCCAGGTTGGTAGAGAAGAGGCAAGAAAGGAGAGAAGGTGATAGAATACACCAGAGACACCACCTGATTCACAATTTCTCTTGATGACAGCACTACCCATGAAAACACCTTATGGGTATCCCACAAAACAATGTTTGGTAATCTAATCCTTTCCATGTTGGACGAATTCCATGATGAAGACATGGCTGTGATATGGCACCTGTACTAGCTTGCAGGGGAAGAAGCCATGGATTAACTATGGATATCAATTGGTCTCAATTGAATTTTCAACTTCTAAAGTCTAAAAGTTAACCACAGACGTCCATAGGACCCTTGTTGATCTTTTTCAGAAGACATGAAAGTGCCAGTGAACAAGTGACATTTCCCGGATTTGATGCAGTGAGCTCTCCCTGTGACCCAAGAGACTGATGCTGGCCTTTTTAATACCACCCCAGTTCTGACCTCATTTAAGATTTCCATCACACCAGAAGGAAGAGCGAGTTACTGTATGCTTTTGCTTACAACAATCCTATACCCATAAGTCCTTGTCATAATTTGGACATTAGTAAAATTTATATTTGATTTTACTAACTAAAACTCATTTGTTCTCAAACTTGGAATAAAACTTAAAGAAGGAAGCCAAGACCATCTCTATGGCCTAGCTAATTGTTAACCACACTTTGAAAAAGAGCATCCAGTTTCCATTGGCTGAATTAAGCTTAGGAATAGTGTTCAAATGATATAAAACGAAGCTGAATAAAAATGCAAAATACTCCAATTCTTTGTTATGCCCCCCCCCAAAGAATGAACCACTGCTGTTCTTGAAAGTGTCATAAAGATATGGGTCCGTTAGGCTGCTCTTGGATGGGTTTCCGCTGGTAATAAATGATTTTTCTGAGAGGTTTGACTTAAAGCTCTTATGTAAATAGAGACTTACATAATGCGCTTTAAACTAGAACTTTAAAGACAGTCTGCAGCAGGCATGCGAAATCTGTCTGTGCTGCAAATGGCATCTGAAAACTGACAGGAAACCTTCCAAGATGCAGTTTAAGAAAACAGGAGGAATAAACAGAGTGCAAGCTTTTGATAATTTAACCAAACTTCAGCCACCACCAGAGAACATAGAAGAGGCATTCCGTGAGGATTTCAGTAGAGCTACTTAGCCAGTCTGAATTTTCAGGAGTGTTCCAGAGTATTATTCATTGTAAATTACTATGGAAATTTTACCCGGCTAGGGCAAGAATCTGCCAGACAGTGTAGGTCACCTCGCTATGAGTTTCCAGTGAAGCATCCTAGGAAGATGCTAAACTGCTATTGATTTTCCAGTTTCTAAAAGGAGTAACCAGTTTTAGGCAGAGACAGGCTCCACGGGGGCGCGGGAGGGAAGAGGCATCTGCGTCAGGGAGAAACCGTTCAAACCGCCGGCGCTGCAGCTAGGACGAGCTGAGCGTGGCTGCAGGCTGCGGCCTCTGTGCCCGAAGACAGCGACGAGACTAAAGTTCTTGGCCCCACAGCTGCCGCGTTTTGAGTCTGCGAACTTAAGGAGAGAGGCATTTCCCTACCAAACAAAGCCTATCGGTTGGGGAAGGGGGCGGGGGGCTCTACTTTTTCGAGAAGGGAGGGGCTACGTTGCCTGCGTTTCCCTCCCTTCTCGTCTTTATTATCCTAGCTGTTCAACTCCAGGTCCCGCCTAGAGCCCCCGGGAGGGAGAGCGCGCGCCGAGTTTCAAACGTCGCCAGCCTTGCCTGCAGCGCCAGGCCGGCGCTGGGCTGCGAACAGTCGCCCCTGCCGGCCTCTTAGGCCGGGTCGCGCAATCCAGAGGCTCGAGTTTCACCGGGAGAACTGAGGCACGGGAACTTTCCAGCTCCTGAGAGGGGATGGGCTCTCAAATCGAATGCAAGCCTACGCAGGGGTTCCACCCTGCTGTGTGCGGAGTTCAAGAAGTAACAGTCTACTAGGGCTGCGGTCCGCGGGGCGCGGGGCCCTGCTCCTAGCACCAGAGGCTGCCAAGGCGCGCCTCCCGGAGCCCGCGTGAGGTCTGTCTGTCCCGGCCGGACCCCTCCTCCACTCGCTCCGCACCCAGGCACCCGGGAGCCCCGACAGCCCGCCAAACTCGAGCCGCGGGTACAGACCCCGCCTCTGGCGCGGCTGCTAATTTTCGAAGCGTTCCCCTTCCCCCGCCACTGCAGTCACTATTTACGACCGCGTCACTCGCGCTCACGCACGCCTGCCCTTTTCTCCAGAGGCCTGAAAGTGGCTGAATGGAAACACTGACACGTGAAAATTCTATTCTGAGTGACTTAGAATCAGAATCGGCTGCCTTGAGGTTTTAATCTTGCTTGGGTTGTCCCGCCCAGTGTTCAGGGCAGCGGTCCGAAAGGTCCCCGCATTCTTTACTGTCCCTTGGGGAAGTCGAGGCGAAGAGAAATGGTGGAGGGGCAACCGGGACTTGAGAAGTCTAGGGCCACCATATCTAGAAGGAAACTCGGAATCTTCTAGGAATTTAAGTCCGCGTGTGTTGCTCCCAAACCAAATCTGGTTAGCAGCTTTCTTGTGAGCCCTGGAACCTCCAGGTCGCGACTCAGGACCCAGGAGAGCGGACTCACCGCCACTAGCCCACTGTCTAGGTGAGGGTGGGTGCCTCCTGATCTTGCCTCTTTTGGCTCCCTCGTCATCAGCAACAGGTTTTCAAACGAAGACTTCTCCCTCCCAACCTGCCCCCCAACATACACACACACACACACACACACTGACTGAGGACTGCCCTGTATTCACCCCACACAGGGTCAAGCAGAGGCCAGCTGGTCAACCAACGAGGAAGCCTCTGGCCAACAGTGAGAGGTTTCAGAACATCAGGGCACCACCGCTGGTGATGTAGCCCACAACCCTCTTATCTACCTTTTCAGAAGGAAATGAGCGATTTTCTCGGCTTTTGGTCCTCCTCTCCCTCTTCAAAACCTCTTTTTTTTTTTTTTTTTTCTTAATATGTCTGTTCCAAACACAACAGTTCACATCAAGTTGCGACTCTGCACTTCAAGTTAGGCATTTTTACAATAAAACGGCCGTAGTGAGTTCTGGCTGGATCTTGGCTGTTTAGTTTGCCTGATCTGAGACTCATAGTGGCGGCCCAGCCTTGCTTGGAGAAGTTGCAATTGCTACCTGCGGACCACCCACCAAGCTATCTGGGCGAGGTACAGAGTCAGCTTCATTCTGTAGCACGTGACCTCCGAAGAAAGAAAGGCAAGCAGTGGGAACGGTGGCTAGACAGCCCCAAACCCTGACCTCGGACAAGGAAAATCCTCAGCTTCTGCCTGCCTCCACTTGGCATTGTATTCCTGAAAATGAAAATAGAAAATGTTTGATGTATGAGGAGACGTTATCTAATTAGGGCGTAAGAAATTTAATCTTTCCACCACGCAGGTCATATAATTAACGTTAATTTAACGCTCAAATTCTCAGTCATTAATTTTTATTCTCTTAAATGCAGTTTGGCAGGGGCCTCTGATCCATGGCAATGGATTTTACTGGATGTGAGAACACTCTTGGTCTTAAGAGTGACTCATTGCAGACCTTCTCATCCCAATAGCAAGATCGCATCATGTATGCATTATTAAGCCACATAATTGAACGGTCCATAGTTTGCATATCAGACTATTAAAATAATGTGTTTTGCTTTTCTCTGAACACGTATTGTTCAAGCCTCTGCGAATATGTGGTGATTCTGATAATTATCTCCAAATTACTGCAAATGTTCTCTTCATTAACATGATTTCTTTCAAGCATTTTTTAAAATGTGAATATCATTATGAATTAAGGAACTTCTTCCAAAGTTATGTGAACTTTTTTTAATGGAGCTTATCTTTGGAAAGGAAACGGAAAGAAATAGAGAAATGCTTTTGCTAACGCCTTTCCAATGACTTCCTTGGACCAAATAAAAATCCTCCTCTCCTATTTTCCCATGAAACTTGTAAGAAACAGACAGAAACTAAAGGTAGAGAAAAGGAGAGGGGGGGGAGCTTTAAAAGTCACTGGAGAATGACAGAGAATCTTTTATGATACCTACTGGTCACCTCCTTTGCTGTAGGTAACCTCACAGATTAAATCCTGTTTTCCTTGCCTAGAATTGGCTCAAAATATTGCTCAAAATTTTCTGAAGCCAACAGTCCACAGTTAACTAAATACTGTTATTTCCCACCTCTGAAAGTATAAAATACACTGCTGGGGAAATTACAAACCCTAAAAGCTGTCATTGTAACCTTCCCTTCACACAGTTTTCAAAGTTGAATAGCAACACGTCTTTTTAATTAAAAAAAAAAAAACCTGAATTGTGAAACATCTGCATCTACATTACTTTCGAGCAAGGTTTTCCTTTGAATGACTTTAAAACTCTGAATCTGTGGCATTCTGCCGCAGGGACCGGCACTCTTTCCCTGTACACCGCGGGTGCGGCGCGCGGGTCCCTCTCCTCAGTGGGCGCCTTAAACGCGGAATCCCGGACCGCAGCTCCAGCGGAGGGGATAGTTCAACCCCGAAAAAAGTCTTGGGAGTTTGAGAAAGTTGTAGGATTTTTCTTAAACAAAAAAGGGTAGGGGCGTGAGTTGGGAGAACACGACAGCTGCGGCTGTGCACGCTGCTAACAGCAGCAGTAGTTATGCAGGCTGCTTCCCGCCGAGTGGGACACCCCCCTCTTGCCCCTTGCCGGGTCCTCTGGGCCGCTGTTCTGGAGCCTGTAGTCGGCTCTCAGGGTAGGAGTGCCAGGCCCCCAGCGGCACTTTTATTTTGGCTTCGAGAAGGGAGCACTGCTCCCAGGCCCAAGGGAAGCGAACTGAGCCCTTCTGTTCGGATTTCCCTCCTCGCTATAGCAACCAGCAGCATTCGGACAAAAATGCGCCCTTCCTGGACAATGGCCAGGCCTCCTGCTTCTAGCCCTAGTCTTCCTACCCCGGAAAGCAGCCAGGACCAGCCAGGGAGCTCTGCGGGCCAAGGACTCCCCCCTCCCCGCATCCCCCATCCTGTGAACGCGCGAGCGCGCGAGCGCTAGCGAGCGAGCGCGCGCGCGCGCACGCACACACACACACACACACACACACACACACACACACACATCTTTCCATTCTCCTCTCAAGCAGCCTCTCTGAGGACCGGCCAGGGCTCTGGAACCCCGCAGATCCTTCTTCCTACTCTTATTAATCCAGCGACAGATCAGGGACCCAGGAACCCTGGGCCTCCCGCAGCTGAGTTCTCCGCGGGACTGTGTGGGTGTTTGGAGAGCCCTGAGGAGCAGCACAAGCTCAAGCTTTTATCGAGGTTAGGAAAATATATTGGAATAATGCATAAAGCAGACTGTACCCCCCACCCAGTGCTCGGTCACACGCTTACACACGTGCACACACAAACACATGTAAATAAGCACCCTAGACCGCAGTCCTAGGCGTGATCTCTGACTTTCTTTCACTGTCTCAAGGTTAATTAAGTTCCCTTCCACGAACTGAGCTCTGTGCCTATTCATTATTCTCTCCTTTTGACCTAGGGCGTTAATATGATCAGGCCTGTGACTCTGCCCTGTCCTGTTCCTATTTTGCATTTAATGCTGGAACCCGTCTGCCCTACATTAGCATCGAAAACTCTAAGAAAAGATGAACGAAGTGAGGGGGTCTCACTTCTCCAGTGTGCCTAAGGCTTCTTCCTCTGAGTCTTTATCTAGCGTCCCAACCTTCTCGTTCCCAGGACCCACTTTCTGGTAGGCTGTCTTTAAAATATTGCCATCCTTAATGTTACTTGTGCAGAGATGTGTACAATGACGCATCTGAAACTCAGAGACCTCCCAGAGGTCTTGGCCCATAGTTACGACCGCTGTGGTTAACTGCTCTCAAAGAAAAACCTCTCTGGAGCACCACTCCTGCTCCACTGGCTGCTCATACCCCCTTCCTACACGCACACACACAGACATATGCGCATGCACACACACATAGAAACACAATTAAGTGTGCTTTTAACAAGGGAATTGTATTCGTGTTCTGTGCAACTTGAATAAGAGAACTGAAGTCAAACTTCAACCAGTCGGTTTCCCCCCAAACCTTGGGAATGGCTCCATTGAAACCGTGAAGCCTGTTCTTCCCCAACCCCACTCATGCCCTGTGCACAGATGTGTGCTGCTGCCCTTGCTTTTAGCTTTCCAGACTGCTCCAGGGAATGAAAGAGGCAGCAGGCTTCGGCAGAAGCTTCATCTCAGTACGCTTCCAATGTTTTAGAGCTGAGAGTGTTTCTACAGAAATCACTTTAATTCATCAAAGACTTACCTATCCTCCTGGTGGGCATCTATCCACCTGTTTTAAGGTGAGAAGAAGAACACACACCTTCAACATCCATTGTTAGCAAGTCATTTAACTGTTAGGCCTTTGAAACTGAAATTTCAGGAAAATGAGCTAGGAACTGCAAATCGCCTCCTGTTCTGTTCCTGAGATTTCGATATAAACAAGCTGTATTAACTTGAATGTGTCTTTTATGCTGCCTCCTTCCTTGGGCCTCCCATTCTGCACTCAAAATTTAGCAAGCTCCTTTTGATAAATTGCTCAAAGTGATCCCTGAAAGAGCTAAACTGCCTGGGTAATGTGTCAGAGGCCTTAAAGTTACACCTGTCTATAAGATATTCACTTTTGGACTACAAAGATCAAATCATTTTTAATGATGAGATCCATAGCTGGAAGAAAAGAGGGAGCAAGATTAATACCCATGAATCCAAATAATTTCATTTGAAGCACTATTGGATTTAGAACACTGCATTTCACTGGTTTATAGAGTAGTGAAGATAAAATAGTTATCTGGGCCTGAAGCACAGACAAGGAAGTCCCAATGATATACATGAAGTAAGGAATTTCAACTTTCAGAAAACTTGTTCATTTAAAATATTTTGTGGTATAGGGCCATAATATGCTTGCAAAATGCAGGTACAGATAGCAATATATAAATCTAAATGACAGCATTATTTTATTCAGAAGACAATGCATTGCTTCACAATTAAAGATTAATTTCTGCCTTTTACATTTTAAGTAAATGTTTCTTGTGTCTTTCCTAAGAACTGGCAACTTAGAAATGTATTTTCTCTCCTTCTTATAAATTCGCTCCCCAGGGCTGCAGTTCTTCTAGCTTTAAGGCAATTTTCATTAAAGCAGCCAGCTGCCTCTTTGTGTGGATTGGCTGTTTAAAGCAGTTGCTGTGAAGTCGGAGCCTCAGTTTTGACATTCTGTAGACCCTTAGCAAAGACGTTCCATTCAGATGAGAGTGGGTCTCCACCAAAGCTAACAGCTGCTGGGGCTAGTAAGGGAACAGAAAGCATAATAAGAATGCCTGGCTGGAAGAAGGCTGAAAGAAGGTGTAAGGAAAAAGAGGAGGAGGAGGAAGAGGAGGAAGAGACTCTGGAAATTCTTTCTCATAATGGATACATTTCAACAAGTCAATAGGCAATTTTCCTTAAATTTAAACAAGTTGTTATTTGCATTATTCCCATGACCCATTCCTAAGAAAATTCTTTGTTTTCTGCCATTCCATTATTTCTATTATTCTGAGACTGCATAAATAAAAAGTGAAGATCTATCAAACAAATGCCATCTCATTTCTTCTTTAATACTTTGATGTTTCCAGCTTAAGGTGAGGTGATTTTTTTTCTGTCAATTTCAGTTATATAAAAATACAAACACTGTACGTTACATGTGATGCCAGTTTGTTTACTAGATGAAGGAGTTAACAAATTAGAGTTCAAGTTACAGTGGGTGACTTGATCCCGTAATTGTTATTCAGGTGATCTGAGGCCACTTGGGTCCAAAGACTGGTTGCTACTGAGAACCGGGCGGCTCTGTATCTCGAGGAGCAGAAGTGTGAGGGGGGTGAGTAGGGTGTCTTTTCCGTGTTGTTGATTCCGCGAGGTTGTCTTTCCGAGCTTTGAATCCGGCCAGGAGGAACTAACACCTCTTCCCCCTATCAATCCTGAACAGGATAGTAATGAGTAGACCCCTTCCTTCAATTAAAGAAGAACCTGGGTTAGCGTCAATACCAGGATTTCTTCATAAGGGTACCTACAGCGTCCTGGAGGAAGGGGCCCGGGGGACTTGGAAGTACGCATCCAAGGCCTCCGGAGAGGCCCGCAAGAACTGCGGGTTCAGCCATTGTCCTATCTTGTGATCTCCCGGAGCTGTGCTGGAGCGAGGGAGATACCAAGACACCTTGTCAGTTCAAAGCGTTTTAGGGTTGTTTGAAATCCTCTCCACGTCAGCGTTAGCAGACGCTGTATTTGAACAGCTGCTTTGAACAGCGAAAGGAACGAGCTAAATCAAAACCTGGAGGAATCTACCCGAGACACCTTCAACGTGCTTTTCTGAGGGCAGAGAAAAAGGCAGAGTTACAGGCGGACTCTGCCCTCGCAGGGCCGGCCGATGAATGGCGCCGGTGACTATAGGCAACGGGGTGGCGGTGGTGCCGAGGCCCCCATCTGCTGCTAAAAGCCTTCAAGAGCCCACGTTCCCGGAGCCCTAGTGAGAATTTCAAAGAGAGAAGCAGACCGGGAAGCCTAAGCAGCTCAGGACCTGGAGTTCGCGCCAACCGGGCCCCCACTGACCCGCGCAGACGCTGAGGTGGCGGCGGGCGGGCTGGGAGGCGGTACTCCAAGTTTCGGTGATCTCTCAACCCTGCCCGCCCAGAGATTGGTCCGGCCTCGGGGGTGGGCTGGGGGTGTGCTGTGAAGCCCAGGGTAGGGCATTGCTCTGTATGCTGCCGGGCATTTATTGGGCATAGTCAGGCTTATCCGGTTGGGAAGGGCAGGAGCTTTTCGCCCGCCAGCGAAATGAGGCGGGGCTGAGGGGTGGAGTGGAGACCTGGGACGTCAAAGTGGGAAGGATCTCCGAGTTTCAATAGCCAGTGCAGTCCCACCGCACACAGGAAGTTTGGGTGTATTCGCTGTATTCCTGCCTCCTCCTCCTCACTACCACCACCACCCACACTAGCGCCCTTTCCCCGGAGGAGACGTTGGGGGAGGGGTGCGAAGACAGAAGGAGACAGGGAGGAGGGACTTTCAAAATGACTCAAAGCCTGGCTTCCAGAGTTCCTTTGGAAATGAGTCTCAAAACTTCACTCTGGCTCAGGTGTATCAGCATAAGGGCTGAAGGAGTCTTCTCAACATCTAAAGGAAATCAGACACCAGCCCAGAAAGCCTCGCAGAACTGGGGAGAGTTGCTTATTGCCCCGGGGGCAGCCCTTTTCCGCAGCTGGATTCTTCTTCCCTCTCTAGGAGCTCTGAGCTCCCAAGAGGAGGGGAAAAGAAAAGCACCGCAGGGCTGGAGGGACGCAGCTGGCGAGCGGCCTAAGCCCTCCACAAGACCACGGTACGCGGGGCGAAGCTTGGAGGACGTCGCCTCGCCCGCTTCTCATCCTCTTCTCTGGAGATCCAGCGGGCGCGGACACCAGCCGCTGCGTCTGCGCGCTGGAGGCTCGGACTTTTTAATTTTTTATTTTTTTATTTTTTATTTTCCTAGCCAAGCAAAGTTAACTGAATTTGCAGCAGCTCTCAGGCGCTCGGAAGGAGTGGCCGGGAGCTCGCAGTGGGTGTAGCACCTCGAGAAGTGTGTCCTAACCTTGCTGCGGGTGCGCGCGCGTGAGGGGGTGCAGGTTCGTCCGCTCGGCTGCCTGCAGCCTCGCCCCTCCCCTAACGGTTTCTCTCCCTCCCACACACACGCTCATAAACACAAGACACGTGGAAATTCTCAGCCAAAGCGCCTTGCCCCGGCGGGTGCTCAGCGTGGTGATTTATAAACAGCTCAGCCACTCCCCAAAGAGCAGGGTTCCTCGTTAGTCATGATGAATTTTCTGGCCCGATCCATTCTGCTGCCTAGATTAAGATGCTTGGAGGCCCCAAAATGCTCCCTCTGAGCGTTGATTTGGCTGCTACCGCAAGCCTGCGGCCGCCGACAAAAAACGTAGCACCACCAAGCTGGAGCCAAGGGTAAGAGACGGGGGAGTGATTCACGCCTCCAAGATCTTCCTTTCCCTTCGCAGCTCCAACTTCAGATTCGCTTTAAGTAATCCCTGCCTCAGTGGCGACCCTGCCCCGAGGTCCCACGACTACAGCCCGAGTCCGTGCCTGGCGCCCCGCTGCCCGGCTCGTATGCTCCAAGCGCAGCAGCAGCCACCTGCTCCGGGCTGCAGAGGCCGGCGCGACGCATTGGCGCTCGGGACCGTAGGGAAAGCGGAGCCTCGTTGCACCGTCCCGCGCGCGCTCAGAGCGGAAAGCTAGGAGGCCCAGCCTGCGCCCAGGAACTTCTTGAGACCAACACCACCCGGTGGCGCCTGCAAAAGTAACTGATGAGGACTGTCTCTAAGCATCCTTGTTTTGCTTTGCACACACTTCATGACTTGGCGAGCGGAGAACAGAAAAGTTGAACAGGACAGCGCCGGGCACGGGGGAAGTGCACGCAGCCCCACCCGCGCGGCTCCTGAGGGGCGTCCCTCTGTCTCTGTCCCGCCGCTACCCTGCCAGTTCTCCGGCAGTTCAAGCGGGGGGGACGTTCAGCTGGTGCAAGCTCCCACTTTTCTAAACCCAATCCTCCGAGCGCGCCCGAGTGTGCTGCTGACAGACTTTTAGAGTTTTGTTTTCAGTTCGGAGCGCAGCTTTGTGCGAGCAGGCAACTCAGAACCTTGACAAGAGTGGCACAGGATCCTCAGCCTCAGACCCAGGTTTTTCGGTCAGGGGCCGCGAAGCAGTTGGGACTGTGGTCGAAAAGCCAGGGCCTGTGCTGGGGAGAGGGGGGGTGTGGTGGGGAAGGAAAAAGTGACAGGCACCTGTGCCCCTAAATGTTCGCCTCCAAAGGGAGACTTCAACCGAGGGAGAGGAAGCCTGGCTCCTTGCTCGAGGACTAAGCGACCCTGTTGTGTGTGTATCCCCAGGAGAATGACAATCTCACTGGCTCTTGCGACCCAGTCTTTCTCTTCTTCCATCCCTTCCCCGCCCCTTGAAGCCCTATTGGGAAGAGAAACTGGACCCCCTTCAACATGCGCGCGCGCGCACACACACACACACACACACACAGGAGCGCGCGCGCACACACACACACACACACACACACACCCCAAGTCTTCCAAGTGGTGACGGTCGATAAGAGCTCCTGGACCGCCCCCCCCCCCGCCCGGCTGCTCCGCCTGGGAGACAGATGGGGGGCGGGGCCCCCAAGGGAGCGGGAGGAGGCGGCCAGGGTGGTGACGAAGAGGGGGGTGAGAACTGAGAGAATGTGAATCGCGACTCCAGGGGGGACCAGGAGGAGGGCTGCAAGGACTCCGCGCCCCGGGGAGGAGGTGGGGGCAGCTCTGCGCCAATCAGGGGCTCCGGCCTGGGAGGTTGCTAGCGGTATCCACGTAAATCAAAGGGCGCGGAGCCAATGGGAGGGGGCGGAGGGGGCGGGGCCCAGGCGCGTGCCGCCGCGAGCCGCCGCTGCCAAGAGAGCGGGAGAGAGCTGGTGAGAGCAGGAGCGGGGGGAGCAGCGAGCAAGCGAGTCGGAGAGTGAGCGCCGGCGAGAGGAGGGAGAGGAGGAGAAAGAGCGAGGGCGGGCGGGAGGCGGCGGCGGCAGCGGCAGTAATAGCAGGAGCAGCCACAGAAGGCGTCGGAGCGGGCGTCGGAGCTGCCCGCTAGGGGGGAGACAGAGAAAGAGAGAGAGGAGCGAGCGAGAGAGAGAGAGAGAGAGAGAGAGAGAGAGAGAGAGAGAGAGAGAGAGGAGAGGGAGCCCGAGGCGGAAAAGTAACTGTCAAATGCGCGGCTCCTTTAACCGGAGCGCTCAGTCCGGCTCGGAGAGTCATGGCGACCGCA